>NW_027507790.1:170182768-170690268 GCF_037356315.1 Lithobates pipiens | reverse complement strand
TCTCACATTTTTTTCTTTATGCCCACGTGTCGATCCGTACCTAGAATCTGAACATCATATTTCTCTTCGATAATGCGATCCAGGCAATTCTGAAAAGCCATTTTTTCCATTGCTACGGACGACGTGGTTTGCGAGACTTGAACTGTTTCGAAATCTATGATGAGTTCAGATTCAAGTTCCATCATAGTGTAAGTGCAGTATTTGGCACAGAACCCTGGACTATCGCATTGTCCATCGCCTACTAAAAAAAGAGAATTGCTTTGTAATGTGGATTTTAGGTTATTTTTTTCCTCAAGCCAGGAATGATCAATTCCACCATATATACATTTTTTTAAATATTTGTGATAGGTTGTTTTAGAAAAAAAGGGAATCTTACACAAATCCATCATTTCCTTTACTGTTGTAAAGGATGATCCACTGCAAGTAATAGCAGCCCCAATAATTACATTTCCGGCAGCGAAATTGGCTATTTTGGGTTGACTTTCCCATATTAGATTATGGTGTTTTTCTTTACATGTTCCATAAATTTTTAATAAGCTGCCAACGGTCACTTTATCTAATTTTATTAGTTGCTCAAAACATTGATCGTTGGGGCAACGAATATGCCCAAATAATCGATCTAAACAGGATTCAAAAACTATAAATTTCCTTTCTTCAAGAAATCCCGATTCGTTGGGAGGTATAACTATGAGAGGATCTGTGGTAAAGCTACTTTCTGCTTGAGAAAGATCTGTTTGTGAAATTGCAGAGAAATCAGGGGCATAGGTTTCATCTAGTGTTGTATTTACATCGAATGAGGTATCGATTTGTTCATTTGTCTCCATATTCTCTGTACAATCGTTTTTGGGATAAATGCAATCGTCAATTGAACTCAGTGTTTCGGCAACATCTGAAATGGGCATCTGAACAACTCTTTGTTCAGCAGATACTAAAATTTGTGATGCGCTGGTCCCAGCTTGTGCCAAGTCATCATCAAACTGTGCAACAGCACACTTTATCGGCGTCAACTCCAAATCTGAAATATCCTTTGTTGTTTTGCTTTTTGAGGGTGTGGATTTCATTAATTCTGGATCAACGATGGGACAAAAAATTGAGTAATCGTGATCATGATAAGTGTCACGGTAGCTGGCATGAAATCCGTACGACTTCTCAGAAAGAGAATAAGTAGATTCTTCTTCATCGGTCTGGGTAGCCACCTCAACTTTTGTTACCTCGTTTACCAGGACAGATTTGAAACATTGGCATCTCCTTGGAGTCTCCCTCTTTTTTGTGATGTGCATAGTTCTGTCTAAAGGAAAAAAAGACGGAACAGCATTGTGTTTTAAAAGTGTGGCTTTTTTTTAATTTCATATGACTCTGCTGAAAAATGGGCAGAGCACATCCTGAAACGATCTCCGTTTTTGTCGTTAAATATTTCATCGGCTGCAAAAGTTAGTTCCTCATCTTTGAAAATAGATGGTGCTAGCCATTGTTTTATCATTTCCAATTCTTTTGGAAATTTGTGCAATTTTACATCCTGACTTTTATTTTTTACGCCTGTCCTATGTGGACATGCATTAAAAATGCACTTTGGCATTGTAATGTAATCTGAAAAAAAAGACAGTAAATATTTGTTAAAAAAATTAAATCAGATTAAAATTTAAATCATGCAAAATATCAAAAGTTATTGATGTTTTTATTAAATTTCTATATTACAAAAATTTATACAAAAAGACTTATTTTATTAAATTTGAACGGATGTCATTAGACACAGCCGATCACATGTTTAAAGTGCCGTGCAACCTTCTCTGAAGGAAGTTATTTGTTTTGCCATGTCTGAAAAAAAGTAGTGCCAGAGCTGCTGCGTACGCTAATGCTGGCTAGTCATGTTAGCGCGTAACAGAACAATAAATGCTGCAAGCTTCTTTGACTGTGGGCGGGCGTCTACAGCTTTAATTTTTATTAACATCTATAATTTTTAATATATTTACTGTTTACATGCGATGCAGTGCACAGAGATGCGATACGGTGCACAGAGAGGTGGCACAGGTGTAGACCGAACAGTCCACACATGTGGCCTATAAGAGGAAGTGCAGTCATGAAGAGCTTATGGGGCATTGATAGTGGGCAAAGATGGTGGAAAAAGAAGATTTGGAAATGACTTTTGTGACAGATATCATATTTAAAGAGGATAGTGATTGTGATTTTATTTGTTTAAAATAGTATTTTTTTGTATAGCAACACAGCCATTGACTCTCACTATTTGCAATAATAAAAAATATGTAATATGCAAATTGGATGGCGGGGCGGGTAGTGCAGAGTAGTGCTTTATGTGTCAAATGACAAAGAAGCTGGACACGGGAGCGCACCCGCTCTAGTACGAGCATGTAAATATGTTTTACACGGTCGCAATACAGCAAAATCATGCGCATGAACTGTTCGCTATAAAACTTGAAGAGAAGGATGTGGGCAACACTGTGCAAAAACAGATGCACATAGGAAATTTGTATGGGAATTTGATGTAAAAATAAAAAGAAAAATAAAACTTACCTGTACATATCTTTGAACAAAGGCCTCTTGGCTCTCCTTGGATGAATCCTTTCCTTTACAGGGCGTTCAGTTTAAGTGGACGGCCATGTCTTGTTAGTTTGGCATTTGGGCCATATTTACCACATTTTACAATGGTGTATGTAAAAGGCCGACGTGAGACGTAAAATGCGTTAAATGTGGTATTTAGACTTTTTGATTTTCTTTAGACAAAAAATTATTAATTAAATAAAAATATACTAAACCTGTCGGGGAAAACTAATAATCATTAATCATTAAGAGGATACTATTTCAATGTGAAATACTTATCTTATAAGGAGGCCGAGACAACTCGGCCGATACACGACAAGTGAGCGGACATGTTGCATTGGCGTTTCTTCGGCATATTGCGCCTCCGACATTGTGAGTGGACTTTGCAGCGGTATCATCACTCATGCGCATAAACGTGTGAGATTGTTTTCCTGAAGGGTGCAATGTCTGCCGGGCTTCCAGCAAACGAAAACACGGTGATCTTTTGATTATGCATTCAGCGGCTTACTGCCAGTGGAATTTCACAGATAGCATACAGGTTTTTTTCATTTTTTAAAACTTGCTGTTAAGCCTTTTTAGGTTTAAAAAGATAAATTATACAACCATTTTGAAGGAAAATTAATCCATTAATTAAATTTTTTTGTTGTTAATTTATGTACGATTCTTTTTAGGGGAAGTATTGTGTTTGATTTTTATGTTGGTGTTAATGTAGTGACGTGCTTGGTAATTGTGTGAACTATCTTTATACTGTATGGTATTAATAATAGTAATTTTAAAAATACAAAACTAAGATTTTTACAGATTAGATTACTTTAAATAAATAATAATATCATTGGTGAAATAACTGTATTAACAAGTCAATATACTCTTGCTGAGAATTATTTAAAATATTAAATAATTCAATTAAAAAATTTATCGACAATGATATATATATATATATATATATTTATATGGAGATCAATATATATCTACTGAGATATATATATTTTAAGAGAGCTGTGTGTATAAATATATATATATATATATATATATATATATATATCTACAATTATATATATAAACACAAACTTTGCTTCGTGTATATATATATCTCTCGCTCACACATACATATATATATATATATATATATATATATATATATATATATATATATATATATATCTATCTATCTATCTATCTATCTATCTATATATATATATATATATATATATATATATATATATATATATATATATATATATATATCGATATATATACACACAGCTCGCTCCAAATATATATTTATCAGTAGATATAAATATATTTACATGGAGATCAATATATATCTACTGAGAAATATATATTTTGAGCGAGCTGTGTGTATATCTATCTATCTATCTATCTATCTATATATATATATATATATATATATATAGAGATATATATTTTATTTTATATGGAGATCAATATATATATATATATATATATATATATATATATATATATCGATAGATAGATAGATAGATATACACACAGCTCGCTCAAAATATATATTTCTCAGTAGATATATATTGATCTCCATGTAAATATATTTATATCTACTGATAAATATATATTTGGAGCGAGCTGTGTGTATATATATCGATATATATATATATATATATATATATAGATAGATAGATAGATAGATAGATAGATATATATATATATATATATATATATATATATATATATATATATATATATATATAGAGATAGATATATATATCTATATATATCTATCTATATATATATATATATAGATAGAAATATAAATTAAAAAAGGTATATATCTAGAAAGATAGATCTCCATATAAATATATTTATATGGTGATCAATATATATCTACTGAGAAATATATATTTTGAGACAGCTGTGTGTGTGTATATATATATATATATATAACTAATGAATTTATTTAAATAGTTATTTTTTTTATAAACTCTTTCAAATTTTTTGTATTAAAGGTGTTTGCTGCAAAAGGGGAAAAAGAGGTCCTCAAGGATTTTGGAGCTTGACATTTTTGACAAGTAATACCAATTAAAGTAAATTAAATAGTTATCTACATTATATTATTATTTGTATTTTTGTGGATATCTATCTATCTATCTATCTATCTATCTACAAATATATATATAAACACAAACTTGGCTTCGTGTATATATATATATCTCTCTCTCACACTATATATATATATATATATATATATATATATATATATATATATAATTTTTTTTTTTTTTGATGGAGATCAATATATAAGTATATATATCTCTCTATATATATATCTATATATATATATATATATATATATATATATATATATATATATATATAATCTATCTATCTATCTATCTATAAATATATTTATATTTATATATAGATAGATAGATATATATTGATCTCCATAAAAAAAAAAAAAAAAAAAAATATATATATATATATATATATATATATATATAGAGAGATATATATTTTTTTTTATATGGAGATCAATATATATATATATATATATATAATATATATATATATATATATATATATATATATATATATAATCTATCTATCTATAAATATATTTATATTTATATATAGATAGATAGATAGATATTGATCTCCATAAAATAAAAAATATAGATATAGGGATATATATATATATATATATATATATATATATATATATAAATATACACACAGCTCGCTCAAAATATATATTTCTCAGTGTATATTTATATTGAGATCTATCTATATATATATATATATATATATATATATATATATATATATATATATATATATATATATATATATATATATATATATATATATACACAAAGCCATAAAACTATTAATATAATGTTTTTAAATATTTGATTTCTTTTCATTAATATTACTTGTAATTAAGTGCAATCTCCAAAAATCTGACGAACTCTTTTTCCCCTTTAGCATCAATCACCTTTAACAAAAAATGTAAACAATTAATTACAAAAAAAATTTATTGAATAAATTCATTACGATTATATATATATATATATATATATATATATATATATATATATATATATATATATATATATATATATATATACATACACACAAACATACACAAACATACACACACAAACACTCTTATATATATTCAATAAGAAGCAGACATATACATATACACAAACATATATATATTTTTATTTACATTACCAATATAAAGTTTTTTACATGAAAAAAAAATGACACAACACATTTAAAATATTTAAAAAAAGTTTTATTAAAGATTAAATACATGTGTAAATAAAAAACAAAAAGCAGGACATTTATTGTAAGATTAGATTAAAATAAATACTGTACTGTTGCAGTGTCTGTATTTGGAAGTAAGCTTTCTCAGAATCCGAAATCCACGCACGCCGTCAATCTCCTGGAGCACGTGACAGAGGAGTCACGTGATAATCCAGATCCTCTGATAAAATAAACAATGGCAATCCTCGCGGGATGTCGGGGCTGACGTCTACAACAGGAAATGACGCAGCCCCGACAGACACAAGAATAATTCCGGCCGGGCTCGGGCTGCCGGATTTTTCGGGCATTACTGCGCATGCGCGGTGACGTAAGCAGTGAGACATATACTGATTGCACAGGAAGGAAGCAGGTAGGAAAAAAATGATGAACGAAAATGAGTTTTGGATGAATGGATGGCAATATTAATGAAAAGTGAAATTTTAGGGTTTACTTCCACTTTAAGTGGTTAAAGCTAGATCACTAGCTATATAGGTGAGGTGAATATAGTGGTGTATACTGCGGTCAGGGCACAGACAACAACCACTACACAGCAGCAAGATAGGAAATCAGCCAAAAACGATTGGTGTGTAACTGTGTTGAAGGTACACAGAACACCCACTGCTTCAGATGCTAACACACTACACGAGGCCGCCTCAAAGGCGGCCTTATATAGTGTGGGGCGTGCACTACACAGCCTGAGCTATGATTGGCCACAGGCAGGATGCCTGTGGCCAATCATGGCTCTCCTCGCTGCTGGCGCTGCGATTGGCCAAGCATGCAGGGTCACAGTGCATGCTTGGCCAATCATGAGGCAGCAATGCACTGCGCCACCGCAGTGCATTGTGGTCCGCGCGCGCGCCACTCGCATTTTGACGCGAACGGCCAAAACGTTCGGAATTCGCCGAACGCCCGAACAGCCAATGTTCGAGTCGAACGTACGTTCGACTCGAACACGAAGCTCATCCCTAATTATGAGCTCAGGTCTGTATGATCCCAAGGGGCGCGTCCATGACATCTTGTGGTCATATGAAGGGTCTGGCTGTCACTGCATCTAGAATAAAGATGCAGATCACAGCACTGGAGCATGGAAATGATGCGTGGCAAAAAATGGAAAATTTATATCAAATACTTACCATAATTTTCCTTCCTGATGGGCTCCATGGCAGCATACGTGTGGGTTAGCCCCGCCTCCATAATTACCCAATAGGACCTCTACTCCCATAAATCTTTGCTCCAAGCTGCTATCCGTGTTCCGTAACTAGCCTACTCCAACATTTGGGAGGGAACTCCTGCTGCCATGGAGCCCATCAGGAAAGGAAAATTTACGGTAAGTATTTGATATAAATTTTCCATTTTCCTGACAGGCTCCATGGCAGCATACATGTGGGAAATAACTCGCCAAACACACCCGGGTGGGCTAAAAATGTTGAGCAAAGAAACTAGAATTTTATTTTTCATTGTCCACTGACAATACTTGTAAACCAAAATTAACAGAAGAAAGCGCAGCTGGCTCTACACAATAATGGGAAACAAAGGTATTAATTGAAGACCAGGAAGCTGCTCTACAGATAACTTCTGGTGCGACATGTCGAACTGCTGCCCAAGAGGTCGAGATGCCCCGAGTTGAATGAGCCGTCACTGCCTCAGGAGGAACCATGCCCTTTGCCTTGTATGCCCTTTGAATCGTTTGGACCACCCAAGATGAGATTGATCTTACTGATGCTCGCATCCCTTTATTTTTGCCATGGAGAAGGACAAAAAGAAAGTCTGTTCGTCTGAACGAGGCTGTAGCGTCCAGATATTGTTTCAAGGTGCGACCAACATCCAGGGGATGAATCTCTTGGTTGTCTGACATTCTAAACGTAGGTAGCACGATCTCCTGATTTTCATGAAATACTGATGTGACTTTTGGATTTGACCCAAGCATAGGGATCAGGACCACTCTGTCCGGAAAGAAAGTTAGAAATGGGTCAACAGACCCAAGATTCCTAATTTCCGACACTCTTTTGGCTGAAGTTATTGCCACCAGAAACACCATCTTGATAGTGAGATCTCCTAAAGACAGGGGAGCATCCAAACCTTTCCCAAGATCAGAAAGAAAGTCCAATACTAACGGAAGGTCCCATTTGGGAAACCTGGGCCTCTTTTGAGGCCTAAGCCTGATGGCTCCTTTAAAGAATTGTTGAATTAAGGTGTGATTCGCCCACGAAACTCCTGTAAAGGCTGAAATGGCTGAAACTTGTACTCTAAGAGAACTAACTGCCAGAGACAAGTCTAACCCTGACTGAAGGAAAGACAAGATATCTTGAACTGCCGGAGAATTATATGAATTTGACCTAGAAGACATGTGGCCCATAAACCTGGCCCATATACATTCGTACACTTTATTGGTACTCTTCCGTCTGGCACTAAGAAGGGTTGGAATCGCTTCTTCTGGGCAACCTAGAGCTTCTAGCCTTCCCCTCTCAAGAACCATGCCCTGAGGTGTAGACAGGATGGGCACGGGTGTAACAGTGTGCCTTGAGACAGCAGATCTGGCCTGAGAGGCAGGGGAACTGGGTCCTGATAGCTGAGGAGCAACAGCAGAGGAAACCAAGGCCTGTTGGGCCAGAATGGTATTATTGCAATGATTTCCACCTTCTCCCCTCTGAGCCTCCGAAGGAACTGTAGGATTACAGGAACTGGAGGGAAGGCGTAGGCTCTCTGGAACTTCCAACAATCCGTGAGAGCATCTATCCCGAACGCCTGAGGATCCCTGAACCTCGAGTAGTATCTGTGCATCTTGCGATTGTACGGCGAAGCGAACAGATCGACCTCTGGAGATACTCCCAGAGTCAGAAGCCACTCGAAGACATCCCTGTGAAGGGACCACTCGTTGTTGTCTATTTTGACCCTTGACAGAAAATCTGCTTGAACATTCTGGACCCCTGGGATGTATACAGCAGAAATGTTGACCACATTCTTCTGAGCCCAGTTCATTATCGGTTCTACTTCTCGTAAAAGAGACCAACTGCGAGTCCCTCCTTGTTTCTTTATATAGGCCACCGCAGATGTGTTGTCCAGTCTTAACATTACTGACGACCCTGCCACTAGATGGCGAAATGCTATGAGTGCTTGAAAGGCTGCTCTCAACTCCAGGATGTTGGAGACCACACACCGCGACGGGAACGACCACCTTCCTTGAGCTACTTCCGTAAGGCAGTGAGCGCCCCAACCTTTGTTGCTGGCATCTGAGGTTACTATTACCCAGGAAATGGGGACTATCGAATGATGGTTGCGTAGATTCTTCCCTTGAAGCCACCAGAGGAGAGACATCCTCATCGCTGGTGTAAGGAGTATGCGCTGTGTTTGATTGGACGAGTCCCACTGTTGCAGAAACCCTTTCTGGAAGGGACGAGTGTGCCACTGGGCCCACTTCACCATAGGGATGGTGGCCGTCATTGTGCCGATCACTTTCAAGCATTGTAGAGCCGAAAGATGAGATGAATTCCAAGCCTTGTGAATCCTGTCCCGGATCACACTGATTTTCTCCTCCGGCAGAGAGATAGTGCCTTTTAATGTGTCGAACTGAGCCCCTAGAAACACGATCACTTGAGTTGGAACCAGATGGCTCTTCTCTAGGTTCAGGAGCCAACCAAACGTCTGTAGAGTGGAGATGACTAAACTCTTGTGTTCCAGAATTTGATCTCTGTCCTGAGATAATAGGAGCAAATCGTCCAGATAATGATGGAGACGAACTCCTTTGACTCGTAAGAGAGCTACTATCGCTAGGAGTACCTTGGAGAAGACCCGAGGAGATGTTGTCAACCCGAATGGGAGACAGGTAAACTGGAGGTGTTGATCGCCAACTGCGAAACTGAGAAATTGCTGGAAATCCCTTGCTACTGGCACGTGAAAGTATGCGTCCTTCAAATCGATTGAGATTAACCAATCCCCTAGCTGCACCGACTGTTGGATTGTAAGAAGAGACTCCATTTTGAACTTTTCCTTGCGAATGAAGGAATTGAGGAGGGTCAAATCTATCACCGGCCTCCATGCGCCATTTCTTTTCTGAACCATAAACAGAGGAGAATACATGCCTTCGCCACGTTCGTCTTCTGGCACGGGCACGGCTGCGCCTTGATCCAGCAAACAACTTACGTAGGTCAATAGGACCTGTTTCTTTTCCTCTGAGCCTGGAATTGTTGTGGGAATGAACCTTAATCTCGGAGTGTTGATGAAAGACCACTTGTGACCCGAGGAAACCGTCTTGACGGTCCAATAATCTTGAATTGAGGCCGCCCAAACATGTCGGTAGTGAAGAAGGCGAGCCCCCACCTGACATGTTTGAGCGGGCCCAATTTCAAAAAGATTTGGTAGAATCTTGATTACCTGCGGAAGCCCCCTTTGAGGTTTTCTTAAGGGAGGATTGTCTGGACCTCCAAGATCTAGAGAACTCCCTGCCGGGTCTATAACTGCGCGCTTCTCTAGGGCGATCCGAGGTCTGCCTTCTTGGAAAAATACGTTTTTGGTTTTGAAGACGTCTGTCTTGAGGGAGGAACCCAGACCTCCCACCTGTGGCCCGGGATATGGCACCATCTAGTTTATTACCAAACAAGGAGGTTCCCTCAAATGGTATACGACACCATGCCTGCTTAGATGTTGGATCCGCCAACCAGGGACGGAGCCACAAAGCACGGCGTGCCGAGACTGCTGCCAACATAGCCCGAGACAGAAGGCGGGTAATGTCAATAGATGCCTCCCCCAAAAAAGCTGATGCCATTCTGATCTCCTGAATAGGAGAGTCTTTAGCCGTATTCACTGAGATACCTCTCAAGAACTCTTCAACATTGTCGGCCCATGTTTCAATAGCCTTTGAGACTGCGGCTAAAGCCAAAGTTGGTTTACAAGCCATCCCTGAAGTTAGATAAATTCTTTTCAGATCTGAGTGAATTCTTCTCTCTAACGGATCTTTGAAAGATACCGTGTCTTCCAAAGGGAGAGTCACGTATTTGACTAAACGCATAAGAGCTGCGTCTACCAGAGGAGCTAATTCAAGGTGCTTCACATCATCCTCCTTAAAGGGGTACAATTTAGACACCTTTGATTGCATGGAGCTCTTCCTATCAATCTTGCTCCACTCTTCAGTAATGATTTCTCCCAATTCAGATAGGAAAGGAAAATGTTGCCGTTCCTTTTTGAGTTGTTTGAAAAACTTTCTTTGTTTGGGGAGGGGAGAAGAAGTGGGTTCTTCCCATTTTAAAGCTTCTTTCACTGCCTTAACAAGAGCAGGTACTAAAGCATAATCAAATCCTACTCCTGGATCCTCTGGATCCGATTCGCTGTCAGACAAGAGCACAGAGTGGTGGCTTGGTTGAGAAGATTCCCCAGTCTCTTGTAAGAGCCCTTCACCTCCTGAAGGACATAATGGGTCTGAGGGGGATTCCATAGCGTGATGAGCTTCCCTCTGCTGCAGGGATTCCTTTACCACTCTTCTCACCATAGATTCCAAGCGTTGATCCGCACCATCTCTTTCATCTGCGACTTTAGAGAAGCAATGATCACAGAGCGATTTGTCTGATGGGATGGGCATCTTACAGCCCCAACATGAATTATCTGGTCCTCTGCTTGAGTGCGAGTGACCACTGCGTTGTTCAGATCTGGAAGACCTACGGTAACCAGACTTTGACGATGATTTGCGGTGGTGCGATTTTGACGATCCACTGCGACTATGCGCACTGTAATGCGGTTCAGACCTAGAAGGGCTATAAGGAAATATACAAGAAAGAGAGAGAGATACAGACCAGGCTGGTATCAAATGCTAAGGAATACTCCACAAATACACAGCAATCCAGCCATGCACATACCTGTTACAAGTGGGCAGGTCACTAGTAGGCAGTGAGGCATCCATGACTAAGAACGCTGACTGTAACAACAATAGACCCTCATAAGCAGCCATACAAAACACAGGAGCAACAATACATCAGAGCAGACCATAACCTACCTTACACCAACCAGAGAATGGCCCCGGGAAGTCGCTGAATTTCCTGCAATCATTCCCAAATTCTGACATCTCTCACTGTGTTTTAAATATGGCGCCCATGACGTCATCAGCGGCGTCAGACGCGAGATGCCCGCGCGCATGCGCGGGAACCAAGCCTCGCTTTGGATTTGGGTCCACGCATGCGCAGAACGCAGCGCTGGACCCGGAAACAGGGGGAGAAAGGCTGCTGGAACGCGGAAGCGTCAGCGCCTATACACAAGAACCAGCTGGCATATGAAAAAGACACAGGTAGAAAAAAAGAAAACACATAAACACTGCTGCCATGAAAAACTGAATTTTTACAGCTCACCACTCCACCAACGATCATCTGGCCGAACAGGTTCAAGCACAAACCACCGATCCACCGGGCAGATAATGGCCACCTTACATAGCAGGTAATAAGCCGTGCGCACTTATCTTCGGACAAACCAAGCCTTCAGCGCTACTCTGCCATACACTCCATACCCATGCTTAACAGACAGGGCCTATCGGAGGAACAAAAGCTTGATAGTCGGCCGACTTGATCGTAGTGAAGATCTCTTCAGATAGGAAACACCTGTCCTATGGAGGAGGACAAAAAAGGAACACGGATAGCAGCTTGGAGCAAAGATTTATGGGAGTAGAGGCCCTATTGGGTAATTATGGAGGCGGGGCTAACCCACACGTATGCTGCCATGGAGCCTGTCAGGAAAAATTGTTTTCAATTTGCTAAGGGTTTTTCTGCCTGAATATTATATTATACCTTTTCATGTGACAACACTGAAGAAATTACACTTTGCTACAATGTAAAGTAGTGACTGTACAGCTTGTATAACAGTATACATTTTCTGCCCCCTTTAAAATAACTCAACACACAGCCATTAATGTCTAAACCGCTGGCAACAAAAGTGAGTACACCCCTAAGTGAAAATTTCCAAATTGGGCCCAATTAGCCATTTTCCCTTCCCGGTGTCACGTGACTCGTTAGTGTTACAAGGTCTCAGGTGTGAATGGGGAGCATGTGTGTTAAATTTGGTGTTATCGCTTTCACTCTGTCATACTCGACACTGGAAGTTCAACATGGCACCTCATGGCCAAGAACTCTCTGAGGATCTGAAAAAAAAACATTTTTGCTCTACATAAAGATGGCCTAGGCTATAAGAAGATTGCCAAGACCCTAAAAATTTGCTGCTGCACAGTGGCCAAGGCTATACAGTAGTTTAACAGGACAGGTTCCACTCAGAACAGACCTCGCCATGGTTGACCAAAGAAGTTGAGTGCACGTGCGCAGCGTCATATCCAGAAGTTGTCTTTGGGAAATTAATGCTGCCAGCATTGCTGCAGAGGTTGAAGGGGTGGGAGGTCAGCCTGTCAGTGCTCAGACCATACACCACACACTGCATCAAATTGGTCTGCATGGCTGTCGCCCCAGAAGGAAGCCTCTTCTAAAGATGATGCACAAGAAAGCCCGCAAACAATTTGCTGAAGACAAGCAGACTAAGGACATGGATTACTGGAACCATATCCTGTGGTCTGATGAAACCAAGATAAACTTATTTGGTTCAGATGTTGTTAAGCGTGTGTGGCAGTAACCAGATGGTTAAAAGACAAATGTTTATTGGTACATATAAAAAGGATCAATCAAACATGTGATGATCTCGTAAAAACAAAGCACGAACAAATGATATAATCATTGCAAGCATACACAGTGTATAATGTAGAATAAATTATTCTCCAATGTCTGAAAACACTCTTCGGTACCCGACGCCCTTCAGGTTCAAACCTTTCGTCAGGGATACTTAGTAGGAGAATGTATGTTCAAATACTTGTCAAAATAGAATAGAGTAAATGGTGCAATGCTCAGCTAGGTTGTTCAAACAGAGATCAGAAATATCACTGCAGGATGGGATCAATGGAGACCGCTCCCAAGTCAAATGACATGACATGATGCGGTTATTCCAGTGAAAGAGATCAAATCTGTCTTCTCCACAGGCCATCCCATAGCACAGCCATGTTTCTGTATGTAGAAGTTATTTTTGTCCTTGAAAGAGATCATATTTAGGCAAAGGTCCAGCAAGGAACATGGTCTGGATTGAGTTTTGCTCCACTGTCAGGAGTCAGATGTTCAGATGTTTGCTTACAGCCTCAACAGCCTTTGTAGATGGTATACAAGTGAAAAGGATAGATATCATAGGGCACTATTGTCTCATCTGGCTCTAAAGCCTAGTACACACTAGGCTTTAGAGCCAGGCTGAAAAAAAAAAAAAAGAAGAGCTTAGGAGGAGCCGCTTTACTAACTATGCAGTGTTAATATAGTGATCTCCCCCGCTGAGCTATTGTGTTCTGACAGGGGGATTGCCTCCCTGCCAGAACACACCGGTCATTGGCTGAGAGTGCTGGTGGGATGCCGATCAGCAGACCTTTTTTGGTCATGCCCCTTCAACAGAAGCTGGATGAACAGCCGAGCGCCCCCCTTCCCCAAAGCACCCACCCCATGTTGAGGGCATGCGGCCTGGTACGGTTTGGGGGGGGGGGCGCTCGCTCTTCCCCACCCCTTTCCTGACCGGCTGGGCTGCATGCTCGGATAAGGGTCTGGTATGGATTTTGGGGGGACCCCACGTAATTTTTTCGGTGTTCCCTTAAAATCCATACCAGGCGACGGGGTTCGCAAGGTGTCAATCTCGCAGATGAAAGCGGCAAGATTGACTTTCCTTTCTAGTCCCGTTGTACCTGGAGTTACGTTCAAAATGAACAGACGGGCAAGTCCGTTCATTTTGAAAGTTCGTTGGGAAGTCCAACAGACCTAGTCTTGCGGAAAGTCCGATCGTATCTATGCAGGTCAGCTCATTTGGAAAGTCCATCGGACCTCCACCGAAAGTCTGTCGGACCTAGTCCATCGAATAGTCCGGTCCTGTGTACGCGGCATAACAGGGAGCAGTTTCACTTTAGCAATGGAGAAGCTCCCAGAGAAGGAGCAACTTTTCAACACCCTGGAAAGGTACGTATATGAATGCTTCCTTTACAGATGACATGTCTCCTGGCTAAAAGTGCTCACAGGATCACATTAAGAAAATTATAAATAAAACATTTTTCATGTGTGGTTTGCAGTACATAGCACAGTAACTGCGTTATGCAAGGTTTTCCTAAGAGTTATGCAGTAGCGTCCAAATAATAATACTTGGTGTCTCCTTTGGCACAGAATTCCCACTCTTCTTGAATATTATCCACACACTTATTGGCTGGGATTTACCTGTGCTTTGTTTATCCTAGATACCAGTGTCATATAGCATAACTAAGGATATAAACTGGCAATCGGTCAATAATGATGTGCTATAAATGGCCTCCCACACTTTTCTTCTGGCATTCAGACATCTTTTTTCCACTCTGAGCAGACAATAGCTCTCTGTCTTCTGACTCCTGCGTTATTAATCTGCTCCTCTGCCCACTACTGCAAAACCTACTTTGATTATTTAAATGTATGCAGTCTGAATAATTGTATTAGTTACATACGTTATGTGCCCACCTCCTGGGATGCTGTACTGTAGAACTATGCAAAAATGTATTTTAAAGTCAAAGCTGTAAAATTTATTAAAACTTAAATAGGAACTGTAGTCTGCTCACATAATTTGTAATAAAAACATATTTGCCATTCTGAAGCTTCCCTCCAGTCACTTTGTATATTATTTTATATATACTGTGATTCTGTACTTGCCAAATATGCTGCAAAAATCTCCCTACACTGAGTTTGGCTGCAACCATTTTAATTGTGGGCAGCTGAAGCTGCTGTCTGTTCACTTCCTGGATTTACAGAAACACAGAGAGGCACACCTCCAGCTCTAAAGCCATGCAGTTCTCATTGGCCCTCTTATGACTCACCCCCCCCCCCCTCCCTTCCTGGCAAACGCTCACAAGAGTGAGATAGAGAGCTGTGCATGATGTCATGAGCCTAGGCTTTTTACCAGACAAGAAATGTTTGCGATTCGGTACTGCGCCGCTTTAACTGACAATTGTGTGGTCGTGCGACGTGATTCCCAAACAAAATTGACACCCTATTTTTCCCACAAATAAAGCTTTCTTTTGGTGGTGTTTGATCACCCCTGCGGTTTTTATTTTTTGCGCTATAAACAAAAAAAGAACGACAATTTTGAAAAAACGCATTATTTTTTACTTTTTGCTATAATAAATATCACCTAAAAATATATTTAAAAAAAATTTCCCTCAGTTTAGGCCGATACGTATTCTTCTACATATTTTTGGTAAAAACAAATTGCAATAATCGATTATTGATTGGTTTGCGCAAAATTTATAGCGTCTACAAAATAGGGGATAGTTTTATGGCATTTTTATTAATATTTTTTTTTTACTAGTAATGGCGGCGATCAGCGGTTTTTATTGTGACTACGACATTATGGCGGACACATCGGACATTTTTGACACATTTTTGGGACCATTGTCATTTATACAGCAATCAGTGCTATACAAATGCACTAATTCCTGTGTAAATGACACTGGCAGTGAAGGGGTTAACCAGGGGGTGGCAGTGTAGGGGTTAAGTGTGTCCTAGGGGCGTGTTACTAACTGTGGGGGGCATGGCTGTGTGTTAGTGAACACTGATCTATGCTCCAATAACAGGGAGCAGAGATCAGTGTCACTTGTTGCTAGGCAGAATGGGGAGATGCTGTTTACTTCCGCATCTCCCCATTCAGCCTCCCCGTGAGACGATCGCGGGTATCCCCGTGGCAATTGAGTCCACGGGACCCGCGACCAGACTCACGGGGGCCCTGACCGGCACACGCACATGCGATGGCAGGGCGTCAATTTCAAATGGACGTACATGTATGCCAATTTGCCTACCCGTACCATTCTGCTGACGTACATCGTCATGCGCTGGTCGGGAAGTGGTTAATGACTGGAATGGTACCACTGGATTGGCGCAGGGCCACTGTGGTGCCCATATTTAAAAAGGTCTTTACCAAGTAACTATAGACCTGTTAGTTTAACTTCTATAGACAGGAAGATACTGGAGAGTTTAATGAAAGACCGCATAGACGAGTTCTTTTTGGAAAAAAATGTTTTAAGCAACAGACCGCATGGATTCATGAAAGACAGAAGTTGTCAAACAAACCTGATTCCTTTTTATGAGGAGGTAAGTAAAACCTTGGGCAGAGGGGTGGCGGTGGACGTGGTATACTTGGAATTTGGAAAAAGCATTTGACACAGTTCCCCACACACGGCTCATGTGTAAGGAAAGTCTACAGACTTAGAAAGATCAATTTGTAAATGGATAGAAAACTAGCTAAAAGACAGAATTCAGAGAGTAGTGGTTAATAAATCTTACACCGGATGGTCTAAGGTTATCAGTGGTGTACACCAAGGTTTAGTGCTGGGACCCTTACTTTTTAATATCTTTTTTTAAATGATATTGGGTCTGGGATTAAAGGTACCATTTTTGTTTTTGCAGATGACACCAAGCTATGCAGTGGAATAATGTCCTTACAGGATGTCTCCAATTTACAAGTCAACCTCAATGCACTCATGTCTCATTAGGCAACTAAGTGGCAAATGAGATTTAATGTTGATAAATGTAAAGTTCTGCACTTAGGGGCTAAGAATATGCATGCATCATACATACTAGGGGGAGTACAACTCCCCCAGCCTTCTCCACTATGGATTCCCCCAGTTGCGGTTTCCAAAGCAAGCAAAGTCCATAGTGGAGAAGGCCAAGTTGCGGTTTCCAAAGCAAGCAAAGTCCTTTCTTGTATTAAGAGAGGTATGCACTCCAGATAGAAAGATATCATTTTGCCCCTGTGCAAATCTTACCTCATTTGGAATATGCAGTTCAGTTTTGGGCACCAGTTCTCAAAAAGGATATTGAGGAACTGGAGAAATTGCAGAGAAGGGCAACCAAACTGATAAGAGGCATGGAGGAGCTCAGCTATGAGGAAAGATTAGAAGAACTGAATCTATTCCCTCTTAAAAAGAGGAGATTAAGGGGGGATATGATCAACATGTACAAATACATAAGTGGTCCATGATCAGTACCCATCAGTGCAGCTTATCAGTGCCCATCAGTGCAGCCTCGTCAGTGTACATGAGTGCAGTCTTATTGGTGCCCATCAGTGTAGCCCCATCAGCACACATAGGTGCAGTAGAAAATGACTTATTTGTAAAATTTTATAACAGAAACTAAGAAAAAGTTTTTTTTGTTTTCAATGTTTTCTGTCTTTTTTTTTTTTTGCTTGTTTAGCAAAATTAAAAACCCCAGTGGAGATTAAAAAGAAGGCTCTGTCTGTCTCAAAAAAAAGGATAAAAATGTAATTTGGGTACAGAGTTGCATGACTGAATAATTGTCATTCAAAGTGTGACAGCACTGAAAGATGAAAATTGCTCTGGGCAGGAAGGGGGTGAAAGGCCCCAGTATTGAAGCAGTTAAAGTGACACCAAACTCTCTCGTATTCCTGTTGCAAAAAAGTACCTCCTTTTGCCCTCTGCCTCTTGCTCTTGTTTTTTTCTGCTGCTGTGATCAGACTTCTTGCTAGAGGATATAGTTTGGTGTCACTTTAATTGTGCTGATTTTTAATACAACAGTGTAACCACATGGGTTTTGGTGAGGTGGGCTAAAATAAAGTCCTTCTGTTTAGGAAGGCTGTACTGTGCTAATTAAATGTAGGGCTTTTTGGTTCTTGACCACCTCACCAACCCTTCTCTATAGAATCCATGATTTCAATACACTGCACTGATGATGGCCAACAGGTCCTGAATAAGCTGAATGCAGTTTAAATTGAAAGGCTAGCTTGTATCTACATTTTAACCACTTGCCGACCGCCGCACGACGATGTACGTTGACAGAATGGCACGGGCAGGCATATGGGCGTACATGTACGTCCCTGCCTTCCCGCGGGAGGGGGGGCCCGATCGGGCCCCCCCCCCCCGGTGCCAGCGGCGGTCGGTTTTCGTTCAGAAGCGATCCGGGATGAGGAGGCGGCCATTCATTCATGGCCACCCCCTCTCGATCGCTCCTGACGAATGGAAGTGAGGCGTGACATCACTTCCTCTCCTGTAATGTAAACACAGGAGAGGAAGTGATGTAATCTCTCCTCCGTGACGGTATTTTTCGTTCCGGCACCGAGGAGAGAGGATCGGTGAGTTGCACCAACACAACACTTCACAGTAGAACATGCCAGGCACACTCACACCCCCCCTTCACCCCCCGATCACCCCCCCAATCACCCCTGCCCCCCCAGACACAGTGACATCAATAGCATTTTTTTTTTTTTTGCATTGGTGTCATTTGTGACTGTAATAACTGTTAGGGCAGTTAGAGTTAGCCCCCTTTAGCTCTAGGGTACCCCCCTAACCCGCCCAATAAAGGTTTAACCCCGTGATCACCCCCCGTCGCCAGTGTCACTAAGGCTGGGTTCACATTGCAGCGGTTTATGAGAACGGATGTGATTCGCACCGCACTGCAGTGCAAATCACATCCGATCTCTGTGCGATTCGAGTTCAGCCATACAGATAGTATGGCTGAATTCGCGGCGCACCCGCCGCACCCACCGCACCCGCCGCAAATTCGCACGGGACCCTTTTTTTGGTCCGCAGCAGAATCGGATCGCATGGGTGTTCACACCATGCGATCCGAGTTTGCAGATCGCACTGCGATATGCGAACTGATCTGGGGGTGTCATTAACATTTCACTGACACTCCCAGCAGTTCGCATAGGGCAGTGTGAACTGCCGCCGGGAGGCATGCGATGCGGGAACCCGCCGCGGATTTGTGGCGTTCCCGCATCGCTCCAGTGTGAACCCAGCCTAATAAGCGATCGTTTTTCTGATCGCTGTATTAGTGTCACAGGTGACGCTAGTTAGGCAGGTAGGTATTTAGGTTCGCCGCAGCATTTTATAGCGCCAGGGACCCCCATATACTACCGCATAAAGCCCCCTGATTGCCCCCTAGTTAACCCTTTCACCAGTGATCACCATATAACTGTTACAGGTGACGCTGGTTGGTTAGTTATTTTTTTTTATAGTTTCAGGGCACCCGCCATTTATTACCTAATAAAGGTTTAACCCCCTGATCACCCGGCGGGTGTCATTTGTGACTGTAATAACTGTTAGGGCAGTTAGGGTTAGCCCCCTTTAGTTTTAAGGTACCCCCCTAACCCCCCCAATAAAGGTTTAACCCCGTGATCACCCCCCGTCGCCAGTGTCACTAAGGCTGGGTTCACATTGCAGCGGTTTATGAGAACGGATGTGATTCGCACCGCACTGCAGTGCAAATCACATCCGATCTCTGTGCGATTCGAGTTCAGCCATACAGATAGTATGGCTGAATTCGCGCCGCACCCGCCGCAAACTCGCACGGGACCCTTTTTTTGGTCCGCAGCAGAATCGGATCGCATGGGTGTTCACACCATGCGATCCGAGTTTGCAGATCGCACTGCGATATGCGAACTGATCTGGGGGTGTCATTAACATTTCACTGACACTCCCAGCAGTTCGCATAGGGCAGTGTGAACTGCCGCCGGGAGGCATGCGATGCGGGAACCCGCCGCGGATTCGTGGCGTTCCCGCATCGCTCCAGTGTGAACCCAGCCTAATAAGCGATCGTTTTTCTGATCGCTGTATTAGTGTCACAGGTGACGCTAGTTAGGCAGGTAGGTATTTAGGTTCTCCGCAGCTTTTTATAGCGCCAGGGACCCCCATATACTACCCCATAAAGCCCCCTGATTGCCCCCTAGTTAACCCTTTCACCAGTGATCACCATATAACTGTTACATAAAAATTATATAGTATATAGCTCTCGCAAATCTATTGTCCAATATATACCATATTGACAGCGCTAAAACAACAAAACAATCAATCTTGAGAGGGTGATAGTCCCATGGTTATAATAAGCACCACAGTAATGTCCTTTAAAAAGCCCCACGCATCTAAGGATGGGATTTCAGTTGAAACAATCAAATGATGAGAAACAGAAAGAAAAGTCCATCTCCAAGATAAGATAACCAGTGCAAAAAGAGCTTGACAGCCGGTGACACCCCTTATGGTAACACACTCACCAGAACCCAAAGGGTTAACAGGCACTTCGTTATGAGTGATCTTTCTCTAATGTTCCTCTATCATCAACGATCAAAGAAGGTTCTCAATCTCAGATATCGCAACAGCATTAGCCAACACACTTGAGAAACAAGTTTGTACCTGGTGGGACATCTGTACGTTTGAACAGTACCTCAAGGACAAATTGATAATGAGAAGGTGGGATGTGGCACCTCAGGACGGACTTGATGACATAGGTTCTATGTCAGAGTGGCTTGATTTCTTTAATGGAGTTGGCTATAAATTACAGCAATTGGTATTAGCACGTAAAAAGAAAAAAATGGTGATTTTGGAGAAGAGAATCACAGATTTACAGTTAGCATTAGAACCAATAAGAGGTACTCCACAACTAGCTTCTTTTAATAGTGATATTCAGAAAAAAATAGAAAAGGTGGATAGGGAAACACAAAAAAAGAAAATAAAGAAATTTAGAAGGGATTTAAATGATTTTAGGAATCATACTATGTATAGCTGGCAGGAAGGATTTAGGCCATCAACACAAGAAGAGACCAGGGTGGGGGGGACATTTACACAATCATTAACTAATGTATCAAAAGCTTTGGATAATATCCCTAGGGCGACTGAGGAGGTTTTACCAAGGAAAACAAATTTTGTTGGTAAAAAACCCCAAAATAGCCAGGCACGTAAACAGTCCAATTTTGTGGGTAATAATAAGGGATTTAAGGAAACTCGCCCGGTTCATAACCAACATGGTACATATCAGCCCGATACACATAACAGGTTTGCTCCTTTATCGAGATCATCCTCACCCTGTAATACTCAGATGCCCCCTTTTTTAGGGAGAGGCAGGAGGGGACATTGGAGAGGGAGACCAAGAGGGGGGCGACCATGGAGAGGTCGACCCTTTTATCCCCCAACCATTCAGAACAATCAGGAGTGGAGACATCCCCAGGATTGGGGAGTGCCATACAGTCCGATCAGACAACCAAAAATCATAGAAAAAGAGGCTGTAGAGCCGGTAAACGCCTCAAACAAAAAAAGACGCAGGGAGACGGAATGACAGGGATTTACAACTTGACCCAAGTAACTCTATCCCAGAAAGAAAGAACATTTTAAATGCGGGTTTGAAATGTTCCGTACGCCAGCCGATGAATAAATTTAATGTCTATATTGAAGTACAAAAATACGTAAGGAAGATCAATATTAAGAAATATATGCTTTCAAATAGCAGTATGATAATGAATAATAGGGATAAAGGAATAATAGGCATTAACAGTAATCTCCGGAATAAGTCATTATTCAATCCATCACTACCTTCTAATCACCAAGTAGAGGTTTTTAAACAATCAGTCCTTAGGGATTTGGATGCCCTCCCACTAAAGAAAAACCCTTGTCCTAAATATATTAAAGAGGGGATTAAAGCCCTAGAGGAAAGAAAGGATATAATTGTCCGGCCAGCAGACAAAGGGGGAGGTGTGGTACTTCTTGATAAGCAGTATTACCACACTCAGTTGTGTGGTATGTTGTCAGATCAAACAACATATACTCTATTAGATAAAGACCCTACGAAATCGTATCGTGATGATCTGGCCAATCTGGTGGATTTTGGATATTACATGCGGGTCTTAACAAAAAAGGAACGGTTATTTTTGGTACCTAGTTATAATAGAATTCCCAACATCTATACGTTACCTAAGATCCATAAGACGGAACCCCCGGCCCGGCCAATCGTTAATGGAATTAATTCAGTGACTGCTAGGATTGGACAATATCTAGACCACTTCTTACAGATGAGTGTGGTCACTACACGTGCCTATTTAAAGGACACCACAAGCTTTTTAAGCTTGTTGCGTAATGTGGAGTTTCCTGGAGACGCTGAAATCTTTTTAGTAACTGCAGATGTGTCTTCCCTCTATACGATTATACAACATGAGGATGCCCTACTGGCGCTCAACTGGGCATTCTCCCAGAGGGAAGACCTGCCTTACATACAAAAGAAGTTTTTGCGGATGGCTTTGGAATTTTGCCTGTCGCACAACTACTTTTGGTACGATGGTAAATTCTATAATCAAAAGAAAGGGGTAGCGATGGGTTCAAAATTTGCGCCAAGTTTGGCTAATTTATTCATGAGTCAATGGGAGGATATACGGATCTTTGCGAACCAGAGAAGTGAATTACTTTTTTACCAGAGGTATATAGATGATATGTTTTTTATCTGGCAAGGCACAGAGGAATCTCTGAAGGACTTCTCTGATGATTTGAGAGAAATGACTAACCTGTCCACTAAAGTGTTCTTCAAACCAACGGATAGAAATAGCTTTATCCCTATTCAAAGTGGACATCATCCTCTTTGGCTACGTGGGATACCGAAAGGACAGTTCCTTCGCGTTAGAAGAAACTGTACCTCTGACGATGATTATTTGACACAGGCATCTCTGGTCAAGGATAAATTTGTGGAAAAGGGCTATTCCTTAGAGACTCTGGATCAGGAATTACAACAAGTGCTACTTGTATCTCAGGAACAATGTTTACAACCGAAAGAAAGGACAATGGGGAGTACTCATGAATGGGGTTTTATCAGCACCCTACATGGCCAATATAAGGAGGTAGAGGGGATTATTCAAAAACACTGGGACATCCTCAAATTAGATAGGGCACTCAGGGGGGTAATTCCTGAGAATCCTAGATTTATTTATAGGCGCAATTTTTCTTTTGGGGATAAAATTGTTAAAAAGGTTCTAGATCCGCCCTCCAGGCCTCTTATGTTTTGGGATCGAGCAGGCTTCTTTGCCTGTCGAAGGTGTAAAGCCTGTAAATCAGTTCTTAATCATATGCGTGGGATTGATCAATTCACCTCTACTGGTAATGGGCAAAATTTTAAGATTGACCAATTTATCACATGTGTGACTACACATGTGGTATATGTTCTTCAGTGCCCATGTGGGCTGATGTATGTAGGACGTACAAAAAGGAAACTATGTACTAGGGTGGCAGAACATATTTATAATATCTCCATTGGCTATAAAGACCATAGTGTCTCCCTGCATTTCAGACTTAAACACGACAGGGACCCAACAGGTCTTAAATTTTGGGGTGTAGACAGGGTTTTTCCGAATTGGAAGGGCAGCAATTTAGTTCGAGAAATATCTAAACTTGAAACAGAGTGGCTTTTCCGTACTAACACTTTGAGTCCCCATGGTTTAAACATAGAGGTGGATGTTAACTGTTTCATCAGTGACTATTGAGTTGTGATTGCAATATACTGGGGAAAGTTTGAGGAGCCTTTTAGTTTAACATATTTTAGAACATTTTTGGCATAACATATACATATACACATATGTTTAATTTTATTTTTATTTTTATTTTTTTATTTTTTATTTTTCTTTTATTTTATTTTTTATTTTTTGGTTTATTTTTGGTTTATATGTTTATTTAAGAGGACAAGGTAGATCTGTGAGATAGGATTAGTGATTACGATAATGTGGATAACAATTAAAAAAAAAAAAAAAAAAAAAAAAAAAATTTTAAAAATTTTAAAAAATTAAAATTTTATTAATGCATTTTCTGTTTGTATACATATTGATGGTATATACAGATTGGAATTGTATGTGCTGTTAATACATTTTATTTTGTATTTATTTAAGATGAATACCTACAATATTGACAGTATTTATGTTTTTGGGTATGATAATGGGAATTTCCTGAAATAATGAGATGACCTGCCCGTTTAATATATGTTATTCAGGGATCTATTAAGTTAATACTGTTTTCGTGAGAAACGAAGGTTTTTTGTGAACACTTTATATTTAGGCATGTTGACATGGCGACGGCTTGCACGACGTGGCCTTATCATTCTTGTGTTAAGCACAAATGAAGGAGTCAAGGGGGCGGGACGGGGGAATGTCCATGGGCTGACTCCCCGCCCCTATGCATATTTAAACGGATTAGCTGCACTGCTTGGCCACGCCCACAGACGAAGACGTAATGACGAAACGCGTATGGGCGTGACCAAGCAGCCATTCGTAACTACAGAGCGGTCGATTTGTACGTTCTCCCGGGACCCGCCGTGGAAGCCGAGCCTGTATTTGATCTAAGACGCCCGGAGCCGCGGTGAGACAAATCTGTGAACGAATTTTAAATGATTATGTACGTATGGTGTATATGCGCACAAATATTTTAATGAATAAAACAGTTTGCACTATGGAACCTCTCTTTTTGTCGTTTCCTATATGCAAACCTTCTGCTGGGAGTGAAGTATAAAGAGTCCTGAAAATATCTGTGATTGATGCGATATCTGAGATTGAGAACCTTCTTTGATCGTTGATGATAGAGGAACATTAGAGAAAGATCACTCATAACGAAGTGCCTGTTAACCCTTTGGGTTCTGGTGAGTGTGTTACCATAAGGGGTGTCACCGGCTGTCAAGCTCTTTTTGCACTGGTTATCTTATCTTGGAGATGGACTTTTCTTTCTGTTTCTCATCATTTGATTGTTTCAACTGAAATCCCATCCTTAGATGCGTGGGACTTTTTAAAGGACATTACTGTGGTGCTTATTATAACCATGGGACTATCACCCTCTCAAGATTGATTGTTTTGTTGTTTTAGCGCTGTCAATATGGTATATATTGGACAATAGATTTGCGAGAGCTATATACTATATAATTTTTATGATTTATTTTTCTTTTGTATGATAGCAGCTTGCAAATTATATCATCTTTGACTCTGTGGGCGCTGGGATCAGTGGGGAATACTCTTAACATTTTAAGTTCAGGTTGTTTGCCAGTGATATTAGTACTTGTTATATAACTGTTACAGGTGACGCTGGTTGGTTAGTTATTTTTTTATAGTTTCAGGGCACCCGCCATTTATTATCTAGTCTCACTAGTGTACCCCTAAATTTAGGGGTGTCTACTTTCCAAAATGGGGTCATTTGGGGGGGGTTTGTGCCATCTTGGCATTTTATGGCCTTCAAAACTGTAACGCCCTTAGAAAGCCTGAAGGCGATGCTTGGTTTTCGGGGCCCCGTAGGCGGCTAGGCTCCCAAAAAGTCCCACATATGTGGTATCCCCGTACTCAGGAGAAGCAGCAGAATTTATTTTATTTTGTCATTATTCAATCGCTTGAGGCAAAAAAATAAAATATTCAATGGGCTCAACATGCCACTTATCAATTTCCTTAGGGGGTCTACTTTCCAAAATGGGGTCATTTGGGGGGGTTTTGTACTGCCCTGCCATTTTAGCACCTCAAGAAATGAGATAGGCAGTCGTAAACTAAAAGCTGCGTAAATTCCAGAAAACGTACCTTAGTTTGTAGATGTGACAACTTTTGCGCAAACCAATAAATATACAGTTATTGACTTTTTTTTTACCAAAGACATGTGGCTGAATACATTTTGGCCTAAATGTATGACTAAAATTGAGTTTATTGGATTTTTCTAATAACAAAAAGTAGAAAATATCATTTTTTTTCAAAATTTGCGGTCTTTTTACGTTTATATCGCAAAAAATAAAAATCGCAGAGGCAATCAAATACCATCAAAAGAAAGCTCTATTTGTGGGAAGAAAAGGACGCAAATTTTGTTTGGGTACAACATTGCATGACCGCACAATTACCAGTTAAAGCAGCGCAGTGCAAAATTGTAAAAAGACCTCTGGTCATTGACCAGCAAAATGGTCCGGTCTGAAAGTGTCAGCAGTTCTGCATGCATAATTGGTCTATGGAGCTTTTGGGTCCAAATGAAGAAGTATAAGTTGTAGTCAATTTTCCTTTTGTATATGAACAGGACAATTTGGAACTGACCAGCTTGCAGGGACTCTCACTGGTCCAAACAATGCGAGCAGGCCAGTCAGCAGGTGAGTGGGTGGGTCAGTCAGCAAGTGAGCGCTGCATCACTGCAGTTCCACCCTTACTGTGCAGCTGCGGGAAGCAGAGCGATTACATTATCTCTCTGCTGCCTATCTTCACTCTGGCAAGTGACAATCTGCACCTTAGCAGGCAGGTGCCAATCTGCACCTTGTAGCAGACAAGTGACAATCCACAACGTGTGGTAAGTGACAATCCGCAACGTGTGGCAGGTGACGTGGCAAGTGACTATCATCAACGTGTGGCAAGTGACATGGCAAGTAACAATCTGCAATGTGTGGCAGGTGACATGGCAAGTGACAATCAGAAATGTGTGACAAGTGACAATCCGCATCTGGTGGCAAGTGACGTGGCAAGGGAAAATCCATAACTTGTGGTAAGTGACAATCCGCAATGTTTGGCAGGTGACATGGCAAGTGACAATCAGCAACGTGTGGCAGGTGACGTGGCAAGTGACAATCCACAACATGTGGCAGGTGACATGGCAAGTGACAATCTGCAATGTGTGGCAGGTGACATGGCAAGTGACAATCAGCAACGTGTTGCAAGTGACAACCTGCAATGTGTGGCAAGTGACAATCAGCAACATGTGGGAGATGACATGGCAAGTGACAATCAGCAACATGTGGCAAGTCACAATCCACAACGTGTTGCAGGTGACGTGGCAAGTGACAATCAGCAACGTGTGCCAAGTGACAATCAGCATCTTGTGGCAGGTGTTGTGGCAAGTGACAATCCGCAACGTGTGGCAGGTAACGTGGCAAGTGACAATCAGCATCTTGTGGCAGGTGACGTGGCAAGTGACAATCCACAATGTGTGGCAGGTGACATGGTAAGAGACAATCAGCATTGTGTGCCAAGTGACAATCAGCATTTTGTGGCAGGTGAGGTGCCAAGTGACAATCTTCATCTGGTGGCAGGCGACATGGCAAGTGACAATCTGCATCTGGTGGTAGGCAAGTGACAGTCCGCAACTTGTGGCAGGGACGTAGCAAGTGACAATCTGCATGTGAAGGCAGGGGATTTGGCAAGTGACACACTCTGAGCTCCTACTGATTCTGCATTATGGTGAGTTGAACTATTTCATTTTATATAACAATGTAACAAATAATGCGTTTCAATCATCCTGACACCATATCAACCATGATGCTGTGATGATGGAAGCACCAGCAATTGCCCCAATAAATTGCCCAAAAAACAATTCTGGCAGTGCCCCTCCCGAGACTAGACTCTAAATTCGACTCGGCGGGAAGTCTATAAACCCAGAACTTATCACTGAACCCTGTTGAAGTCTATGGGTGCTAAAACGTGCTATCTTTGTCTAGCCTTTTCAATAATAATTTGCAGTCATTTGTTTAAAAGGACATGGGTGAAATGGAGATCTTTCACAAAGCCAACCATAACGGATAATAAAATGAACCAAAAATCTTTTTATATCTGAAAAAAATAGATTTAGACATATTATTCTACACTTCCATGTTTTACTTCTAGATGGCAAGATTTATGGACTTTAACTGATTCAAAAACATCTACTCTCTTGACCTGCTTCTGCTTCTCAGAAGGGCTTTACCATCTCTGTATTCACATTGGTCACAGCTGAATTTGCTACCAACCATGCCCCACTGACCTCTCGCACACCACCATTTATTGTAGGTCACCCAGGACTGGTCTTTGTTCTCTGTTACTTTAGGTTATTAGGTTTATGTGTGTTCCATGTTGTTCACTTTTCTGACTGTAGCACTGACCCCCGAAAGAGCTGCTGGTTTTATTGGGCTTACCGTTACCTTCCTGACTGCTTCTCCGTCTAGGGGTTCCCGTGGTAGATGGCCCAAAGAAATGTGGAAACTGACACTGAATCTTCTTTTGGGTTATTTATTTGAACCAGAAACAGAGTCTCTCAGTTTAGGGTAGAGGGTTAGGAGTAAGTTCAGGTAGACTGCAAAAAATGATGAAGTCTCTTATAAGAAAAATCCAGAGAATAGCAACCGTTTCACAGCTGGATTTTACAACCCCTGGACAGACCTCCTCTCACTAGGCCTAGCAGCCGGTAGGGTGTTAAGCAAAGTCTCTGTCACAGACTTGAGCATAGAATATTTGAGAAAGTCTCTGTCACAGACTTGAGCCTACTGAGGGACATAGACAAAATTTAAAGAGCTATCATACGGTACAAGTATCTCTCAGCCGATCCGGGGATACCGTATGAGTGTAGATCCATGTAGTGCCCTTCAACTAAGCCTCCAGGCTCCTTCAGAGAAGCCAGCCTTGCGCACGGCCTTCTCCTGAAGAGTCCTCCCCTGGGGTTTCTACAGTTGCTGGGCCTCTCCCTTGGATGAGACAACACCGGACCACCTTTGGATTAATTGGCCCCAAAATCCATTCAGGCCTGTCCCTGTAGTTACGTTGCCTCAGGCTAGCCAGCCCCGAGACTTGAAATGCATGGTTCAGCACCCAAGGCCAGGAGGGCCACAGGGCTGGTCAGGAGGACCAGAACCAAACAGACAGAAAATATTCTCTGCAACAGAACCACTATGCACGTGATGTCCGTACCTTAAATACCACCTCCCAGAATGCACAGCAGGAGAACACTCCCACTGGGCTGCTTCTGAAAGAACAGTGCCATTCAATACACCCAGCTAGACTGCGTTCTTACTCTTGCCGGTGGTGACAGTGACACCTGCGGTCAAGGAGAACGCAGTGCAACCCAGCTGGACTGGTATTGAAACCATACATTTAGAGAATTAGCCCTAAAACCAAACTGTGGTTTCAGGAACGTTTAACTTTGAAAAACATATAGCGCCTGCTCATCAGGAGCCAGCACTACATGTATAAGTATGCCATTGATTTCCTTGGGCCCAGTCCAACCTTTTGGATCGGTAGTGACCCTTACGGGACTCTCAATCCACGTTTCTTTATTCCTTCCGGAAATTTATATTCTTTGTACTAGCCATGAACAGTGAAATGGGATCAACTAAATGATATTTTTCACGTTGGATCCATTGTGTCGGGTCTGTGTTCCTATCACATGGCTGTATTGCCACTATGGTTTGTATATTTTTCAAAACCCAATAAAATTGTTATATAAAAAAGTGGCATAGTTAGCTGAAAAGAGGGGTTCAAAGCCTTGACAATAAGGGAGCCCCCAGATATCCAGTCCCTCTTTATGACTGCATCAGTCCCCATAGTGACCTTTTACATCACTAAGGGGTCCCTGGAACTGTGTAGTGATGTAAAGTATCTCACAAAAGTACACCTGTCAGGTACCTTTTCCGAGGCCAAGATGCAGAGAGAGGCTCCCCTTGCAGCTAAGTGCAGTATACCCCTGAAGATGGTACAGGAGTTATAGGGCTCAAAGAAGCACAGGTTGCCAGCAGCTTGAGAAAGCTTGAGCTGATGATCACTTGGAGACTTTGCTTGAGAAGATGATAAGGAGTATTCCGAACACTTAGTAAAAGCCTGGCCGAGGGTAGAACAGGCAGGTGCAAGTTTAGCAAAGTCTGTGAGCCAAGCTGGGGGTCAAACGCTGGTAATCAGGCAGGTGCAAGTATAGAAAAGTCTGTGAGCCAAGCTGGGGGTCAAACACTGGTAATCAGGCAAGTGCGAGTATAGAAAAGTCTGTGAGCCAAGCTGGGGGTCAAACACTGGTAATCAGGCAGGTGCAAGTATAGAAAAGTCTGTGAGCCAAGCTGGGGGGTCAAACACTGGTAATCAGGCAGGTGCAAGTATAACAAAGTCTGTGAGCCAAGCCGTGGGTCAAGCGCTGGAGAGGAGATCAGAGCAGGTCAGGAGGCAAGCCAAAGTCATAACAGGAATCACTTAGAAATATAGCACAGGTTCAGGAACAGGGAAGAACTGAAGACAATGCAGCAACTTGAGTCAGACAGAGGCAGCCTTATATAGGCCAGCAGGGGGGAACCATCTGTCACATGATGTGCCTATTGCGCCCATTTCTTCTACTGGCAAGATTGCCAATACTTCCAGGGCCTATTTCCTGACACTATTTCTCTGTCAACATCCCTCACATTTTTGTAAATATTTTATTATATCGTTTCATATGACAACACTGAAGAAATTACACTTTGCTACAATGTAAATCAGTGAGTGTCCAGCTTGTATAACAGTATACATTTGCTATCCTCTCAAAATAACTCAACACACAGCCATTAATGTCTAAACCGCTTGTAACAAAAGTGAGTACACCCCTAAGTGAAAATGTCCAAATTGGGCCCAAAGTGTTAATATTTTGTGTGGCCACTGTTACTTCCCAGCACTGTCTTAACCTTCTTGGGCATGGAGTTCAGAGCTTCACAGGTTTCCACTGGAAACTGTGTCCTGTTCCACTACTCCATGACGACATCACAGAGCTGGTAGATGTTAGAGACCTTGCGCTCCTCCACCTTCTGTTTGAGGATGCCCCACAGATAGTCAATAGGGTTTAGGTCTGGAGACATGCTTTTCCAGTCCATCACTTTCACCCTCAGCTGGTTCCCGCCACACACGCTTGACACCATCTGAACCAAGTAAGTTTATCTTGGTCTCATCAGATCACAAAACATGGTTCCAGTAATCCATGTCCTTAGTCTGCTTGTCTTCAGCAAAATGTTTGCGGGCTTTCTTGTGCATCATCTTTAGAAGAGGCTTCCTTCTGAGGCGACAGCCATGAAAACCATTTTGATGCAGTGTGTGGCGTATGGTCTAAGCACTGACAGGCTGCCCCCCATCCTTTCAACCTCTGCAGCAATGATGGCAGCACTCATACGTCTATTTCCCAAAGACAACCTCAACTTCTTTGGTTGACCATTGCGAGGCCTGTTCTGAGTGGAACCTGTCCTGTTAAACCACTGTATGGTCTTGGTCACCATGCTGCAGCTCAGTTTCAGGATCTTGGCAATATTCTTAAAGCCTAGGACATCTTTATGTAGAGCAACAATTATTATTATTTTTTTTTTAGATCCTCAGAGTTCTTTGCCATGAGGTGCCATGTTGAACTTCCAGTGACCAGTATGAGAGAGTGAGAGCGATAACACCAAATTTAGCATACCTGCTCCCCATTCACACCTGAGACCTTGTAACTCTAAGGCCGCGTACACACGGGCGGACTGTTCGCCCAACTTTGTCCGCTGAACAGTGTTTGGGCGGACAGTCCGCTCGTGTGTGGGCTTTCAGCGGACAGTTTCAGCGGACAGTTTGACGAACAAGGTTTTTCGGAAATTCCGTAAAACTGTCCGCTGAAACCTTGTTTGAGCGAACAGTCCGCCCGTGTGTAGGCTTGTTCGTCAAACTAAGTTCCGCGCATGCTCAGAAAGGATTTACACGCCGAAAGTTATAATGCAGTGTATAGGACGTCGTATTTTTCGTCCCGTCGTACGTGCCGTTCACGTCATCGCGCACGGTTTCAGCAAACTGTTCGTTCGTCGTGTGTGGCCATGTCCGTCCATGCTAATTTTGAGCGGACTGTTTGCCGAAACTGTTTGACGGACAAAGTTGGGCGAACAGTCCGCCCGTGTGTACGTGGCCTAAGGAGTCACATGACACTGGGGAGGGAAAATGGCTAACTGGGCCCAATTTGGACATTTTCACTTAGGGGTGCACTCACTGTTGTTGCCAGTAGTTTAGACATTAATGACTGTGAGTTGAGTTATTTTGAGGGGACAGCAAATTTACACTGTTATACAATCTGTACACTCACTACTTTACATTGTAGCAAAGTGTCATTTCTTCAGTGTTGTCACACAAAAGATATACTAAAATTACTTTTAACTGTTTTTAAAAACTATCAGGCATCATTTCCAAGTAACAGCTACATTACATTAACATGCCATAAAACATTAGAGAAGTATGGGGGGTGGGGGGAGGGTGGGTTAACCCTAAGGCCAGGACATTGATTGTAATATGCATAACAACAAGCACTGGTGGGAGCAGTCATTGAACTGGCTGCAGGAAAATTATCTAAAGTTTACATTTGTGAAGCGGAAAGGCATCAATTTCTTACATCCCCCTGGTTATAGATATATAGAATTGTATGGACTATGGGGGTACCTCATCCTTTATAATGTTTTAGAGGATAGAACTGATGTGACGGACTTTGATCAGACCAGTGAAGGACACTGAAACCAAAATATGCTAAACATCTTTATTACACATCATTAAAAATTATTTTACAAATAAAATCAGTTCAGTTATGTGGCTCTAATCAATATGACTTCCAATCAGGTCATTATTAGATTATAGATCTCTGTTGATACAATGTCAAGAGGTTGACGCGTTTCACATCTTTGCTTTCTCAGGACCTTTAAAAAAAAAATTTTAATCAGTAAATTTTTATTGGTTTTCACATTTTTTAACAATCATTAAATCAAAGTACATGGAAAAAGTTTTCAAAGAAAGAAATATCAAAAAAACAGGTATTGTTACACACAATATGCCTTACACAAGGACCTTTACATTTTTGACTTTCAAACAGAGATCCTGTTCAAAAAAGGGAGAAAAGAGCATGAACATTATTTGCATTTTGATTTTGTAGGAGTGCAACATATTCATTTTAACATACCGACCAATTAGGTAAAAGGACATGCATCGAGAACCACTTACATCTAGAAGGGAGCCCTCAATAAATGACGTGCCAAGTATCATGGCAAAACAATTGGATAGCTAATGTCTTCAAACAATAAGTAGATAAATATGTACCGTATAGTGAGAGCGATGAAATTACCATATTGTTCTATTCTGAAAAATATCAGTAGGCATAGAGAATGGTGGGTTGTATTGGGTACTAAGGTAAATGCAGATTAAGGTATTAGCCAAGATAGTACAATACTTACTAAGGATGAAATCCTAGAGAAAAGGGGGGGGGGGGGGGGGTTATCCTTAGCCACAAGTAGAGACCTGAGGACCTCGCAATCACTTCACCAGCTTTGCCCCTATATAGTCCATACAAAAAAATATATAGTCAATATTCCAGATGCTGAATCCAAATTGCCAGAATGTTCACAGAGGAACAGACAAGAGGATATTTACAAAGAGACAAACAAGAAAATACACCTCAATAGTACTGGAGATATTACTCAATAGTGGTGTTCAAACCAAAAGTCCTTTGATATCCCCTGGGGATACTATTAGGAATTTGCAAATAATCTAAGAAAGTACAGTAGAAGCCAATGGTGCCCTTCCCTAAATATACATATAGAGTATGTTTAAGTGAAAAAAAGGGATTCACTTGCAACAATTTTCAGCAATATACACACTTACCATCTAACTTGTAACAAATATCTCTATACCCAGTTGATATCACTATATAGCAAGCATCTCTCCTCTTATCCTATTCCTTACATTCAGCCAGAGAATCTAGAAATACATAATTATAAACAGCCAATGATATAGTCTCAACTCATCCAAACAAGGTTGGTAATATATATATGTTAACAGCATGTATATTGCACTCACCTCGGTTAGTTCCCACCACACAACACAGCACAATCTACCAGTCCTGCTATCAACCGACTAATCTAATATAGCCAATAGTTGGCGCCAAAACGGCTTCTTAATTAGTATATGTCTCAGCTGAGAGGTGGGGAGGATACTAGCAGGCCGTAGGGCGTCTCAAATGAACCCCCTTAGTAGCGGAGATCGCCACCCATGATCTTGCGAATGCGCCGAATCACGCTCCTGGTTGAAGAAAAGCAAAAGTATGTGCATGCGCAGTAGAGCCGGCACAAGTATCATAATAACAACCATATCCTCACATCAAATATACCCTCAACGTTGCAACCGTGGACAGTATATCCCAGATAGTACTCTATTAAGAATAGCAATAGATTATTCCCAGTATAAGTATGCTTAATAAAATGGGAATTCCCCAGGCTCCTACCACCTCAACTCCACCACCTTGGTCAAGCAGGTAGTCAAAAATAGCCCTCCTGTCCCCAGATTAAAGCCAAGGCAGGGGCAGGGGTCCCATTTTAAGTGGCATAATGAGAAATCGCCTATACAGACACTATGGCACGTCATTTAAGCACACATCTCACCAAGACTACCTGACAGAAGCCAAATTAATATTTCCTCGTATGTTTGTTATAGAGATTAATTGTGCTGCACCCCCATCCAAAATCAATCTAGTTACAAATTCTACATTGTAACTTATTTATAGCGATTCTAACATAACAAAAATATAATAACTTCATGATCAAACATATTTGCTTTTAAAAGAACAAGACATACGAAGACGTATGGCTATGTACAAATCAGACTACAGTATGGTTAAATATGTTATATTGTGTGGGATTTTGGAATCCAAAAGTTCCAGACCAAAGTCAGTAATAGTCAGATTAGCCCAAAAAAGTTTGTAACTAAAAGACTCATTGAGGCCTGGTGGGCGAGTGCCATTTCATTTGAAAATCGAGATAGCCTCATGTTGCAATCATATTGTCTATATCTCCTCCTCTAGGATCCTCAAGAACCCTTTCAATGACCGTAAATTGTACCATTGAGATGTCATGTTTATGTTTAAGAGCTATGTGTCTGCCAATGGGAGTGTATAGTAAGTTTTTCCTATTGTAGTAAATATGGTCATATGTTCTTTTCCAAAAGTTCCTAAACATCTTTCCAATGTAGAATTAGCCACATTTACAAAAAACAACACATATATATATATATATATATCACCTTTTGACAATCGACATGACATTCAATGTTATGCATGTTTCCATTAGGCAGAGTAAAGGATACTCCTTCCAAGATCCAATTGCAATATTCACATTTACCACACCTAAGCATACCTTTACTAGATTCAATGGTCATTGAGGATTCCTGAAAATGGCTATGAATTAATCTATCCTTTAGAGATCTACATTTTTTGTATATAATCTGGGGATAGTCATTAATATATTTCCTAGGGATAGGATCACCAGTAAGGAGGTGCCAGTGTTTACTGTCTATTTTATCATCTGATGGTTACTAGAGTATGTGGTGACTATTCTCACAGTATCTAGCTGTTTGTTGGTTGGATACCCAAACAACAGTTCAAGTCTATCTTTCTGGCATGCCTTATTATAGGCTTTCTTTAAAGTCATTTTAATATAGCCTCTTTCTAGTAATCTTAATCTCAATAGATTAGATTCCTTCTTGAAAATCTCTTCAGTGGAGCAGTTTCGCCTAATATGTAAGTATTGTGAGCATGGTATACTTTTAATTAGTGGTTGGAGGTGGGCACTGCACACGTGTAGTATAGTATTTGACTGTCTTCTGCCTGGCAACGAACCATTGGATCTCAGTGTCTGCTCAATCTGGAGGCGAGCAGAGAGCATGCAGAGTGACAGCTGTGCTGCCAGGATACATCACTAAAATTACGTCAACTCCTGGCAATGTTAATTTTATCCACTGTGCCATAAAAAAAATAACATATAATATGTATATTAATAGCAGTCAGTTACCTATAAGTGATCTCTCTTTTTATGACAATTTTTGCAAAAAGTGCCAGTTATTAGGCATGTAGAACATCAAATCTTTATATACAGTACATTTCATTGGAGCTTGTGCAAAGAGGCATTATTTCAAGGTCTTTAATGTAGCAGCTGATTTGGAGTGATTTGTGCAATATAGCTTGGGCCTGATTAGGTTTTTGTTCCTATAGTAAAAATGTTAGTAAAAAGAATATGATCCCTGATATGGGATAGGTACAATGGTGATGGTTACAAGTGCCTTAATTAATGTACAATGTGAGTAAGAGGAAATGATGACATCAATACTACTTCATTGTGATTAAGTTATAATAATGTCATGCTTCCAAGTTCATAATCTTTTGTATATATGTAAATATTTGCTGCACCGGGGGTAAACCAGGCGGTAACCCCCTCTCGTTTATGTTATTCAAACGCTCTAGTAGTAGTACATAATAAGTTTATGTCTTCCTCAAATACAAACATGTACACTAGTGGGCCCCACGACGGATCTTGCCTATGTACTATGGTCCGCACCAGTTTCTTCCAAACCTTGTAATTGTATGTTTCCCCATTACATGTTTGGAGCAGACAAGGATTGTACTCTGTTCCACTAAATTATCTTTTAATTTTTAATTGTTTATCAAAAACAATGAAAACTACTGAAACAGAAAATGTTAGTAAAAGTAGACCTTCCATTAGTGAAAATTTTAAAGTGGATGTAAACCCGATTCATTAAATTTGAGCTGGGCACTGTAGTGTTTTCTTATCTCTCTCCAAAGCACTATGTCCTGTGGCTGTCTCTTGCTCCATAGCTCTGTTATCAGCCTGATATCTTCTCACACGTTCTCCGAGATGGGGAGGTTGCTATAAATACATTAGCACACAACTTGCCATCTAAGAGCAGAGATCTGCACATTCCTTTCTTTCTCTGCCTATGAGGAGAGGGGGGGGTGTGACTTTTCTTCCAATCAGTTGTCTTGGCTGCATGCCCAGGCTTCACTGCAGTGTTAACCAGCAAGAGAACATTTCCTAACACAATGTGCACTTTCTAAAGGATATATACAGAGGAAGACAGAAAATATACATGTAAAACTTATATAGGGAGATTTGTTTCATCTCTGTGTGTCATCTGGGGCTGCTCACTTCACTGGGTATATGTGAGGGTTTACCACTTTTATCCACTTTAAAAGTAGGCCTTTCTTTTAATGCTGAAATTCAGGCAGACAAATACATAGAATATAGTTTTACCTGTCAAGGAATCAGTGTTTCTATCATATATCTGTATATCTATCTGGTCCTGAGATATAGCCCTGCAACAAATCACATTCAGGTGGATAACATTACTTACAGTTATGGAATATAGGGGTAGGGCCGTCTTTAAGGCAGAGCAAAAGGGGCAGCTGCCCTGGGCCCTGTCATTGTTGTGGGGCCCAAAGCAGCTGGCTCATCCTTGCCAACTACCCCAGTTTAAATTTCCTTGTCCCTTGTCTCAAAAAGTTTTAGTCCTGTGCTGTGTCCATATCTCAGTGTAAAGTGCAGCTACTAACACTGACCAGCTCTGCCCTATTGTGTACAGACGACTCCCCTTCAGACCGTGTTTACATGTAAATAACCTGCATTGATATTACATTATATACTTCCTATGTAAATAGCTGTGGCCGGCAGCATTGATATGTTAATGTGATCATTAAGCCTAACATCAGCCTGTTCTGCAAAGGTAAGCAAATTGGTGGGGGTAGGGTAGTGTGGGGTGTGCAGAGGTAGGCAGAGAAGGAATTACAGTTTGGGGTGTACAGGTGAGCAAGGAGGGGGATGTATAGAGGTAAGAAAGGTGGGTGCAAAGATAAGCAGAGGAGGCAGGTAGAGTTAAAGGAGGGGAGGGTTGGAGTGGAGAGGATGGTTTGGGGTGCAGAGGCTAGCAGGGGTTTTAGGATGCAAAGGTGTACTGACAGGGTGGATAAAGATGTAGGTCACGTGTAGGACAGCCTATTCATTTCAATGGGCTTCTCTATATGCTAGAAATGCGGAAGAAAGTCCCTAACCCTTCTTCAAGATCTCAATTAATGGCACTGCTGTGTATCTGCTAAAGGGCAGCACGTTTCTGTGGTGTCAGGAAAGCGATTTTACGTGCATTCCTGACACACACAAATTTGAACGCAGGCTAAATGTCTCAGGTACATTGGTGGTCACTGTAAATCTTCTCATTACATTGGGGCTTGGTGTAGAATACTTTCATTCACACTTGTGGCCAGTGTGAAGGCACCCCTTACATTGGTGGTCAGTGTAAATCCCTCCTTACATTGGAAGTTACTATTAATGCTTCTATTACATTAGTGGTCAGTGTAAACCCCTGTTTTATTGGTGGCCAGTGTTGTCCCTAGTCTACATTTAGTGGGCATCTTGGCTGTAGTCAGACTGAGTTTTGATTGTTACTCATTCTGTATTTGTCTTTGCCTATTTGGGGGTATCTTTGGACCTAACCCATTCTCCTGAGTTTATGGTGCTAAATCAATCATTCTAAACAAGGGTTCCATGGAACCCTAAGGTTCCTCCAGAGGTTGCTAAGGGTTCCCAGAGATGATTGATGTACCTTCCATTTAAAGGCAATTGACCTCCCATTTGATATTTTGATAGTGCCTGTATAGTTCTGGGACCAACACCACTTGGCAGAGCCACCTGCAGGACACCAATTATTTTCTTAGCTGTCTGTAAGGGTAGCATTCTGAAAATCATTTTAAGACGCCATTCTTATCCCCCTACTGCCAAATAAATTGGCTTTACCAGGGATTCCCTGAGACCTGAAAATTATTTGAAGAATTCTTCTAGGGTAAAAAGTCTGAAAAGGGCTGTTCTAAATAGCACTTGAAAATCTACTAAAATGTCTTCCAATGTCTTTTTTGCCCCACATTAAGTCAAGAATTCCATCCTGAAAGGTAAAATGATAGTTCACAGAGACACCCGGGGGTCCTTCTCATCCATCCAGAGGTAAACGGTTGCTACACATTTAATAAAAGCTTCTCCTTCTTCTATTGCATAGGTTCAAAATTTTTTACCAGTTTATATTCCAATATGCTGGTTACTTCTTTCCAGGACTTTTTGTGGCGCACATAACACCTTCCTTGTGCTATCAGGAAGAGGAAAGGTGGAGGTGTTAATTAGACCTGACACAATTCCTATCCTAGGGTGAAACCTCTGCTCCTCCATAGTACAGTGAATAAGTTAGACGCCAGTTGCAATTGTGGACCCTTCAAATGCACATGAGCTTTAATGGCATCCCAATCTTAGTCTGTAAGGTTCAATATTGAGTTGGCCCACTCTTTGCAGCTATAACAGCTTCAACTCTTCTGGGAAGGCTGTCCATAAGGTTTAGGAGTGTGTCTATAGCAGGCATGTCCAAAGTCCGGCCCGCGGGCCGGTTTTGAACGGCCCGCCTGGTAATCTAAACATATATATCTTTTGTGGCCCCCGACGATCTCCCAGCGCCGGGGCCACAAAAGATATATAGTCTGGCTGCATTGGAGATAGGAGGCTGTCCGAGCGCTGTGCACACAGGAGTATTTCCTGTTTACACTGCAGCCTCTGTAATAGCAAGTCCCATCTCCGCCATTGGACGACTGTTCTGTCCATCAAAGGAGGCGGGACTTTCTCTTAAAGAGGCCGCTGTGAAAACAGGAGATTCTCCTGTTCTTTGGCGCTCGTCCAGCCCCCTCCATGTCCCCTCCAAGGCTGCACTGATGGCAATGGTAAGTACATTCCTGGCAATAGTGAGTGAAATCCTGGCAATGGTGGCTGCATTCCTGGCAATAGTAAGTGAAATCCTGGCAATGGTGGGTGCATTTCTGGCAAAAGTATGTGAAATTCTGGCAATGGTGGCTGCATTCCTGGCAATAGTAAGTGAAATCCTGGCTAATGGTGGCTGCATTCCTGGCAATAGTAAGTTAAATCCTGGCTAATGGTGGCTGCATTTCTGGCAATAGTATGTGAAATCCTGGCTAATGGTGGCTGCATTCCTGGCAATAGTGAGTGAAATCCTGGCAATGGTGGCTGCATTCCTGGCAATAGTGAGTGAAATCCTGGCAATGGTGGGTGCATTCCTGGCAATAGTAAGTGAAATCCTGGCAATGGTGGCTGCATTCCTGGCAATAGTATGTGAAATCCTGGCAATGGTGGCTGCATTCCTGGCAATAGTGAGTGAAATCCTGGCAATGGTGGCTGCATTCCTGGCAATAGTATGTGAAATCCTGGCAATGGTGGCTGCATTCCTGGCAATAGTATGTGAAATCCTGGCAATAGTGGCTGCATTTCTGGCAATAGTATGTGAAATCCTGGCAATGGTGGCTGCATTCCTGGCAATAGTGAGTGAAATCCTGGCAATGGTGGCTGCATTCCTGGCAATAGTGAGTGAAATCCTGGCAATGGTGGCTGCATTCCTGGCTAATAGTGAGTGAAATCCTGGCAATGGTGGCTGCATTCCTGGCAATAGTGAGTGAAATCCTGGCTAATGGTGGCTGCATTTCTGGCAATAGTATGTGAAATCCTGGCAATGGTGGCTGCATTCCTGGCAATAGTATGTGAAATCCTGGCAATGGTGGCTGCATTTCTGGCAATAGTATGTGAAATCCTGGCAATGGTGGCTGCATTCCTGGTAATAGTGAGTGAAATCCTGGCAATGGTGGCTGCATTCCTGGCAATAGTATGTGAAATCCTGGCAATGGTGGCTGCATTCCTGGCAATAGTATGTGAAATCCTGGCAATGGTGGCTGCATTCCTGGCAATAGTAAGTGAAATCCTGGCTAATGGTGGCTGCATTCCTGGCAATAGTAAGTTAAATCCTGGCTAATGGTGGCTGCATTCCTGGCAATAGTATGTGAAATCCTGGCAATGGTGGCTGCATTCCTGGCAATAGTATGTGAAATCCTGGCAATGGTGGCTGCATTTCTGGCAATAGTATGTGAAATCCTGGTTAATGGTGGCTGCATTCCTGGCAATAGTGAGTGAAATCCTGGCAATGGTGGCTACATTCCTGGCAATAGTGAGTGAAATCCTGGCAATGATGGTTGCATTCCTGGCAATAGTAAGTGAAATCCTGGCAATGGTGGCTGCATTCCTGGCAATAGTATGTGAAATCCTGGCAATGGTGGCTGCATTCCTGGCAATAGTATGTGAAATCCTGGCAATGGTGGATGCATTTCTGGCAATAGTATGTGAAATCCTGGCAATGGTGGCTGCATTCCTGGCAATAGTGAGTGAAATCCTGGCAATGGTGGCTGCATTCCTGGCAATAGTGAGTGAAATCCTGGCAATGGTGGCTGCATTCCTGGCTAATAGTGAGTGAAATCCTGGCAATGGTGGCTGCATTCCTGGCAATAGAGAGTGAAATCCTGGCTAATGGTGGCTGCATTTCTGGCAATAGTATGTGAAATCCTGGCAATGGTGGCTGCATTCCTGGCAATAGTATGTGAAATCCTGGCAATGGTGGCTGCATTTCTGGCAATAGTATGTGAAATCCTGGCAATGGTGGCTGCATTCCTGGCAATAGTATGTGAAATCCTGGCAATGGTGGCTGCATTCCTGGCAATAGTATGTGAAATCCTGGCAATGGTGGCTGCATTTCTGGCAATAGTATGTGAAATCCTGGTTAATGGTGGCTGCATTCCTGGCAATAGTGAGTGAAATCCTGGCAATGGTGGCTGCATTCCTGGCAATAGTGAGTGAAATCCTGGCAATGGTGGCTGCATTCCTGGCAATAGTAAGTGAAATCCTGGCAAAGGTGGCTGCATTCCTGGCAATAGTATGTGAAATCCTGGCAATGGTGGCTGCATTCCTGGCAATAGTGAGTGAAATCCTGGCAATGGTGGTTGCATTCCTGGCAATAGTATGTGAAATCCTGGCAATGGTGGCTGCATTCCTGGCAATAGTATGTGAAATCCTGGCAATGGTGGCTGCATTTCTGGCAATAGTATGTGAAATCCTGGCAATGGTGGCTGCATTCCTGGCAATAGTGAGTGAAATCCTGGCAATGGTGGCTGCATTCCTGGCAATAGTGAGTGAAATCCTGGCAATGGTGGCTGCATTCCTGGCTAATAGTGAGTGAAATCCTGGCAATGGTGGCTGCATTCCTGGCAATAGTGAGTGAAATCCTGGCTAATGGTGGCTGCATTTCTGGCAATAGTATGTGAAATCCTGGCAATGGTGGCTGCATTCCTGGCAATAGTATGTGAAATCCTGGCAATGGTGGCTGAATTTCTGGCAATAGTATGTGAAATCCTGGCAATGGTGGCTGCATTCCTGGCAATAGTGAGTGAAATCCTGGCAATGGTGGCTGCATTCCTGGCAATAGTATGTGAAATCCTGGCAATGGTGGCTGCATTCCTGGCAATAGTAAGTGAAATCCTGGCAATGGTGGCTGCATTCCTGGCTAATAGTGAGTGAAATCCTGGCAATGGTGGCTGCATTCCTGGCAATAGTGAGTGAAATCCTGGCAATGGTGGCTGCATTCCTGGCTAATAGTGAGTGAAATCCTGGCAATGGTGGCTGCATTCCTGGCAATAGTAAGTGAAATCCTGGCAATGGTGGCTGCATGCCTGGCTAATAGTGAGTGAAATCCTGGCAATGGTGGCTGCATTCCTGGCAATAGTGAGTGAAATCCTGGCAATGGTGGCTGCATTCCTGGCAATAGTGTGTGAAATCCTAGCTAATGGTGGCTGCATTCCTGGCTAATGGTGGCTGCATTCCTGGCTAATGGTGGCTGCATTCCTGGCTAATGGTGGCTGCATTCCTGGCTAATAGTGAGTGAAATCCTGGCAATGGTGGCTGCATTCCTGGCTAATGGTGGCTGCATTCCTGGCTAATGGTGGCTGAAATCCTGGCTAATGGTGGGTGCATTCCTGGCAATGGTGGGTGCATTCCTGGCAATGGTGGGAGCGCAGATGGGCACTGACCCTTATTTTGCTTCAGAGTTTTTTAAATAAAATTTTAAGGTTTTTTTTCCTGAAACTTCCCTCTTATTCGCCAATAAATACGGTATATCCAAATAACACGCCCGAGCTCATCTCTTCAACACACAGCCACAAAGGCAAGAGAATTCTTGTTGGGCCGTGTATTAGTGTTCGAATGAACACACTTAGACCGATTTTTAATGGTTCAAAGAATGTCAGGCAAAATGGTCGGCCCTCGTGCATGTTCACTTCATCAAATCTGGCCCTCTTTGAAAAAAGTTTGGACACCCCTGGTCTATAGGAATGCTTGACCATTCTTCCAGAAGCACATTTGTGAGGTCAGGTACTGATGTTGGACAAGAATGCCTGGCTCGCAGTCTCTGCTCTAATTAAAAAACCCCAGTGGTGATTAGATACCACCAAAAGAAAGCTATATCTGTGTGAAAAAAATTACAAAAATGTTATTTGGGTATAGTGTTGCATGACCACGCAATTGACAGTGAAATTGGCCTGGGCAGGACAGGGGTGAAAGTATCCTGCAGGCAAGTGGTTAAGCACAGCAACATAGCATAAAGATGATATTGTGCCCATAAAGCTGCTGTTGTGCCCATATAGAATTTAAGCTCTCCACTGGCTTAAGCCAATGCTGCACCACACAGATGTATTTTTTTTTTGTAATTGATCAATTGCCTAATTTTATTTTTAGTTATACTTTTACTTGCTTTGGTCGCAGCATATTTTGCATGGTTTTGTATGCGGCTCAGATCGTCACGGCAAAACCAGATACACCCCCCCCCCCCCAAAACGTGCTAAATGTGGTAGTGGATGGGGGAAGGTTTATCGCGCTTTATGTGGTAAAGCCCCTCCCCTTCATGAAATTGTCAAAAAGGGGCAGAGCATGGGTCGACCTTAAAATTACGCACCCCCCCCAAAAAAGTTCTGCGGATGCCCATGCTGCCATCTGATCCAATCCGCCAGATGGGATCCCTATTCGTCTGTTTTTAGCGGATAGGATCAGATCGGATGTCGGCAGATGTCAATAGACACATGTCCGTTCACACCCACCACTCCATAGAGAGTAATAGATGGTCCGATCACGACCGCCTAAAAAAAACTGACAGGCAGACCCGACTGGTCCGCTCAGGCCCTAAATATCAATTTTACTCTAGTTAAAGTTGCACAGTTTGCTTTCATCTATGGACGCCCTCTATCTGCATAGGCGGTTTATTGGTAAAGTTTTAAACTGGCGGGGTTCACCAACAGCTATCAGTTTATAGCTGAGGACTAAATCTGTGAATTTTACAGACTGAAGAAGACTTCTTTAGATGCACAGGATTAATGTCATTGGTGCCATGGATGACCAGAAGCTTTGAGAGCAATATAGTCTACGCTACTAAGGGCTCAATAACATGTGATTTGCTCTGTGAAGAACGATCTGCATTTGGGTCTTCAGAGACAGGCAGTGAGGAGGTGTTGTATTGCATCGTGGTCATGGCATGTGTACACCCCTGGCCACTGCCTATGCAGCTAAAAGGGGTAGCAGTTGGGGGGGGGGGGGTAGTAAAAGCGCACCTCTTGGGGTGGCTTGGAAAGGCAGTGCTGTATCATGTCATTCCCAACTAATCCAGTTGGGTGGAGCTTAGTGATCATGTGGAGTTTGCGGGCTGTGTTGTTTTAGCTGGAGGAAATCAGTGTATGGTACAGCTCATATAAGGATAAGGAGATGTTGTACAATGCTGCCCTGTTTTGTCCATCCTGAGACCGAAGGCTTTCTTTTATCTATATATAAGTTAGTGTATCGCATTTTGCAACAATAAGGCCTCATGCACACTGCAGCCCAAAAAAGCTGCTTCTCCAGGAGTTTGAGCTTTTTTTTTCTCTGCCTTTAAACTTCTCTTCATGTTAGCCTATGTGTCAAGCACACTATTGGAGTTTAGTGGCAGGGCAGTTTACAGACAGGAAAAAAAAACATCACGAGCGGGTTTTTGGAGAGGAGCTTTTGAGCATAAAAATGCTCAAAGGCTCCTTAATTCGCACTAATACTAAGTGCATTCCCACGTTAATGCACTCTAATGGACAGAGTTCTGGCCATTTAATGCCCATGCATAACTTGGCTTTTTACCATGTTTTTGCTGCTGCTACACTTCTGTAGGAAAAAGAGCATACAGTGTGTATGGGGCCTAAAGGGTTTATTACAGAGAGCACTATGTTTTTCTTTCTTTGTATCTTTGAGCATAAGTGGTGATCCTGGAGTTTAGACAGTGTGCATCTACCAGAGGAGAAGCAGCCATGTCTTCACTATAAAAAGAATAAGTGATTGAGACCTTTTTTTCTTTAAAGCTAAATTCTTACTTGCAAAAAAATTATAATATTGACACTAATGTGCGTTTTTGATGTGTTTAATGTGTGCCTATGTTAACCGCTTCCCGATCGCCTCACGCAGATATACTGCGGCAGAAGGGCATGTACAGGCAGATTAATGTACCTGTACATTGCCCTTTAAGAGGTGGATTGCGGGAGCTCGGTGACCGTGATCGCGGGTCCTGCGATCCTATCACGGTGAGAAAGAACAGGGAGATGCTAATGTAAACAAGCATCTCCCTGTTCTGCCTAGTGACACTGTCACTGATCACAGCCCCCTGTAATCGGGATCGATGATCAGTGCAGTGTCACACACAGCCCGCCACAGTTAGAATCACTCACTAGGACACACTTAACCCCTACAGCGCCACCTAGTGGTTAACGCCTTCACTGCCAGTCACATTTACACAGTAATCAATGCATTTTTAATAGCACTGATCACTATATAAATGTGAATGGTCCCAAAATCCCAAAAGTGTCCAATCTGTTTGCCATAATGTTGCAGTCATGATAAAAATCGCTGATCGCCGCCATTACTAATAAAAAGAAATTATCAATAAAGATGCCATGAAACTATCCCCTATTTTGTAAATGATATAACTTTTGCGCAAACCTGTCAATAACCACTTATTGCGATTTGTTTTTTACCACAATATGTAGAAGAATACATATCAGCCTAAACTGAGGAAAACAATTTTTTTAATGTATTTTTGGGGGATATTTATTATAGCAAAATGTAAGAAATAATGCGTTTTTTTCTAATTGTCGCTATTTTCTTGTTTATAGCACAAAAAATAAAAAATGCAGAGGCGATCAAATACCACCAAAAGAAAGCTCTATTTGTGGGGGGAAAAAAAGACCTCAATTTTGTTTGGGAGCCACATCGCATGGCTGCTCAATTGTCAGTTAAAGCGACGTAGTGCCAAATCGCAAAAAGTGCAAAAGTGGTTAAAAACACAACTCCAAACACCCTCTAAGTGATTTTTTTTATTAGAGGAAGTTTTTATTTTTTCCACCTCATTGATATTTGATAAACGCTTGTAAAGTTGCTGTAAACAAGCCATAAATGCATTACCATAGACATGAATGGAAGGTCTTGACAAGCTTCAACTCCCCCCAGGCATGTAGCTTCATTTTGCTGCCCAACAACATGAAGCAATGCAAATGCTATTTGATTTTCAAATGTGAACAGCTCTGTCCACTGTCCATATTATGTCCATATAGCCAGAGTGGCCCTTTTCTAATGCCAGTTTAAACAGGGCCTAAAGGTCACATTAATAAGGTGAGGGAGTGTCCACAAGAGTTTTGGTGAAGGCTTCACTAATAATAATTCACAAGAGTGTATCATGGGTGTAAGATTACAAGATTCTTAATTCAGGTAATCATTGAAATTTAAAAAGTTGTTTATATTTTCATGATCACGGTTTGAAATCAATTATCATGTTTTTTTTTACTGCATATACAGCGGATAAAATAAGTATTGAACACGTCACCATTTTTCTAGGTAAATGTATTTCTAAAGGTGCTATTGACATGAAATGTTCGCCACATATCGGTAACAACCTATGCAATCCATACTAACAAAGAAACAAAATGGCCCGGTCTTCTTTCGCTGCTGTCGCCGCTGTCGCCGTCTTCTGTTCTTTTCTTTTTCTTTTCTTCTCTTCAGATGTCGCCTCTTCGCTCTCTCTGCTCACAATGACGGGGACAAGGCGCGCGGCGACTTATATAGGGACATCACCGGATGTCCCTATATAACCTGGAAGTGGAACGTGGAAGTGAAAGTGCGGTTTTACTTCCAGGTTCCCTACTGCGCATGCACGAGTCACGCAGCACAATGGAAATGGTCCGTGCTGTCTCTGGGACCCGTGTGTGTCCCAGCAGACAGTGCGACGGGACAGGAAACAGCATATACTCCCATGGGAGTCTATGCCCGGAAGTGGGTGCAAATACCTGTCTTAGACAGGTATCTGCACCCTCCTCCCCCCTGAAAGGTGCCAACTGGGACACCGGAGGGGGGGGGGGGTTCCGATGAGCGGAAGTTCCACTTTAGGGTGGAACCCTGCTTTAACATTATTTGTTCGAGCTTGAAATATCAAGTATGTTGATGCTCTTTGTGTTTACTTATTTAGTGGTTGAGAATGTAAACTTAAAAAAAAAAAAAAAGAGAATGTAAAGTACACGATCTTCTCCATTTTAATATAGCTCAGCATCCATTCTATATTATCTTGGTGTTTGTCACTTTATGCTTGCTGCTTAGGCCGCGTACACACGCGCGGACTGTTCGCCCAACTTTGTCCGTCCAACAGTTTCGGCAAACAGTCCGCTCAAACTTAGCATGGACGGACATGGCCACACACGACGGACGAACAGTTTGCTGAAACCGTGCGCGATGACGTTTCGGCACGCACGACGGATCGAAAATTTCGACGTCCAATACACTGCAATGCAACCTTCCGACGTGGAAATCCTTTCTGAGCATGCGCGAGACTTAGTTGGCCGAACAAGCCTACACACGAGCGAACAGTCCGCTGAAACCTTGTTTCAGCGGACAGTTTTTCGGAATTTCCGTAAGACCTTGTTCGTCCAACTGTCCGCTGAAACTGTCCGCTGAAGCCCCACACACGAGCGGACTGTCCGCCCAAACACTGTTCAGCGGACAAGGTTGGGCGAACAGTCCGCCCGTGTGTACGCGGCCTTAGTGTTTTCATTTATTCTGTGCTCAAGATTTTTTGGGGATACTAATGGAAGAGCTTTATTTTATTTACTAAAACAATCCTTTAGGTTTATACAGTATTTGTCAGTGAAACTCATCTGTAGCCCAGAAATTACTGTGAAAGTATTTTGGGGGTGCAAGATCTGCAACATATAGTATATATACAGTGTATACTGTTAGCAAACTTAGACTCTATCTAACCTTTTAAGCCAGGTTCGATATTTAGAGCAATGCAGCCACGCCCATTGTCCAAAGTGGCGCACTGGGCACACTGCAAATGATGTCCTGTGCGGACTGTCTCTTTTTCTCAAATGCTTGGGAGGTATGTGGTAGAAAAAAGTCTGTAAATGTGATAAACATTATAAAAAGTAGTACATTCAATTTTTGGATATTTTGTTCTTTAAAAGTGATAGACATATTTTAGTAATGAAGCTTCTCAAAATATGCAAGATGTACATTCGCAGAGTGCTGTCCTTATGTTCTACAGTAAACAATAAATTATTTATTAGTCCAAGGTACTGACCTTGCTCCACGGGAAACAGAGGAAGAAGTCACCTAACCAGGAATTAGTGCAGTCATTGTAGAAGTACATTTTGCTCTTCCTGATATCTCTACAGAAGTTCTGTCTTTGCAGTATTGTAATCTGTATTGATTTACTTGCAGTGAAACATATAACCCAGTACCAATACAGCAGTATTTACCCAGACCAAGGCCCAGGAATGGGTATAGGGTCTATGTGAAAATAAAGGATCACTGTTAATCCAGAGGCACTGACTGGCCATCTTTGCCTAAAGTTAGTTGCTTCAACATGTTAATGTAATTTCAAAAGTAATTGCAGTGGAAGCAAAATCTACAGTTTTCATTAAAATGATCAGACCATTAAGGTCTTCATGTTTTAGCAGTCAAGGTCCACTGTTGTCTCCATCAGGAACCCCACCTTCAAAAATGCAATGCAGCCCATGCTTGTAGGCAGGTGCTAAAAGAGATTTCAAAAAATGATGAAAACATTTTTGTTTCTTAAGAAATTGCAAATGATTATAATACACAGTATGTTAGCAGACTAAGTGTCATTCAGTTAGGGTTTTCATCTGCTTTAAGTTCCTTCAACAAGATCATGTCTTGGCACTGGTCATGTTACCAGAATAAGAAAAGTAAAACAATTGTGTTACAATGTTACATGTATCTGATTTTTTTTTACATGTTCATAATGTTAATATAGATGAGTACTGTAATATTGGTCTTCTGATTATACAGTATATTCTACCCACAGTGGAAGTCAGAATGACAGTTCATTAACTATAGATAGCAATACACATCAGTGGTTGATCATTCCCAGATAGGCCGCCTTGAAGATACCTGTTGATTGAAGTTCAGCGAACACCCAGTAAATTTTGCATGAAACCTACACGGTCAATACATCAGTATATCAGTCATAAACCAAATGTGACCAGAACAGACTGCGACAGAGTGAACCAGACATAAACAAGTGGAAGTAAATACGTTTATTAAAGTAAATGCATATCATTTTGAACACACCACCAATACAAACAGAGTGAACAAACTGAACAACCAAACAGTGATAATAAACCAACCAGTATATATAGCAAAAGGGAGTACCAGAATCGTAGTCAAGCCAGGCCAGGGCCATAAACAGGAGATCAGCAGATGGGGGGCCAGGAGGAAACAGACAGGGAACAAGATGGAAGGAATCAGGCTGCAGGGCAAGGATCCAGAGATACAGGAACAGAAACAAACAGGTTCAGGGTTCAGGATACAGGAATCAGGGTTCAGGGTTCAGGATCAGGATCAGGATCACAGATAAACAGGCTGCAGGCCAGGGCACAAGGACAATACCAGGACAAGGTGTGTGTGCACTTGCCGGTTATTTATACTATAGATTCTATCAAAGTCAGGTGATGCCTAATTGCAGAAGGTAATGCCTGCTCCACACTGCCAGGATCCATCCACTGGTGGACACCAGTACTGTGGCCCAAAGATGACATAATACCAGCAGGAAAAAGCTCTGACAGTTCCAAACTGCCAGGAGACGCTTGCTGGTGGACCTCAGTACTGCACACCAAATGATAGATATTACCAGCGGAGGGAACCTTTCCTGACAATATCATTGCTGTATATAGTGCAGTTTACAGCTGATCACCAAATACAGCAAACCCATGAAACCACCATGTTACTCAATCTATTTCCCCTTGCTGTTAGCATGGAATTGGCATTGACTTAGTACCACTCAGTTATCAGTGTACCCTGGCTTCAAGCAGCTAGACTTCCTTGGACACAGAATTCGTTTCCATAAGAAATATCACCTCTGTGATGATTGGATGGTTAATCGACTTCTGAAAAATGTAGCCCAAGAGTGTATGTGACTGTGAGGTATGAGGCACTCTGTAATGTACCATGTATGGGTCAGTGCTTTATAAATATAGAAAATAAGAAGAAAACAACATACAAATCAACTGCTAAATATACTAACTCAGTATCATATTCATTTATCATTTGTAGCATCATAATACTTTTCAGATATATCCAATTCAAATTGTGCTAAATATTATACCATTGCTGCCTGGCTATTTGCATCTCAGCTTTTTTTTTCTAGATTTCTTTTCCTGCAATTTTCTTGATTTCCTATCTCCAGACATTAGCTGTATACAAGACGGGATATTCAATTGTTAAGAATGATGGGGAAGGTTGTGTCTGGCTGCTGAACTGGTAATTGAATCACATATTCATGAACCATGTCCTCTACATACTACTTGCCCTGTAATTGGCTACATATACACTAATCAAAGATGGCTGGTTGCTGAATTAGCTTTACTTATGTGGATTAATACCATGGCTGTGCATTCTGGTATAAGAGCCCTGCAAGACCCGTTGTATTGCCCGTGTGTTACATTTACTAATATTAGCCCATTATTAAGGCACTGCTAAGAGCAATGATGGTATTTAAACTTTAGTATCCTACAGCAAGCTGACCGATTTCAGACCATTGACATTATAATGAAAAGAAAGTGTATGGTTAGGTTGCTGTACTTTGCACTTTGTTACATTGTTGGTTGAAAAGGTCTATACATCTATCCTGTCACCAGTAAGATACATATTCCAGGCAACTATATTATGAAGTGTAGATATATTCCATGATCAGTAGTCTGTGCAAAGATTATTCTCAACACCCAAAAGCATCTTGACTCAGGCTGAGCAGACTCTGGAATACAAGCTTACTGTGTGTCTGCACAGTGTCCTGTAACCCCACCCCCCACTATCAGGAAGAAAGCTGCATGGTCACATGACAGAACTTTGTAACATTGTAAGAAACTAAGCAAAATCAGGTATAGTGTCTGCATAGCTATAACTATATTAGTAAGTCTCTATAACATAGTATATTCACAACTACTTTATTATTAGAAAATTGAATTAATGCCATTTTTCATTTTCAGAAGAACAACCATTTTAGTGAAAAGAAAATATATGCAAAGAGCATTCCCCATATCAACCAATCACAATTTGCTTAACTGTAACCTTATTTGGGTAAAGTCATTGATTGCTAGAAATCATTGCATGTAAATTGAGCTAATTTCAGCCTTTATTGAAGAAGTCCATTGAAGTTTATTGGGGCACATCTGCCCTTGACAGTTACCGTATACGCATGAGGAAGAATTCAGAATTATTAGGCAGTGTGCATGGTCACTGATTTGCATTTTTACAACCCTTCAACTTACAGAAAATGTAACAATTGTAAATAGATCTTACATCTGGAAATTATAATAAAGTGTCTTTTTTAATTGGTGGAAGATTGTGTTCTTTAGAAAGTCAAATCCTACAAATTTGAAGAATCTGCTATAGGAATGATCTAAACCAGCATCGTGGTATTCAAAACGGTTAAAAAAATAAAAGGTTAAGAATCACATGCTAATCACATATACTAACCGTTGGGTAATACGGTATGATACAAATAAATAAAGTGCCAGATGTGTTGTAATGAGAGTCGTTATACAGTAGAACATGTTTAAAGTGTAACTGTACTGTATATGGTATGTAGCTTAGAGGAAGGGGGTCTTCTTCAGAAATATCCTTCATTTGTAGTGTTCCTCCTGGTAGTAAGTATTGATCTCCTTTGTTGTGTCTTCCTGTCTCTGTCCTCCCATTATGCAGTCACTGTATGCTCCAGATTTGTCTGACTCCTGGGAATTACTCAGGGGCTTTGTGTTTGAGTTATCTGTATCTTGTAACTACCTTCGCTAAGTAATCAACAAAGAGTATTCTGATGAGAAAGAGATAGAAGAGCACAGCCATGTGACTGTAAAGAGTATCTGCTCCATGGCACCTTCTCATCAGTTAAACTGTACCTGTTGCTCTATATCAGGGGTTAGTGATGGACGAACTTCCGACGGGACGTTTTGCGAATGCGAACCGCAAACGCGGCCGATAGTTCGCGAACCGGAACGTTCGCGGCGGGCCCCATTGACTTCAATGGGAGGCGAACTTCGCAAACCTACAGATCAAATTTGCAGCCACAAAATAATTAATAGCTGTGCAAACATAGTCCCACCACATGGCCAATGACATAACACATGCATGATGTGAATCTGGGATCGACAACTACAAGCATTCTTTTTTTATATGGGAAATTTTTGTGACAATTCAGGACTGTGGAGCGCATGAAGGCAATGGAGGAGAGGGAAGGTCAGGGACCAGGGTAGGCAAAGAAGAGGGTGCAGGAGATGATCACCAGCAGCGTGACATACAGCAATGACACCTGCACCGTGATAGAGTCATCTGACAACAGCACCGTGATAGAGAGCACTGACATCAGCAGCGTGACATACAGCAATGACACCTGCACCGTGATAGAGTCATCTGACAACAGCACCGTGATAGAGAGCACTGACATCAGCAGCGTGACATAAAGCACTCACACCAGCACCGTGATATACAGCACTGACAGCAGCACCGTGATAGAGAGCACTGACATCAGCAGCATGACATAAAGCACTCACACCAGCACCGTGATATACAGCACTGACAGCAGCACCATGACAGAGAGCACTGACATCAGCAGCGTGACATACAGCAATGACACCTGCACCGTGATAGAGTCATCTGACAACAGCACTGTGATAGAGAGCACTGACATCAGCAGCGTGATATACAGCACTGACACCTGCACCGTAAGCAGCCCCAGGAGGAAGTCAGCATAGCACAGGGATGGTGGGAGCCCCTAATAATGAGAATAGCACAGGGATGGTGGGAGTCCCTCATAATGAGCATAGCACAGGGATGGTGGGAGCCCCTCATAATGAGCATAGCACAGGGATGGTGGGAGCCCCTCATAATATGCACAGCAGAGGTACAGCCCCAGGAGGAAGTTAGCACAGCACAGGGATGGTGGGAGCCCCTCATAATAAGCAGCCCCAGGAGGAAGTCAGCACAGCACAGGGATGGTGGGAGCCCCTCATAATAAGCAGCCCCAGTAGAAATATGACACCGCTCAACCTCTTCAAAGAGGAGGGTACGGGCATATAGTACGGTGTGCTTTTTTGGACAAGGAAGTGAGCCAAATGAAGAAAGAAGGTCTTTGTGCTCGTTTAAAAAAATTGTTTATAGACATATACATGGTCTACTGGTCACATGTGTTGAATTCCTCCGAGATCCATGCCTCATTCATTTTTAGAAATGTGAGGTAGTTAACACTGTCCTGAGCTAGGCGAGTACGCTTATCGGTCACGATCCCCCCTGCTGCGCTGAATGTCCTTTCAGACAGGACACTGGATGAGGGGCAAGCCAACAGTTCAATTGCAAATTGGGCAAGCTCTGTCCAGAGGTCAAGCCTGCCCACCCAGTAGTCCAGGGGTTCATCACTCCTCAGAGCGTCCACATCGGCCGTTAACCCGATGTAGTCGGACACCTGACGGTCTAGGCATTCCCTGATGCTGGATCCGGATGACACCTGTCGATGGGTCGGCTGAAAGAATGACCTCATATCCGAAGTCACCAACACATCTTCAAACCGGCCTCTTCTTGCAGGTGCTGTTGAATTGGTACCCGCAACTCCTTCTCTGGGAGTGGGAATTGCTCCTCTGCCAGCGCACGCAAAGGCAGAATGCAGCATTTCTCGAAGCAAGGCCTGGAAGTGCTCCATTCTGCCAGCCCTCTGTGACGACGGTAACATTTCCGCCATTTTGTGTTTGTACCGGGGGTCTAAGTACGTTGCCACCCAGTACTGGTCCTTGACCCTTATGCTTTTTATATGGGGGTCCCTATTAAAACACTGGAGCATGAAGGTCCCTATTAAAACACTGGAGCATGAAGGCCCCCATTTGCACTAAAGTGGAAGCGGTGTGGTGGCCTGGCTCCTGCTCATCATCCAGGATAATGTCGTCCTCTTCATTCTCCTCTCCCCATCCACGCACAACAGGGATCCCAGAAAGGTTTAAAGCATGCTCTTCTTGCTCCTCCTCATCCGCCCCGGCACCATCCTCCTCTGACTCCTCTTCAGACTCCTGTTGTTGACTTGTCTCAGATAGAGTAGCCCCCCCTGGGAATTCATCCAGCATTGCGACTTCCTCATCTTCCCGCTCCTGCTCCTCCACAGCTTGATCAATGACACGACGCAAGGCACGCTCCATAAAGAAGGCATAAGGTACCATGTCACTGATGGTGCCATGGCTGCGACTGACCAGTTTGGTGATCTCCTCAAATGGCCGCAGAAGTCTGCATGCGTCGCACATGAGCAGCCACTGGCGCGGTGAAAAAACCCCAGCTCCCCAGAACCGGTTCTGCCGCAGAGTTCATACAGGTAGACGTTAACTGCACGTTTCTGCTGGAGCAGCCTATCAAGCATATAGAAGGTTGAGTTCCATCGCGTCGGGAAATCGCAAATAAGACGTCTGACCGGCAGATTGTGTCGCCGCTGAATGTCAGCAAGGCGAGCCATGGCCGTGTAAGATCTTCTGAACTGGGCCGAGATTTTCCTTGCCTGCCGCAAGATGTCCTGGACCCCAGGGTATTTGACAACGAATCGCTGCACGACCAAGTTTAAGACGTGTGCCATGCATGGCACGTGCGTGATTTTGCCCTGTTTCAATGCGCTAGGCAGATTGGCACCGTTGTCACACACCACTTTACCAACTGTCAAATTGAGCGGTGTTAGCCACTGATCTGCCTGTGAACGCAAAGCTGAAAGGAGTGCCGGGCCAGTGTGGCTCTTGGCTTCCAGGCACAACAGACGCAGCACGGCATGGCAACGTCTCACCTGGCATGTCGAATAGGTTCTGGGGAGCTTGGGCGGCGCAGCGGAAGAGACGCTAGCTGCGGAAAAGGAGGAGTCAGTTGAGGAGGAGAGGGAGGAGGATGGAGTAGGAGGAGGAGGAGAAGAAGAGTCAGGTCTGCATGCAATCCGTGGCAGTAAAACCAAATCTACACGGGTGCCACGGGTTACATGCTTGACGGCCGTCAGAAGGTTAACCCAGTGGGCAGTAAAAGTGATATACCTTCCCTGCCCGTGTTTGCTAGACCACGTGTCTGTGGTCAGATGTATCTTGGCACCGACACTGTGTGCCAGAGATACATTCACTTGCCGCTGAACATGGCCATATAGCTCTGGGATGCCCTTCTCTGAGAAATACTTTCTTCCTGGGACCTTCCATTGTGGCGTTCCAATGGCCACAAATTTGCGAAAGGCCTCCGAGTCCACCAGTTTATATGGCAGTAGTTGGCGGGCTATGAGTTCTGACAAGCCAGCCGTCAACCGTTGGGCAAGAGGGTTATCCGGCGTCATAATTTTTTTACGCTCGAACATTAGGCCCACGGAAGCCTGCCTTTTTGCAGAAAAACGTGAGTTTGGCGTGATGGAAGGTGGAGTGGAGGACAATTGTGAGGAGAGAGGAGAAGGAGAAGTAGAAGACAAGGCCGGACGGTGAGAGCCTGGAGTGTGTCTTTGTGTGTTCCGTTGCTCCCACTCGGCTCGGTGATGGCTGCTCATGTGCCTTCTTAAGGCGGTCGTCCCTAGGTGAGTGTTGGGCTTACTGCGACTAATGCGTTGACTGCAAAGATTGCAGATGGCAACACTATTGTCAGCAGCGGACACGTTAAAAAAAGCCCACACTGCGGAGCCATGTGCCGGTGTCCTGGGAGCGCCAGATGTGACCGTACATGGTCGATGACTCGCTCCTGATACATTTGCAGTCTGCTTTGTCCCTCCTGTGCAATGTAGGTTATTCCTGCTTCTCCTCCCTATCTGCTGGTCCATATCTCCCTCTAAACTCCCCTCCTCTTCCTCTCTTGTGGGCACCCACGTGACATCACTAGACACGTCATCATCAACGTCACCTTCCCCACCGCTATAAGTAGAGATCTCGGAGTAGGCTGCAACACCGGGGACCAACCTCCTCCTTGGGCTGATCGTCAGACTGCTGAGTAGCGGTTGTTGCTGCCTCCTCTTCCTGATCCAATACCAAGAGTGGCTGCGCATCAGAAATGTCTTGATATGGATCAGAAAATAATTCCTGTGACTCAAGCGGAAGGTATGTGGTGGTGGTGTTGTTGGTGGTAGTGTCTTTGGGGGTGCACATAGCAGAGAGTGAAGAAGAGGGTGTAGATCGAGAGGATGAGGAGGGTGCAGAAGAGTAAGGCTGAGCGAGCCACTCAACCAAGTCTGGTGCATCCTTTAAAGTAATTGAACGCACCTTCTGCAACTTCCCACTTTGGCTCAAGCCTGTTGCTCCTGCCCTACCCCTACCACCCCTGCGGAAGGGCCTGCCTCTTCCTCTGCCTGTCATTTTTTAAATGACCCTGTGACAAAACTCTCAGTCCCTATATCGATGAAGGACTGCTGCAGTATAGGGCAGCGGTCAGCAGTAGTGTACCTCAACCCTATGTACTGTGGACCTATACCAGTCCTTATAGAATGGCAGACTGTACTTCACTCAACCCTATGTACTGTAGCACCCTAGACAGACCAAGTAACCAGTCCTTATAAGGACCTTTGTGGACCAAGTAGGTTGTGTGTGAGTGATTAGCAGACTGTACGTCAGTCCCTATACCGATGAAGGACTGCTGCAGTATAGGGCAGCAGTCAGCAGTAGTGCACCTCAACCCTATGTATTGTGGACCTATACCAGTCCTTATAGAATGGCAGACTGTACCTCACTCAACCCTATGTACTGTAGTACCCTATACCTTACCAGTCCTTATAAGGACCTTTGTGGAACAAGTAGGTTGTGTGTGAGTGATTAGCAGACTGTACGTCAGTCCCTATACCGATGAAGGACTGCTGCAGTATAGGGCAGCGGTCAGCAGTAGTGCACCTCAACCCTATGTACTGTGGACCTATACCAGTCCTTATAGAATGGCAGACTGTACCTCACTCAACCCTATGTACTATAGCACCCTAGACAGACCAAGTTACCAGTCCTTATAAGGACCTTTGTGGAACAAGTTGGTTGTGTGTGAGTGATTAGCAGACTGTACGTCAGTCCCTATACTGATGAAGGACTGCAGCATTATAGGGCAGCGGTCAGCAGTAGTGCACCTCAACCCTATGTACTGTGGACCTATACCAGTCCTTATAGAATGGCAGACTGTACCTCACTCAACCCTATGTACTATAGCACCCTAGACAGACCAAGTTACCAGTCCTTATAAGGACCTTTGTGGAACAAGTTGGTTGTGTGTGAGTGATTAGCAGACTGTACGTCAGTCCCTATACTGATGAAGGACTGCAGCATTATAGGGCAGCGGTCAGCAGTAGTGCACCTCAACCCTATGTACTGTGGACCTATACCAGTCCTTATAGAATGGCAGACTGTACTTCACTCAACCCTATGTACTGTAGCACCCTAGACAGACCAAGTAACCAGTCCTTATAAGGACCTTTATGGACCAAGTAGGTTGTGTGTGAGTGATTAGCAGACTGTACGTCAGTCCCTATACCGATGAAGGACTGCTGCAGTATAGGGCAGCGGTCAGCAGTAGTGCACCTCAACCCTATGTATTGTGGACCTATACCAGTCCTTATAGAATGGCAGACTGTACCTCACTCAACCCTATGTACTGTAGTACCCTATACCTTACCAGTCCTTATAAGGACCTTTGTGGAACAAGTAGGTTGTGTGTGAGTGATTAGCAGACTGTACGTCAGTCCCTATACCGATGAAGGACTGCTGTAGTATAGGGCAGCGGTCAGCAGTAGTGCACCTCAACCCTATGTACTGTGGACCTATACCAGTCCTTATAGAATGGCAGACTGTACCTCACTCAACCCTATGTACTATAGCACCCTAGACAGACCAAGTTACCAGTCCTTATAAGGACCTTTGTGGAACAAGTTGGTTGTGTATGAGTGATTAGCAGACTGTACGTCAGTCCCTATACTGATGAAGGACTGCAGCATTATAGGGCAGCGGTCAGCAGTAGTGCACCTCAACCCTATGTACTGTGGACCTATACCAGTCCTTATAGAATGGCAGACTGTACCTCACTCAACCCTATGTACTATAGCACCCTAGACAGACCAAGTTACCAGTCCTTATAAGGACCTTTGTGGAACAAGTTGGTTGTGTGTGAGTGATTAGCAGACTGTACGTCAGTCCCTATACCGATGAAGGACTGCTGCAGTATAGGGCAGTGGTCAGCAGTAGTGCACCTCAACCCTATGTACTGTGGACCTATACCAGTCCTTATAGAATGGCAGACTGTACCTCACTCAAACCTATGTACTGTAGCACCCTAGACAGACCAATTTACCAGTCCTTATAAGGACCTTTTGGACTAAGTAGGTTGTGTGTGAGTGATTAGCAGACTGTACGTCAGTCCCTATACCGATGAAGGACTGCTGCAGTATAGGGCAGCGGTCAGCAGTAGTGCACCTCAACCCTATGTACTGTGGACTTATACCAGTCCCTATAGAATGGCAGACTGTACCTCACTCAACCCTATGTACTGTAGCACCCTAGACAGACCAAGTTACCAATCCTTATAAGGAGCTTTGTGGAACAAGTAGGTTGTGAATGATTAGCAGACTGCAGCAGAAGGGCAGCAGTCAAGTATAATATTATTTCTATATTTGGAAGAAAGAATATTATACGTGTACAAGCCTATTACCATACTAGTCCTGAAAAGAACCTTTGTGGAACTAATAGTAACAGCTATTGATTAAACTGACCCTCACTGCCTCACACACTGCTTCCTGCCTGTCCCTATATAAACTGACAAAACAGGCTACTGGAACAATAACTGGAATAGCACTTTTGTGGACCTGATAGTAACAGCTAATGATGATGACTAAACTGACTGTCCCTACAGCAGACACACCGTCCTGTCCCTTTCTCTAAACTGACAAAAGACACTCAGGCTGCTGCAGCAATCAGTAGCACAGCAAACCTATATACACCTAACACCTATACCAGTCCTGAAAAGAACTTTTGTGTACCAAATAGCTAGCGATTTGGGTCACTGCAATCTATCCCTGCTCCACACAGCAACCTCTCCCTATAGTGACAGAAGAAAGAATGTAAAATGGACGCCGGATCTGGTCTATTTATAAGTTAGGGGGAATGTCCAAGTGTCCATGTGCTGTAATGTCTCAATTGGCTGTCCTGTACCCGATGATGGATGTGTCATCATAGGTCAAAGTTCTTTTACACAGTAAACACGGAAGTCCGCCGGGCGAACGGTGCCAATAGTCCGCCGAACGGGCGTACCGCGAACAGCCGAAATTCGTCGCAAAACGACCGCCCGGCGAACCGTTCGGCCATCACTATCAGGGGTCTCCAAACTACTGATACAGATCGGTTGCCCTCGGTTGCCCTTCTGATGAGGACCTGATGTAAAAAGGACTCTGAAGGGAACTCTGATGTATGGGAGAACTCTGATAGGGACCCTGATGTTGGAGGAGACTCTGATATGTAAAGGGGCTCTGAAGTGATAGGGAGTTCTGATATAAAAGAGGGACTCTGATGTGAAGGGTAACTTCTATTGTGCTGGGGATCTGCAGACATGAAATGATTACATATAGTTCAAATTTCATATACTTCAAATTATTTCAGCATGCCTATTCATTTGTTTAAATGTTATAAATTAATTATCAAAACACTTCTTTTTTTTTTTAGCCTGTGCCTATTCGTGAAATTTAAGATATGGCCTTCATGCTGAAAAGTTGAGAGAACCCTGCAGAATATATGGAAAAGAAAAAAGGGGGGATCACCTGTAAGGGTTTCCATTATGTGTGTCAAGGTGGAAGTCCAACCAAGACATTGTAAAGCAGAAAGAGGTGGCAAAATACCCAGTGGTACTGCTTTTGTTAGATACACAGACAAACAAATGCACTTATCCCTCCAAAGACCCTCAGATATAGGAGGTTTTAAACATGAAAAGTCACTGCACTGACAGGCCATGACAGACTGCACTGATGAGCACTGAGTTGGCACTGATGGGCACTAACGAGGCTGCACTAATACGCAGCACTGATAGGGACTGGTATGCAGCATTGATATGTGGCACTGATAGGTAGCAGTGATTGGCGGCATTGATGGGCACTGAGTGGCAGCACTGATGGGTACTGAAAGGCAAAACTGACAGGCATCACTGATGGGCACTGATTGGTATCACTGATAAGGACTGATTGGCATCACTGATAAGGACTGATTGGCATTACTGATGGGACTGCACCAATGATCAGTGCCCTGATTATCTGTACAGATCTCCCCTGTGAGGCAATGCTGCTAATTGGCTCTCCTCTCCTCATACGCTGTCAGCATGAAGAGAGGAATACTGATAACTGGCATTTCCTTGTTTACATGTAATCAGCTGGGATTGGACACAGTTGATAACATGGATAAAGAAGCTTGTCATTGGCTCTTTACCAGGATTGGTGATGCGCTGTGTCCCAGGGACAGAGGGCACCACTGATCCCCGCGCGTCCCTTTGGGCGTGCAAGCGCATGAGAGTGGGAAGACATCATATGTCATCCTCCCAGAATGAGAGTGCGCCCACCCGCCCGTCATTTGACAATACAGCGGACCAGAAGCAGTTAAAGCATTATACAGAAGGCACTAAGAGAGCTTATTTTTGTCTGTGATGGAGGAGGAGAGAAGTGCTGCCTCAGGTTTCAGATTTTGGCGGTATGTGTTCTTTGCCAGATGGAAGAGACATAACCTCGCTTACAGAATAACCAGGCCAAATCCATTACTAATAAATCAGTATCTGGGCTTCCCATCCTGTGGGCACAGTGCAGATATTCATCTTGTTCTTTTTTGCAGCACTGGTTGTCTGTCTCTTGGAAAGCTTCATGCATTGTTTATTGGATCTTTTAGTGCTTGCATTATCAGTAATTATTGTGTAAACAGTTGGAAAGATCTGACAATGTAATAAAATTGTACAATCTGATACAGGAACTTAAAGTACAAGAAAAACCCACATTTTTTTTTTTTATAGGTAGAGTAGAGAATGGTAAAACACAAACAAAAGTTTTTTCCAGTACATTTGCCAGATAGCCTAAAAAAAAACAAAAAACAAAAAATAAACGGCAACGTCTACCAATCTGCATTAAAAACAGAAGTTTTAGTTGCACACATTTGCCAATATACAGTATGTGGAACCACACTGCCTCATCAAGACCCCTCCGTAAAGTATGGTTCTAACTCTTATACTTGAGTGTCTCCATTGTGGGGCATACAATGCAGTATACCTGGAGGAAGCCCATTCCTACTTAAAGGTGCAGGATCACATTAAAAGCCCAGTAAGAGCACAGAGGCAGCTAAGGGAATCCAATGTGTCTGCATGACAATTCCAACATAGCTGGCTAGCTGGTAAGTGTGCTGGAATTTTTTTGTTTGTTTGTTATGTGCAAAGCCCTTTCATGTGCACCTTAGGGCCCTTTCACATGCTCCGTGTAGCGGACTCTGCTTGGTCAGTGGGGGCTAATCCCCGCTGACCAGGCAGATGACAGGTCCGTGTCCGCTCCGCTGTGCTGAGCAGACACTGACACAGTCCTGCTCTCCTCTATGGTGAAATCAGATGGAAACGAACTGACTGTCCGTTTCCATCCGATCCGTCGGATGGATGGAAAAATAGGACCACCATCCGTCTGCTTTTTGTGGGCAGGATCAGATCAGATGATGGCGGGTGTTAGTGGACCTGCGTTTGCTGACATCCGCCGCTCCATAGGGGAGACTGGAGGATCCGATCAAGTCCGCCTGAAAAAGTGACAGGCGGACCTGATTGGACAGCCAGTGTGAAAGGGCCCTTACTTCAAAAGCTAGTTATTATTTGGGGTGGTTACCCTTTTTTGTATAGCCTTTTCACTGGAATTGGCATGGGAACGCATTGAACGCTTTTAGCTGCCATTATGCTCCTGCTTGGATTCTAATGTGTCCATGCACCTTTAAGGGCATACCTATCCTTACTATATCTATTGCTATATATGCTACAATATAGGGATTATCAAATATACTATAATATGTGTGTGTGTGTGTGTGTGTGTGTGTGTGTGTTAGGACTACACTTTACAGAAGCTAGGGACAATAAAAACCTGACCTGGGTTTCAACACTTTCCAACACTTGTTTTTTTCTGACATGCAAATAAAAAAAAAAGGAGTGATCACTATGGGCTGTAAACATAATTTGTATACATGCATTTATATGTTGCATGCTAATATGAAAACCTGGAGGAATAATAGCATTCGTCAGTTGTATATTAGTATTTTGTTTATATAATTATTCTTGGTCCATAACCAAATTACTGAAACAAAAGAACACCTTGGAAAAGATTTCAGACATTGTATGAATCAATAGTGCCCCTTAGTGGCTGATTTTGAAGTGACAAGCAGAAAGCTTTCGGATTTTTTTTTTTTCATCCATTGAAAATAGCTCAAATGCAAGGATATATAGAGTTTGTCACTGATCTATAAACATGAACTGAATTAGCCAAGTCTGAGTCTAAAATGTTTATGGTTCAGCCCTATGTATTCCTAAGTTTATTTTTAATCCTATCAGCATTGAACAGTCACTAAACCTAAAACAGCCATGCTATACAATAATTAAGACTTATTAATGACTTTCATAACTGGATGTACATCCAGAGAAATTTTAATTTTTCACATTAAATGGCCAAGATAAAATTATGTGTGTTTAATCTCTAAATGCATTTTTTCTGACAGATTTGATTACAAATGAGAGCTGTACAATAACTGTCATATTAACCTCTGCCCATATGAATGCTGAATGTCACTACAATCTCTCCAGTGATTAAATCTCCATACTCTTCTAAAGCTGCTCAGCCTGTACTCCGTTGCCTGCACTTCTCTTAAGCTTTTATGGTAATTCTGTGGAACACTTTGTAAAACTGTTATTTACACTACCCTTCAGACATGCCACCCTATAATTGAAGATTGGAAGTTTTTACATAACTGAAACTTTGGTGCAAAATTGGAACATTTCTCTTTGTGCAAAATTCAGAAAGGCAATATTAAAGTGATTCTAAAGGTTTTTTTTTTTTTTTTTTAAATAACGAACATGTCATGCTCACTTGCTCTGTGCAGTGGTTTTGCACAGAAAAGCCCGAACCCTCCTCTTTTTGGTTCCCTCACTGGCGCTCTTGGCCCCTCCCTCCTGCAGAGTGCCCCAAAGCAAGCAGCTTGCAATGAGGACACCCAAGCAGGCTCGCTCCTGAGCTACAGCTCTGCTACAGCTACATTCCCACACAAAACCATGGCTCGGCCCTTGCCCCCTCTTTCTCCTCATTGGCTCACTGGTTATAATAGACAGCAGTGGAAGACAATGGCTCCTGCTGCTGTCTCAGCCAATGAGGAGGGAGAGTCCCCAGGGAGTTAAGATTATTGTGCACACCGCTGGATCGACATAGGGCTCAGGTTATTATTAGGGGGGTTACTGAACACAGAAGGTTTTTTACCTTCATGCATAGAATACATGAATATAAAAAACCTTTGAGCCTTTATAACCACTGTAAGGAAGTGGTATTTCTCTGTACACTATTCTGGATCTGTTCTTGTGCCAAAAAGTCTAATGATAACCCTAGGCCTAATGGTAGCCAACAATAAACCCAGATGGCAAGCAATTGTACTGCAAGTTTGAAAATGACTAAGCTATTGCTAGACTTGCCAGGCTTCACAAGTTTGTTGCACAATATATATGTATATACTCTGCATCCAGTGTAGCCTATATCTACAGTGCATTCAGTGGTGTACTGTTTCTAATACACTTTAGGCGGCGTACACAGTATCTAATATAGTGTGTACAGTTTCTACTATACAGTATACAATACAGTGCAGCCATTGTACAGTTTCTAATACAGTGCAGGCGGTGTACACAGTATCGAATACAGTGTGTATAGTTTCTAATACACGTCACGCAGTGTATTAAATATATATCTATCTATATATATATATATATATAATATATATATATATATACACACACACACAAAAATGTTTAAAAAAGTAAAAAAACAGGGCCTCCTTCCACCCTCTCAGCGCTCCGGAGCTTAAATGTTAATAACGATTAGTGATGGACGAACTTCCGACGGGACGTTTCGCGAACGCGAAACGCGAACGGACACAAACGTTCGCGAAAACGACCGTTCGCCGCGGGCTCCATTGACTTCAATGGGAGGCGAATTTCGCAAACCTTTAGGTCGAATTTGCGGCCACGGGGTAATTATTAGGGGGTAGCACGTAGTCCCACCACCTGGACAATAGCATAATACATGTATGAGGTGAATTTGGGATCGATAACTACAAGCATTTTTTTTTTATTTGGGAAATTGTTCTGACAATTCAGGACTATGGAGCTAATGAAGGCAATGGAGGAGAGGGAAGGTCAGGGACCAGGGTAGGCAAACAAGAGGGTGCAGGAGATACAGAGCACTGACAGCAGCACCGTAATACAGAGCACTGACATCAGCACCGTGACATACAGCGCTGACAGCAGCTCCGTGACATACAGCGCTGACAGCAGCTCCGTGACATACAGCGCTGACAGCAGCTCCGTGACATACAGCGCTGACAGCAGCTCCGTGACATACAGCGCTGACAGCAGCTCCGTGACATACAGCGCTGACAGCAGCACCGTGACATACAGCGCTGACAGCAGCTCCGTGACATACAGCGCTGACAGCAGCTCCGTGACATACAGCGCTGACAGCAGCTCCGTGACATACAGCACTGACAGCAGCTCCGTGACATACAGCGCTGACAGCAGCTCCGTGACATACAGCGCTGACAGCAGCACCGTGACATACAGCGCTGACAGCAGCTCCGTGACATACAGCGCTGACAGCAGCTCCGTGACATACAGCGCTGACAGCAGCTCCGTGACATACAGCGCTGACAGCAGCTCCGTGACATACAGCGCTGACAGCAGCTCCGTGACATACAGCGCTGACAGCAGCTCCGTGACATACAGCGCTGACAGCAGCTCCGTGACATACAGCGCTGACAGCAGCTCCGTGACATACAGCGCTGACAGCAGCTCCGTGACATACAGCGCTGACAGCAGCACCGTAAGCAGCCCCAGGAGGAAGTCAGCACAGCACAGGGATGGTGTGATCCCCTCATAATAAGAACCCCCAGGAGGAAGTCAGCACAGCACAGGGATGGTGGGAGCCCCTCATAATAAGAACACCCAGGAGGAAGTCAGCACAGCACAGGGATGGTGGGAACCCCTCATAATAAGCAGCCCCAGTAGAAATATGACACCGCTCAACCTCTTCAAAGAGGAGGGTAGGGGCATATAGTACGGTGTGCTTTTTTGGGTCAGGGAAGTGAGCCAAATGAATTAAGAAGGTCTGTGTGCTTGATTCCAAAAATTGTTTATAGACATATACATGGTCTACTGATCACATGTGTTGAATTCCTCCGAGATCCATGCCTCATTCATTTTTAGAAATGTGAGGTAGTTAACACTGTGGTGAGCTAGGCGAGTACGCTTATCGGTCACAATCCCCCCTGCTGCGCTGAACGTCCTTTCGGACAGGACACTGGATGAGGGGCAAGCCAACAGTTCGATTGCAAATTGGGCAAGCTCTGGCCAGAGGTCAAGCCTGCCCACCCAGTAGTCTAGGGGTTCATCACTCCTCAGAGCGTCCACATCGGCCGTTAACCCAATGTAGTCGGACACCTGACGGTCTAGGCGTTCCCTGATGCTGGATCCGGATGACACCTGTCGATGGGTCGGCTGAAAGAATGACCTCATATCCGAAGTCACCAACACATCTTCAAACCGGCCTCTTCTTGCAGGCGCTGTTGGATTGGTACCCGCAAATCCTTCTCTGGGAGTGGGAATTGCTCCTCTGCCAGCGCACGCAAAAGCAGAATGCAGCATTTCTCGAAGCAAGGCCTGGAAGTGCTGCATTCTGACAGCCCTCTGCGACGGCGGTAACATTTCCGCCATTTTGTGTTTGTACCGGGGGTCTAAGTACGTTGCCACCCAGTACTGGTCCTTGACCCTCATGCTTTTTATACGGGGGTCCCTATTAAAACACTGGAGCATGAAGGCCCCCATTTGCACTAAAGTGGAAGCGGTGTGGTGGCCTGGCTCCTGCTCATCATCCAGGATAATGTCGTCCTCTTCATTCTCCTCTCCCCATCCTCGCACAACAGGGATCCCAGAAAGGTTTAAAGCATGCTCTTCTTGCTCCTGCTCATCCGCCCCGGCACCATCCTCCTCTGACTCCTCATCAGACTCCTGTTGTTGACTTGTCTCAGATAGAGTAGCCCCCCCTGGGAATTCATCCAGCATTGCGACTTCCTCATCTTCCCGCTCCTGCTCCTCCACAGCCTGATCAATGACACGACGCAATGCACGCTCCAGAAAGAAGGCATAAGGTACCATGTCACTGATGGCGCCATGGCTGCGACTGACCAGTTTGGTGATCTCCTCAAATGGCCGCAGAAGTCTGCATGTGTCGCGCATGAGCAGCCACTGGCGCGGTGAAAAAAAACCCAGCTCCCCAGAACCGTTTCTTTCGCAGAGTTCATACAGGTAGACGTTAACTGCACGTTTCTGCTGGAGCAGCCTATCAAGCATATAGAAGGTTGAGTTCCATCGCGTCGGGCAATCGCAAATAAGACGTCTGACCGGCAGATGGTGTCGCCGCTGAATGTCAGCAAGGCGAGCCATGGCCGTGTAAGATCTTCTGAAATGGGCCGAGATTTTCCTTGCCTGCCGCAAGATGTCCTGGACCCCAGGGTATTTGACAAGGAATCGCTGCACGACCAAGTTTAAGACGTGTGCCATGCACGGCACGTGCGTGATTTTGCCCTGTTTCAATGCGCTAAGCAGATTGGCACCGTTGTCACACACCACTTTACCAACTGTCAAATTGAGCGGTGTTAGCCACTCATCTGCCTGTGAACGCAAAGCTGAAAGGAGTGCCGGGCCAGTGTGGCTCTTTGCTTCCAGGCACAACAGACGCAGCACGGCATGGCAACGTCTCACCTGGCATGTGGAATAGGTTCTGGGGAGCTTGGGCGGTGCAGTGGAAGAGACGCTAGCAGCGGAAAAGGAGGAGGCAGCTGAGGAGGAGAGGGAGGAGGATGGAGTAGGAGGAGGAGAAGAAGAGTCAGGCCTGCATGCAATCCGTGGCGGTAAAACCAAATCTACACGGGTGCCACGGGTTACATGCTTGACGGCCGTCAGAAGGTTCACCCAGTGGGCAGTAAAACTGATATACCTTCCCTGCCCGTGTTTGCTAGACCACGTGTCTGTGGTCAGATGTATCTTGGCACCGACACTGTGTGCCAGAGATACATTCACTTGCCGCTGAACATGGCCATATAGCTCTGGGATGCCCTTCTCTGAGAAATACTTCCTTCCTGGGACCTTCCATTGTGGTGTTCCAATGGCCACAAATTTGCGAAAGGCCTCCGAGTCCACCAGTTTATATGGCAGTAGTTGGCGGGCTATGAGTTCTGACAAGCCAGCCGCCAACCGTTGGGCAAGAGGGTTATCCGGCGTCATCATTTTTTTACGCTCAAACATTAGGCCCACGGAAGCCTGCCTTTTTGCAGAAAAATGTGAGCTTGGCGTGATGGAAGGTGGAGTGGAGGACAATTGTGAGGAGAGAGGAGAAGGAGAAGTAGAAGACGAGGCTGGACGGTGAGAGCCTGCAGTGTGGCTTTGTGTGTTCCGTTGCTCCCACTGGGCTCGGTGATGGCTGCTCATGTGCCTTCTTAAGGCGGTCGTCCCTAGGTGAGTATTGGGCTTACCGCGACTAACGCGTTGACTGCAAAGATTGCAGATGGCAACGCTATTGTCAGCAGCGGACACGTTAAAAAAAGCCCACACTGCGGAGCCATGTGCCGGTGTCCTGGGAGCGCCAGATGTGACCGTACATGGTCGATGACTCGCTCCTGATACATTTGCAGTCTGCTTTGTCCCTGCTGTGCAATGTAAGTCATTGCTGCTTCTCCTCCCTATCTGCTGGTCCATATCTCCCTCTGAACTCCCCTCCTCTTCCTCTCTTGTGGGCACCCACGTGACATCACTAGACACGTCATCATCAACGTCACCTTCCCCACCGCTATAAGTAGAGTAGGCAGCAACACCGGGGACCAACCTCCTCCTTGGGCTGATCTGGGTACTGGCGTCAGACTGCTGAGTAGCGCTTGTTGCTACCTCCTCTTCCTGATCCAATACCAAGAGTGGCTGCGCATCAGAAATGTCCTCTTGATATGGATCGGAAAATAATTCCAGTGACTCAAGCGGAAGGTATGTGGTGGTGGTGGTGGTGGTCGTGTTGTTGGTGGTAGTGTCTTTGGGGGTGCACATAGCAGAGAGTGAAGAAGAGGGTGCAGATCGAGAGGATGAGGAGGGTGCAGAAGAGTAAGGCTGAGCGAGCCACTCAACCAAGTCTGGTGCATCCTTTAAAGTAATTGAACGCACCTTCTGCAACTTCCCACTTTGGCTCAAGCCTGTTGCTCCTGCCCTACCCCTACCACCCCTGCGGAAGGGCCTGCCTCTTCCTCTGCATGTCATTTTTTAAATGACCCTGTGACAAAACTCTTAGTCCCTATACCGCTGAAGGACTGCTGCAGTATAGGTGAGCGGTCAGCAGTGGTGCACGTCAACCCTATCTATTGTGGACCTATAGCGGTCCTTACAGAACAGCAGACTGTACCGCACTCAAGCCTATGTACCGTAGCACCCTATACCAAGTTACCAGTCCTTATAAGAACTTTTGTGGACCAAGCAGGTTGTGTATTAGTGTTTAGCAGACTGTACGTCAGTCCCTATACCGCTGAAGGACTGCTGCAGTATAGGGCAGCGGTCAGCAGTGGTGCACGTCAACCCTATCTATTGTGGACCGATAGCGGTCCTTACAGAACAGCAGACTGTACCGCACTCAAGCCTATGTACCGTAGCACCCTATACCAAGTTACCAGTCCTTATAAGAACTTTTGTGGACCAAGCAGGTTGTGTGTTAGTGTTTAGCAGACTGTGCGTCAGTCCCTATACCGCTGAAGGACTGCTGCAGTATAGGGCAGCGGTCAGCAGTAGTGCACGGCAACCCTATGTATTGTGGACCGATAGCGGTCCTTACAGAACAGCAGACTGTAACGCACTCAGGCCTATGTACCGTAGCACCCTATACCAAGTTACCAGTCCTTATAAGAACTTTTGTGGACCAAGCAGGTTGTGTGTTAGTGATTAGCAGACTGTACGTCAGTCCCTATACCAATGAAGGACTGCTGCAGTATAGGGCAGCGGTCAGCAGTAGTGCACGGCAACCCTATGTATTGTGGACCGATAGCGGTCCTTACAGAACAGCAGACTGTAACGCACTCAGGCCTATGTACCGTAGCACCCTATACCAAGTTACCAGTCCTTATAAAAACTTTTGTGGACCAAGCAGGTTGTGTGTTAGTGTTTAGCAGACTGTGCGTCAGTCCCTATACCGCTGAAGGACTGCTGCAGTATAGGGCAGCGGTCAGCAGTGGTGCACGTCAACCCTATCTATTGTGGACCGATAGCGGTCCTTACAGAACAGCAGACTGTACCGCACTCAAGCCTATGTACCGTAGCACCCTATACCAAGTTACCAGTCCTTATAAGAACTTTTGTGGACCAAGCAGGTTGTGTATTAGTGTTTAGCAGACTGTACGTCAGTCCCTATACCGCTGAAGGACTGCTGCAGTATAGGGCAGCGGTCAGCAGTGGTGCACGTCAACCCTATCTATTGTGGACCGATAGCGGTCCTTACAGAACAGCAGACTGTACCGCACTCAAGCCTATGTACCGTAGCACCCTATACCAAGTTACCAGTCCTTATAAGAACTTTTGTGGAACAAGCAGGTTGTGTGTTAGTGATTAGCAGACTGTACGTCAGTCCCTATACCAATGAAGGACTGCTGCAGTATAGGGCAGCGGTCAGCAGTAGTGCACGGCAACCCTATGTATTGTGGACCGATAGCGGTCCTTACAGAACAGCAGACTGTACTGCACTCAGGCCTATGTACCGTAGCACCCTATACCAAGTTACCAGTCCTTATAAGAACTTTTGTGGACCAAGCAGGTTGTGTGTTAGTGTTTAGCAGACTGTGCGTCAGTCCCTATACCGCTGAAGGACTGCTGCAGTATAGGGCAGCGGTCAGCAGTAGTGCACGGCAACCCTATGTATTGTGGACCGATAGCGGTCCTTACAGAACAGCAGACTGTAACGCACTCAGGCCTATGTACCGTAGCACCCTATACCAAGTTACCAGTCCTTATAAGAACTTTTGTGGACCAAGCAGGTTGTGTGTTAGTGATTAGCAGACTGTACGTCAGTCCCTATACCAATGAAGGACTGCTGCAGTATAGGGCAGCGGTCAGCAGTAGTGCACGGCAACCCTATGTATTGTGGACCGATAGCGGTCCTTACAGAACAGCAGACTGTAACGCACTCAGGCCTATGTACCGTAGCACCCTATACCAAGTTACCAGTCCTTATAAAAACTTTTGTGGACCAAGCAGGTTGTGTGTTAGTGTTTAGCAGACTGTGCGTCAGTCCCTATACCGCTGAAGGACTGCTGCAGTATAGGGCAGCGGTCAGCAGTGGTGCACGTCAACCCTATCTATTGTGGACCGATAGCGGTCCTTACAGAACAGCAGACTGTACCGCACTCAAGCCTATGTACCGTAGCACCCTATACCAAGTTACCAGTCCTTATAAGAACTTTTGTGGACCAAGCAGGTTGTGTATTAGTGTTTAGCAGACTGTACGTCAGTCCCTATACCGCTGAAGGACTGCTGCAGTATAGGGCAGCGGTCAGCAGTGGTGCACGTCAACCCTATCTATTGTGGACCGATAGCGGTCCTTACAGAACAGCAGACTGTACCGCACTCAAGCCTATGTACCGTAGCACCCTATACCAAGTTACCAGTCCTTATAAGAACTTTTGTGGAACAAGCAGGTTGTGTGTTAGTGATTAGCAGACTGTACGTCAGTCCCTATACCAATGAAGGACTGCTGCAGTATAGGGCAGCGGTCAGCAGTAGTGCACGGCAACCCTATGTATTGTGGACCGATAGCGGTCCTTACAGAACAGCAGACTGTAACGCACTCAGGCCTATGTACCGTAGCACCCTATACCAAGTTACCAGTCCTTATAAGAACTTTTGTGGACCAAGCAGGTTGTGTGTTAGTGATTAGCAGACTGTACGTCAGTCCCTATACCAATGAAGGACTGCTGCAGTATAGGGCAGCGGTCAGCAGTAGTGCACGGCAACCCTATGTATTGTGGACCGATAGCGGTCCTTACAGAACAGCAGACTGTACTGCACTCAGGCCTATGTACCGTAGCACCCTATACCAAGTTACCAGTCCTTATAAAAACTTTTGTGGACCAAGCAGGTTGTGTGTTAGTGTTTAGCAGACTGTGCGTCAGTCCCTATACCGCTGAAGGACTGCTGCAGTATAGGGCAGCGGTCAGCAGTAGTGCACGGCAACCCTATGTATTGTGGACCGATAGCGGTCCTTACAGAACAGCAGACTGTAACGCACTCAGGCCTATGTACCGTAGCACCCTATACCAAGTTACCAGTCCTTATAAGAACTTTTGTGGACCAAGCAGGTTGTGTGTTAGTGATTAGCAGACTGTACGTCAGTCCCTATACCAATGAAGGACTGCTGCAGTATAGGGCAGCGGTCAGCAGTAGTGCACGGCAACCCTATGTATTGTGGACCGATAGCGGTCCTTACAGAACAGCAGACTGTACCGCACCCAAGCCTATGTACCGTAGCACCCTAGACAGACCAAGTTACCAGTCCTGATAAAGAGCTTTGTGGAACAAGTGAGTTGTGAATGATTAGCAGACTGCAGCAGAAGGGCAGCAGTCAAGTATAATATTCTTTCTATATTTGGAAGAAAGAATATTATACGTGTACAAGCCTATTACCGTACCACTGATACCAGTCCTGAAAAGAACCTTTGTGGAACTAATAGTAACAGCAAGTCTTTAAAATTATCCTCACTGCCTGACACACTGCTTCCTGCCTGTCCCTATACAAATTGGCAAAAAAGAGTAGGCTGGAACGATTAGCTGGAACAGCTCTTTTGTGGACCTGATAGTAACAGCTAATGATGATGATGATGATGATGATGAAGAAAGACTAATCTGGCTGAGCTGTCCCTAAAATAGCAGCATACAGCGCTCTGTCCCTTTATCTAAACTGACAAAAGAAACTCAGGCTGCTGACCTAACACCTATACCAGTCCTGAAAAGAACTTTTGTGTACCAAATAGCTAGCGTTTTCTCTGTCCCTACTCCACACAGGATCCTTTCCCTACAGTGACAGAAGAAAGAATGTAAAATGGCCACCGGATCGGGTGTATTTATAGGTTAGGGGGAATGTCCAAGTGTCCATGAGCTGTCATGTCTCAATTGGTTGTCCTGTAACACATGATAAACGTGTCACGAAAGGTTAAAGTTCTTGTATACATTAAACACGTAAGTCCGCCGGGGCGAACGACGGAAAAAGGCGTTCGAACCCGCGGACGGCGAAAGTCGGAAATTCGCCGCGAAACGACCGCCGGGCGAACCGTTCGGCCATCACTAATAACGATGTACTAAAACATATGTATCACATACTTCATTGATCAGCAGCTGCTTAAAAATAAAATTTTGTATCAGCAAATAGTATCCAGTCCACAAGTAGTCCATAAGTACTAGTATATACTAAAGCTGCACTACTGCCATTTCCCTATATGACAAGCTTTGATATGATTATAAGCACATCAGAAAATATAGATGACAGATGGTGATGAGAAAAAGTCCAAAAGGCACAGGATGTTGTCCTATTGCTGTATAATAGTAGTGCACCTCACACCAAGATCCTCCAAAACGTGCATCACACTCCCCTTAGGGGTTCTCACTCACCAGATATAAGCATAAAACAAGCCTTTAATATGCCCAGAGATACGCCATCCACATCTTAAGTTGGGTCAGAACCGCAAATCACCTCCGTAGGTACTCAGATAAACAAACTCCACATAGCGTAAATCCGTTTACCTTTCATTGTAGTCACCAACTCCATAGAATAACAGTTTCCAATAATTTTGCAATGGATAAAGATGTAGAAAAAATGCACTGTATAGCGTTACCAGCAGCCCTTGCTAGCAGCAAGAAATTCACCTTGGAAGAACAGCATCTGCTGGTTACATCTGGTGGTCGCTTCCTGGCTGTGGAACGTAAAACTTCATTTCCGGTCACCGTAAGGTCACACCCTGAAGCCTTTCATCATCACGACTTCATTTGAGGGCCTGGCCTTGTGATGCGGCATCCCGATATTTATACCAAAACATCACAGCTGGAATTTAACACTGTTCTCAAGTGCACATAGACGGTCTCACCGTTCGTTCAGTCAGAAAAAGAGCAGTGGAGAATGTGGCTGGCTGACCGCTGCCCTTAAACAATTTCTCAGTCCTTAGGTCTGATTGGTTCAAGCAACCATCACCGGCGTCTGCATTATATGGTCTAGGAATATCTAGGGGCAAGAGCAGACTTGGAGACCTTTCCAACAAAGCATCCACTGGGTTACTAGGTCTTGAGGATGGACCACAACCAGAACTTGCTAAATATGCAATCGAGCTACTGGCCTGTCCTGCATCCAGTGTGATTTATGAACACACATTCAGTGCTGCTGGAGGATTTGTAACAGATCAAAGAGTGTGCCTGTCCACAGACTCTGTTGATAGGCTCACATTCATAAAAATTAATCAGTTTTGGATCAGCAGCTATAAAGCACCTGATGCTGATGTAACTGATTGAATTTGCTATGGATCTGGGATCCCTTGAAGACTGCCTATTCTGACTATTCTATTCCTCCTCAATCTTGATGATGCTAGCTTCCAACAATATTTTTGGTCTAGGGCACCACCACTGAAGGCCCAATTTTTCTGCCCCTGTTTAACAGGGGCAGGTAATCACAATTTTTGATATGATATTTCACAGCAGGGTCCGTTCCTGCACCCAACAAGAGTAACTGTGAGGGCTTAGGCCGCGTACACACGCGGGGACTGTTCGCTCAACTTTGTCCGTCAAACAGTTTCAGCGGACAGTCCGCTCAAAATTAGCATGGACGGACTTGCCCACACACGACGAACGAACAGTCCGCTGAAACCGTGCGCGATGACGTGAACGGCACGTACGACGGGACTAGAAAACGACGTCCTATACACTGCAATGCAAACCTCGGCGTGTAAATCCTTTCTGAGCATGCGCGGAACTTAGTTTGACGAACAAGCCTACACACGAGGGGACTGTTCGCTGAAACAAAGTTTCAGCGGACAGTTTTTCGGAATTTCCGAAAAACTTTGTTCAGCAGACTGTCCGCTGAAACTGTCCGCTGAAAGCCCACACACGAGCGGACTGTCCGCCGAAACACTGTTCAGCGGACAAAGTTGAGCGAACAGTCCCCGCGTGTGTACGCGGCCTTACAGTGTTCTGGCACCACCAAAACCAAAGGCCTAATTTTCTGCCCCTTTTAAATAATAGTTAAACAGGGCCCGTTTCTGTGCCCAAGAAGAGTAACTGTGAGGGGGTACAGTGTTCTGGCACCACCACCAACACCTAAGGTCCATTTTTTCTGCAGAGTATATAGGGCAGGCCGTATAGTATATACTGTATACTGCTGTTCAGAGTATATAGTGCCTGGGGGACCCCACGCCATTTTTTTTTTTTTACATTTTGGTGCGGGGTTCCCTTTAATATCCATACCAGACCGGGGTTCCCCTTACTATTCATACCAGAGTCAAAGGGCCTGGTAATGGACTGGGGGGGACCGCAACATTTTTTTCAATGATTTTTATCTATATTGCCAGGAGCCAACGATACATTACAACTGCAAGCAGTTTTACATGACATTTTTTCGTTTAGAAATGTAATTTTGCTGCGCTACTGTTATAAACATGGGAAAGATGCGCTACTTTACAGGCAGACTAAGGAGACCCCCAAGCACAATATTTAAAGGAATATTTCATTTTTATTGTTTCACTTTAAGCATTATTAAAATCACTGCTCCCGAAAAAACTTCAGTTTTTAAAATGTTATTTTGCATTGATACATGTCCCCTGGGGTAGGACCCGGGTCTCCAAACACTTTTCATGGCAATAACATGCATATAAGCCTTTAAAATTAGCACTTTTGAGTTTTCATGTTCGTGTCCCATAGACTTTTAACTCGTCTGTTTGCAGGTTCTGGTGCAAACCGAACAGGGGGTGTTCAGCTCATCCCTATTCTTTACCTATGACGCAATGCATTGTTATGTAGTGAAGCTCCAATAAATAAATATACATGAAGTGCTGAACTTATTATATATCTTATGCTTAAGATTTGTGACCTTTATCTCAAGAAGGTTCAACTCTAGTGTCTCAGATCATTTCCAGAGCTGCTAAAGGAGCAGTTGTTGTGTTTAATGCCTGGTACATATGATGAGATTATTGGACGAATGATCGTCCATTTTTTATTTTTTCTGCAATGCTAATATTATATCATTATGAAAATATTATAAAGTTATGAAAATTCTTGTAGAACCATAAGAATTCAGAAGTGATATAATGTGTTGTAGTGTATTAATATTGGATTTTCGAATGACAACTGTACTGATTAACCGCTTGCTGACAGCCTCACGCCGATATACATCGGCTTAAGGGCTCGTACAGGCAAACTAACATACCTGTACGTTGCCCTTTAGGAGGCAGCCTGTGGGCGCACGCACGCCCGCGGCAAGCTCCGTTAGTCGGATCACGGATCCCGGAGAGAAAGAACGGAGAGAGGCTAATGTAAACAAGCTTCTCCCCGTTCTGCCTAGTGACAGTGTCACCAATCTCTGCTCCCTGTGATCGGGAGCAGAGATCAGTGATGTGCCACATGTACCCACGCCCCCCCCCCCCACAGTTAGAATCCCTTTCAGGACATACTTAACCCCAACACTGTCCCCTAGTGGTTTATCCCTTCACTGTCAGTGTCATTTACACAGGAATCAGTTTGTAAAATGTGTCAAAAATGTCCGATGTGTCCGCCATAATGTTGCACTCACGATAAAAAAATAAAAATAAAATATCGCTGATCGCCGCCATTACTAGTAAAAAGAAAAATATTAATAAAAATGCCATAAAACTATCCCCTATTTTGTAGACGCTATAACTTTTGCACAAACCGATAAATAAACGCTTATTCCGATTTATTTATTTTTTAACGAAAAATATTTAGAAGAATACGTACCGGACTAAACTGACGAAAAAAACCCTTTTTTTTATATATTTTTGGGGCATATTTATTATAGCAAAATGTAAAAAATTCTTTTTTTTCAAAAGTCTCACTTTTTTTGTTTATAGCGCAAAAAATAAAAACCGCAGGGGTGATGAAATACCACCAAAAAAATCTCAATTTGTGGACATTTTGCTTGGGAGCCACGTCGCACATCCTCACAATTGTCAGTTAAAGCAACGCAGTGCCGAATCGCAAAACGTGCTCTGGTCTTTGGCCAGCAAAATGGTCCGGGGCTTAAGTGGTTAAACAAAAATTGTATGATCTAGTATCGTATGAGAAATTTTTTTGTGCTTTTCCAATCGGATGAAAGCTCTGTACTAATGATCAGATTACATGTGAGTAAAGAAAGTCCGGATGGCCACACTCCTTCAATTCCTTTATTGAAAAATTAGTCCATACAACAATCGGAATAAAAAGCACAACTGCTGACGTGTTACCACTTTACCAGAGCTTAATCGTAGCAAAATAACAGAATTAAAGACAGTAGTTTATATACAAGAATCAAAAGACTTGATCATTGTGCATACTAATGTCTACTCCATCATGTGGGACCAATTCGGACACTCTTGATGGTAATGGAAACAGCTGAAACTGAAATCATTCAAGAGATGTAGTAATGCTTTGTTGATAGATATCCATTAGCAAACTGGCCACACATAAAAAAACAAAAACAAGGAATAAAGTTGTAACATAATAGACAATTAATGTTTATATGTGGTCATATATAAGAGATGTTCCCACCAACATAAGACATATTTATGGAGAATAGTTATAGAAGAACGTGTGAAAAAAAAAAAAAAATATATATATATATATATAATTAGATAGAAAAAAACACACACATATATAAATTAAAACTATCATCCATAATGAAACAGAAACAAAGTTTCCATGTGCATAAAACATTTCCGTATGTCTAAGCTCTTGTACACACAGTCTGACATTGCGACAACAAAATCCGTCGGATTTTTTCCGAAACTTGTGTTGTAAACACACGATCGGACAAAATTGTCAGAAAATCCAATCGTACGTAACGTGATGACGTTATTTTGTTACCACGGGATTACGTTCAGGCTAGTAGCCAATAGCTTTGGTCTAGGAATTTTGATCTGAGCATGCATGGCACTTTGTCCGATCGGAATTCTCTACACACAATCGGACAAAGTCCGAATCGGATCATGTTGTCGGAAAGTTTTATAGCCCAGCTCTAAAACTTTGTCCGTTGGATATTCCAACGGAAACAGTCCGATGGAGCCCACACACAGTCGGATTATCCGACAACACGGTCCGATCGGACATTTTCCGGCAGAATGTCCGACCGTGTGTACAAGGGCTTAGATGGTTAGGGGTGATCCCCTCAAAGGAATGGGAGACATTCCAGTTTATATGGAACCCTTACAATGTTATGTGGGATACCGTGTTGTCAATATAATGAAGAACAGCAAAGTAGAAAACAACCAGCACAATAGCACACAAAAAAAGACACAGAGGGTCCAGGAGAACCACATTATTAAAGAGGGGGTCCAAAAGACTGAGCAAAACAATCTAATTATCAGATTAATGTACGATCGATTCGAAATCTGTATTTTTTCATGCGATTTTCTGGTTGTGTATATGGGCCTTTAGACAGCACCTGAGCATTACACCTGGGGTACCTCAAACAGTGACAGGTGACTTGTGTAGGCAGAACCAAAACAGAGTATTTAATATGAAAGTAGGAACAAAGTCAAGGAAGGTTGGTAGTCAGGGCTGATGGCAGACAAACATGGTAAGGGACAAGGGCAACGCAGGCAAAGGCAGAAACCAAACTCCATATGGTAACACCCTATAGCACAGACGCAATCAGATGGGTCAAAAATGCATATCTTTGATCAGGTACTGACTGAACAATCTGACTTCAATTTAAGTACAACTAATTGAAGCCAGGTGTGCAGCTGCAGTGTGAACATACTATGTATAGGCATTGTCCAGAAGATGGTGGGGGTGAGTGTGTAGCCACAGCAAGAAATGTGTAGCTACATTGGGCAAATTGTTACACTAAGGTTCTAAAATAAATTATTTCCAGTCTGGAAGCACCAGTTGATATTGTAATGAGAAGAAACAAAAGTAATGGTTTGATTATTAAAGTGTTACTAAATCCACAACAGTAAAATCAGTCTGTATATGCAGTAAATAATACGTGTTATACTCACTGTGGAAACTAAGGGGTAAATTCTGCCCATCTTCTGACAGTACAGAGCCCTAGGAGGCACTCTGTTCATGCTCAGTTTGGTATGTATTGCTAGAGAGTTGTTTTTTTTTGTTTTTTTTTGGGGGGGGGGGGGGGGTGCTTGTGGCTTGTGAGTACAGGGCCAATCAGCACTGTCCAGACAGAGGGTTAGGAGTCGTGGAGAATGAAAACTCCTCCTACAAGCTTTAACCAGAGCCGAACACTGATAGGAGTCACAAGACTGCTATATACTGATGATGGGAAAAGGTATTAGCAATTTTTATTTACTAAAATAATTGCATTTCCATGTTCTGTGTACTGTGGGAGACCACATATAGTGAATGGGTTTAGTAACACTTTACATTGTTAATGTAGTAGATGCCTGCCATTCAGCTTGCATTTAGGATCACTTTAAGACACGTCTATGTTCCCTCTGTGTTGCTTCACAAGTGCCTCTGACTTTTTTTCTAAACTGCATAGAGCTGCTTCAAGCTGAGCTGCTTTTGTATTTCCATCCACTTTTGTGAAGAGAAGAGTTGTTCTGACATATACAAATGCCCATCTGCACAAGCAGTTAGGTTGATATTAGTGGGGGCCCATGCACTGTGGGCACATGGGCGCTGCTCCCCCCCCATCTATGCGCCCGGCCCCTTTCAGAGGCTCTAATAGGCTTCAAAATAGGGTGGGCTCAGGGCGCAGAGAGTGCGCCCTGATCCCACCCAATTGTGTAAAGATAGCTAATTAATTTTCACTATTTCAACACTAACCTTCCTCCTCGCCATTTAGTAGGCAGGGAGTCAGACCTGGTTCCTGATTGGCCAAATTGCCCGGCAACCCTATTGGATGGCCAGTGCTTAGGAAGAGGACCGGAGGAGACTCGCACTGCAGCGGAGGTCGCTGCCACTCTGAGAGGAGCTGCTGCAGTGCTACGGTAAGTCCCCTCAGCTCTGTCAGAGCCATGTGCGGGGAAGGGGTGCTGCCAGAGCCCCAAACCCCAGGAGTGGGGGGGGGGGTTGGTGGGCACAAAGGCTGCATTTCATGGGCTTAGTGGCTGCATATACTGGGTACAAGTGGCTGCATTTCATGGGCAAGTGGTTGCATATACTGGGCACAAGTGGCTGCGTTTGATGGGCATAAGTGGCTGCGTTTGATGGGCACAGTGGTTGCATTTTATGGGCACAAGTGGCTGCGAATGATGGGCACAGTGGCTGCATTTGATGGACACAAGTGGCTGCATATGATGGCCACAATGGCTGCATTTGATGGGCACAAGTGGCTGCGTTTGGGTACAATGGATGCATATGATGGGCACAATGGCTGCAGATGAAGTGCACAAGTGGCTGCATTTGATGGGCACAAGTGGCTGCATTTGATGGACACAATTTTCTGCATTTAATGGGCACAAGTGGCTGCATATGATGGGCACAAGTAGCTGTGTTTGATAGGCACACGTGGCTGCGTTTAATGGGCACAATGGCTGCATATGATGGGCACAAGTTTCTACGTTTGATGGGTACAGTGGCTGCATTTGATGGGCACAGTGAAGCTGCAATTGATGGGGGGGGGGGAGTTTATTTTTCAGTTTGTTTGTGCCCCCCCCCCAAAAAAAAAAAATTTGAGCACAAGCAATAGTTGGTTGATATGTGTACTTGTTCATAACCATTACTTTAACCAGTTGAGAATACTGGATGTGCGCAGCTCCACACATCCAAGAAAACCTCATCATAGTTCACAAGACGTGTGTAGCACATCCATTCTTTCTTCACCTCTGCTGCGTTCCCCATCCCAATTGCCAGCAATACATACAGCAGCTCCAACTGTCAAAAAAGAACAATGTTTATCAATACTGTTTCGGCATGAAATAAAGAGATACAAAGTAACAGTCATCTGAAGATCAAAGGAAATAGCTTCCATCTGCAGATTATGTTAAAGCAACCTGACAAGTAAAAAAAAAAAAATGTAAGCATTTTCTATTTTATTAACCATTAATGTTAATTTTTTTTCTCGTTTTGTCATATTTAAAGTGGAACTTTAATCAGAAAATTAAGTCCTGCTAGATGACTTTAGGCTGGCCCCTTTTGCAGGTATGGCTGTATAAAACATTAAAAATAAGTGCCTATACTGTTTAAAATCCAGTAATACACTGTCTCACCCTGCTCTGCACATGCTCAGTTGCTCTCTATTTTTAGGCACTGACAAATGTGTAGCAGCTGAATTGCTGACAACCTTAAGCCTTTGTTAACACTGAACCAATTTGTCATGCAATTTGGCAAGTCAAATCTCATGACAAGTAGCAAGCTATTGCCGGCAATGGCACTGTTTCAATCGGTGCAATGCTGACTTTGCGTCACTGCGCTGATTTTCAAAAGTAGTTCCTGCACTACTTGGACATGCTGCTTTGAAATCGTGTGGCTTCAGATGAAGTGCACGATTTCAAAGCTGTGTTCAGTGTGAACGAGGGCTAAAGGGGAATTAAGCCTTCCTATCCTTACAGCCAAGGAAGCTGCTTCTGTTTGATCTGCAACTGCCATGGTGCTGCACATGTGATTAGTTATGACACCAGACATTTAATTGTTGACATTTAATGGTTGACAGTTTGGTTGAAGAAAAAGGCAAGTGTGACTGTTAGCATTCCAGGAATGTAACTGTGTTTTGAAACCGTTAAATCAATGGGTTTAGTTCTGCTTTATGGTAGCAAAGAAAAGACACAACGGGAGATGGAAGAATGCTGTTCACCCCGAAAATACAACACAGGGGAGAAGGGTTCCCCCAAAGTGGAGATTTTTATGCAGCAAAGTGAAAAAAACTGTCAATATTGTATAAAAAAGGGTTGTTTATTAGTAGTACCACAGGCCATAACATGAATGTTAAGAAATGAGCTCCAGTAGGAAAATGAAAACTAAACCAAATATACACTTGCAGACAGGAGTTTCATAGCAACATTAATGCATTAATGATGAAATGACGACAGTATGAAAGATTGGGCTGACGCGTTTCAATCCATATACCAAGGTTCTTCTTCAGAGGATCAGTCTGCTAAGAAAAATATAATATATATATTGTAGATGTCAAAATGATGTACGCACAATGGAACAATAAATACCATACAGTGCAGACATGTAATATAGTTACCCAATAGTGTATATTCAACAAAGGAAGTATTTTCCTCCATGTAAGTCTCCATGTAGGAAGTCTTTTCCTTGTTGAATATACACTATTGGGTAATTATATTACATGTCTGCACTGTATGGTATTCATTGTTCTATTGTGCGTAAATAATTTTGACATGTACTGTATATCTACAATATATATATTTTTCTTAGCAGACCGATCCTCTGAAGAAGACCCTTGGTATAAGGGTTGAAACGCATCAGCCCAATCTTTCATACTGTCGACATTTCATCATTAATATTGCTATGAAACTCCTGCCTGCAAGTGAATATTTGGTTTAGTTTTAATTTTCCTACTGGAGCTCATTTCTTAACCATCATGTTATGCCCTTTGGTACTACTAATAAACAACCTTTTTTTATACAATATTAACTATTTTTTTCACTTTTCTGCCTAAAATCCCCACTTTGGGGGAATCCTTCTCCCCAGTTTCACTTTATGGTTTACTGCTGTTCAAGAGCTCTGGCCTTCAGCAAAATGGCAGCTTCCAGCAAGAAGAACAGGAACAATGATAGAGGCAATTTACAGCACACACTCATTTTAGTAGCATAATTATTAATGTGGAATGTATTTTCCTTGCTAAAGAACATTATTTTTTATCAAGGTTTTATGGATAAAGTTCAGTTTTAAGCACCTCAATATCTGTAACTATTCCACACTGCGCTACTTTAAGGCTACTTTCACACTGAGGCGCTTTACAGGCGCTACAGCACTAAAAATAGTGCCTGTATAGTGCCTGTAAAGGGCCTCTCCTGTGTCTCCAGTCTCCAAATGCTTTCACACTGGAGCAGTGCACTTGCAGGACGGTACAAAAAGTCCTGCAAGCCACATCTTTGGAGCGCTGTAGGAGCGGTGTATTCACCACTCCTAAAGCGCCCCTTTCCATTGGCAGCGACGCTAATTCGCCAGCATAGTACCGTTGCAGTGGAGCTATGCGGGCGGTTTTAACCCTTTTTCGGGCCACTAGCAAGGGTTGAAACTGCCCCGCTAGAAGCCGAATAGCGCCGCTAAACCGACGGTAAAGCGGGAGCCGCTGCTGTCAATCAAATCATGTGACACTGGAGCAGGGGCACTGTCTGTGTCAATGGACACAGCAGCGGGACTCAGGAGCGAGCCTGCATGGGTGCCCCCATGGAAAGCGGCATTCCGTGGGGGTACTCAATGAAGAGGAGGAGCCTGGAGCACCAGCGGGGGACTCCAGAAGAGGATTGGGCTGCTCTGAGCAAAACCATTTCCCAGAGCAAGTAAGTATAGGCATGTTTATTATTTTAATACAAAAAAAATATTTGTTAAAAAAAAAAAGCCAAAACTCCAAAAAAAGACAGTTTATAAGCTTTAGTGTGCATGGAGCCTAAACCTTCCTTCTTTCCTGTTGCCTTTGTTTAAATCTGGTCTGACTTGTGTAGGTCCAGCATGGGGAAGGGGGAACAAAGCCATACCCACATTTTGAAGGAGAATTTTATAGAGTCATGTTCTTCAACCAGGGGGCTTTGACACCCTGGGGTGCCCTTTGATTCCTCCCGGGGTGCCACAAGCACGAGACCCAGTTTGCCCTGGATGAGGTATGGATGAAAGGACTCTGTGATCCGGGGGGCTCTTTGGTGATGGGGGGACTCTGATGTGATAGGGAGACTCTGTGGTAATAGAGATACTCTGATATTATGGGGGGGGGGGGGGGGGATTCTGATGTGATGTTAAGGTAGTTGTGTGCATTGTCCCAGGCTCCCACTGATAATTAACATTTTAGACTGGGGGCACCTTGAGATTTTGCAGACATTTAAAGGCTGAGAAAAGCCGATATAGAGTATTTGCTTCCCCACCCCAATTTGGTTGCAAGATCTAAAGCTGACAGCCCACATATGTACCACTGAAATGGATAAACTAAAAAAAATTTTTTTTTTTTAATTTTGGTAAATAGAAAACAGACCAGTCATGGGCATTAGGTGAGAATACAAAGGTATAATAGAAAAAAAAAGAAATCTTTATTACACTTTCTGTTTCTATGCATTAAAATATATTTACTGACATAGAACATATAAAATCATACAATACAGAATTATAACATAAATAGAGATGCGCTTCACAGTATAGCACAATCATTGTAATGAAAATAAAAATACAATTTCATGTAAAAATCAATCAGTCGGAGGGCCTCTGTGTATCAGGCTCTCTTGGATGTCAGCTGGAAAGGTGGTCTGAGTAGAGGAGATGGAAATCATAAACACTTTAGGAGGAATGTATTACAAGAAGTCCTTCGAGGGCAGTCACAGAGTTTTCCAATCCGTGGTCCTTTCCTGACAGCACACTGCTCCCCTGCGTCACACTGCAATGACAACACAGGTGTTACATTCAGGATCACAGGGACCATTTACAAACCACAGCATACAACATTTTCATATGTCGGTGAATCCAAATATAAAGTTGGCATTTATTGATTTCACATGCCAATAAAATGTCTTCTATACTGTATGCGCCTTTTATTCATGTGTCTCAATATACCTAAATTACACTGGTGATCCTGCACAAGGATTAACGTTCATTGTTCCCAGCAGCTCAACTCCCCCTGCTCCCCCTCCCAGCAGTACTTTAGCAGCCCTTTAGCCGTCTAATCTAAACACAGAAAATAAGCTCTGTATAAATTGCTTCACAGTGACTACAGCTACAGAAATTAGTTTGCTAATTTACTGCTTGTTAAAATAAATAAATATTTCAATGCCCACAGCCTGACAACAAATTCACTTTAACCCCCTAACACCACCTCCCAGCAGCCCTTTAAGTAAGCTTTAAAGTGGTTGTAAAGCTTTAAGGTTTCTCCACCTTTGTGCATGAAGGTGAAAAACCTTCTGTGCTCCCATTTTTTTTTTTTAACTGCCCCGATTTGATCCAGCGATGTTGCACGAGCGCAGTGGCTCCCGCTGCTGTCAATCAAATCCTGTGACACTGGAGCAGGGGCGGGGCCAGGTGCCACTGTCTGTGTCAATGGACATAGCAGCAGGACTCAGGAGCGAGCCTGCGCGGGTACCCCCATGCAAAGTGACCTTCCACTGGGGTAGCCAATGAAGAGAAGGAGTTTAGAGCACCAACAGGGGGACCTCAGAAGAGGATTGGGGCTGCTCTGAGCAAAAGCATTTCACAGAGCAAGTATAGGCATGTTTATTATTTTAATACAAAAAAAAATTACAACCACTTTAATGCCTGGAAGATGATGCAGCGTCAATCACAATCCCGCTGGCTCCTGATCAGGGGCTGTGACCAAGAGCTGTCAGTGTGCTGGGAGCGCATAGTAAGCATGTTCTCAGCACACAACCTCATGCAGTCTTGGACACATACAGTGTGTGTGATGATTGAGCAGTAAAGCCCACCTTTCTTGCCGCAGCATATACGGGTACACAGACAGAAAGAGGGAAAACCTCAGAAAACAAAGTACTTTAAGAATATTCATGTCTGCCCAAACCCTGCCATGATCTACCCCTCCAAATATATATTTTAAGCCCTGCCATTCTTAAATTCAAAAGGCAGTGATCTGGGTGGGGTATGTAAATGTATAATCTACTAATTGAAGGGTAATGCCAGGAGCAGATTCTTATTAGGTTTGTGTCATTGTGCTATGTCATTTTTGAATAGAATGACTTGTTAACAGTTGCTATTGGCTTTCCATAATCATATTAAGAAAATTTAGTTTTTAAAATGTTGTTGGAAAATAAAGTTGACAGTGTCTTGGAAAGGTCACCCCCCATATACTTACCTCATCCTTGGTTCTATACGGCTGGCACTGAGATTGGCTGTGTTGGCAACCTGAGGGAGCAGGGACATAACTAAGACGGTCATTAGTGCTTAAGCCTAACAGTTGGACTGGGCACCACCACAGGTGAGCAGGTCATAAGGAGATGCAAGGAAGTACAGTTAAGGTAAGTATATAGGAGTAGGCCCTTCCCAGAGACGCTGTCAGTTTGCCCTGTCCTGAGGCTGCAGAGTTTCCCGTCACTGCCTCAAAAACATTAAATTAACCACTTGCCACCCACACTTAACACATATGTCCAGTGGTAAAGAGGGTGGGCTTTATCATATGCTTCATATATGTGTCCATTAGTGGCAGAGCTCACTTTGATCTCCCGGGACAGTCACCAAGCTGTCAAAGGCAGCTCTCATTCCATTCTAAGGATCAGGGGCCTAGCTGCCAATCATGTGAGCACTGTGACAGCCAATCACAGTGATCATATGATCGGTTGATTCTTCCAGACCCCCAGGAATACAGACCCTATTAAAGGGATACCAGGGCTGGGTGGGAAGGGGTTAAAGAGTCTTTATATTTGCATGCAGTTGTAAGTTTTTGGTTATGTACCCTTCCAGCAAGGGGCCATAGAAAACCCTATTGTTTTTTCCTGATCTATATTGTGCACAGTGCATTGTGTATAATATTTTACATAATAATTATATCACCTTCTTAAAGTGTATGTTACCCAGTTTTTTTAATGTCTGTGCATGTTTAAATATGTATGTGTATATGCATGTTTCCCTGACTCCATTCATCAGAAATAGCTGGTGATCCTGGCAGTCCCCGCCCTCCTGGTTGGAAACGCAAAGCATTTAAGCAGACTAGTGCCTGCATGGTCAGTTTGCATCCCTGGGTTTTCTGGAAATGCCTTTTGCAGCTGCAGTTTATTGGATTGTGTAGCTAATAAAGGCCCATACACACGATATGAAAATCGGAAATGTAAAATTTAGTTCAAAGGATCTGCCAATTTATATATATGCACAGGAGAAGTCATCTATGTTCATAAAACACCCATGTTTTGCTTGCTGCTTTGCATTACAACAAGGTGGTTGTATTTTAATGTTCCTTCTCACAATGTAGTTCTATGGCCTGGCTGACTTATAGAACAGAAAGCACACCCATTGTAGATAATATCTTATCTCAATAGTTCATGAGCAAGGAAACTGAAAAAGGTAAATGGAAAAATAAGCATTTACAAATGTTGAAGCATATTTACCAACATTATTTCCCCAGATTGTGGAACACTGAATCCCTGTCCAAGATCTGCACTTCATCTGCCCACTTTCACCGTAAACACACCCAAATTACACTATAAGGAGTGGCCATCCACCAAACCCACTTTGAGGAGATGGCCCTTGCCAGACCCTGCCTCTAATTATGTGGGGACTGACCACTCATGACCCCAAATTCCTGAAATTAATGCCTTTTTGGGTTCCTGTACATGTGGAATAATTCAAATAAGGTTGATGCTGTGATTTTGGAACATAGCCTCAGTGGGACAGAGGGCCAGAATGCATGATGACTGTATCTTTGCTACAGTCACATAAAGAAATTACTTTAGGCCGGGGGTCACACTATTGCAAATTGGATGCAGGATCACTGCATTCAATTCACAATAGCAGGAGAATGTGAACGGCTCTCTATGATGTGGGTCCGGTGCAAATATGCACAGGAGCCCTGTACGTCTTTTGGTCCGTTTCAGGTCCGAATTCCAAAATTCTGGCTCAAATCGGACCTGAAATGGTGAACCAGGATGCACAGGACCCCTGCTGTGAGCCGCATCAGCATTAGGTGTGAATCCCTTTAAAAACCGAACACATATTAATTACACAGGTTCTGTGGCTGATTAAGGTGATAATTAAACCCACTTAGTGCCTTATCTACATTAAATTGGCTGCAGAACCTGTGTAATTCATATGTGTTTGGGTTTAAAGGGATGAGGTGGCAACACTAGGTGCGAACCAAAAACACATTAAAGCTTCATTCACACCTGTGCATTCACCTGCGCCAAAGCACAGTACCATGCGATGTGGTGCAGCACGCTTTTTAAAATGGAACATGCACTTTTCCTGTGATATACAGAACTGTACAAAAAAGCATGCGCTCAACCTCATACTTGCGTAGTGTGAACGGAGCCTAAGACAAGCCCACACTTACCTCTGTAGCTATAAGCATCATGAAGAAATTTTCTTTCATATTCACAATATAAATACTGAAATGTTAGTTTTATTTTCCCTTCATTTTCTATAGCACCAGAATCATGGCTGCCTGCCAATGTAAACAAACAGCAGGTGTTTCCAAAGCCTTGTTCCACAGGGCATACTAGAGTTTTTGTTGTGATGTTTGAGGATATTTGAGAATGAAGTACCTCACACTACAAGTAGTTAGAGAGGTAGAGAGGTCAGGGACAAAAGACAAGTACGGAATTGAAAAAAAAAATTATATATATATATATATATATATATATATATATATATATATTGCCCCGGTTCACATTGGATCGATTTGGCATGCGATTTCACATGTCAAATCGCATGGCAAATCAGCGGCAATTGCACCAACCAAATCTGTGCTACGCTGACTTTGTGGTGCCGCACCGATTCCCAAAAGTAGTTTCTGTATTACTTTTGGCGATTTCAGGTGCCATTTCCATTGACATGTGTGCAGCAACCCGCCCATATGTCTCTGAAATCGCCCCCGAAGTCGGGACTGACAAATAATAAAAATTGTGCGAGTTCAGCTTTTATTCCCTTTGTCAGTGTAAACCAAAACTTATACTCGCTTAAGTAGAGCCAGCATCAGTCCAATGCTGCATTTGACCCTCACTGCCTCTAAGGCCTTGTACACACAGTTTTATTGTTGTATGACTGAGCGTCGGAGTTTTGTCAAAACAGCATGTTCAGGATTTTGTCTGGCATACTAACTATCCGCAAATTTTTGGCTGACAAACACGAACATGTCATACTATGAGAGTATAAAGAGGAAGTTCATTTCTCAAGTGCCACCCTTTGGGCTCCTTGTGCGTGCTCCCTGCGTGTTTGTACTTTCAACTTGTGTAATGGTTTTGTGTACTGTGTACGTTTGTAATTGTTGGTCAAAATTTGTGTGACCCTGTGTATGCAAGACAAGTTTGAGCCAACACCCTTTGGACAAAATTCCATGGTTTTGTTGGCCAATAATCCGATCGTGTGTACGAGGCATTAGACTGAGAGCTGAGCGATCAAAGACCACTAGGTTTTGACCAAGGCTGAGCCAGCTGCTCTTCAGGCATCTGAGTTCATCTCAACATTAAAGCCAGGATCCATTCAGAGCCTGGACCGACTGAGTGTTGTCAACCAACAGCCGATTTAACCTACTGTCAGCTATATATGGGTCATAGGAGTATAGAACAAACTTACTTTTGTAAATAATATGATATCCATATTCTGGGAACAGGTGCACATGAAGCACATATCTAAAAATACACTATTATACGCCTGTAAAGGCCTTGTTTATTGTAAAGGCCAGTTTTATTGTAGTTTTCGGTAGGGACTGGTGGGATTGATCCAATCTTGTTATATCTCTCAGAGTCACCAGTGTTAAAATTTACTTGTGGATGTTTGTGTCTCTGCCCCTTAACCTCCCTGGCGTAATGATTATTTCTGATTTTAGGTGCTGAAAGCAGTACAATTATTTTTCATGGAAATTTGGCGTTTTATATTGTAGGCCTGCAATTCTTAGGAATATTTCTCTTAAATCTGTTCAAACAAGAGTCAAGTAGACATCCCGGGAATGATAAAGTTTATAATATAATAAATAACTATAAATAATGATAACAAATAATAATAAAAATGATTCAATAATGTAATCAAATCCAAAAACACAGAAATTTGCTCAGTTGCAGAATTGTCACTGTCATTAGATTTAGTGTTTGATGACGGATCTCCCCACGGATCTATTGCTCAATTGTGCAAGTGATTCTAATTTATTATCGCTGTTTTCCAGCTGGTCTAAAATCACTTTTGACATAAAGGGACACTTTTTGGTTGCTATGGACAATCTCCAAATTCCAGGCAGAGAAAAACAGTATTTATAATATAAAAGTGCATGCAGGTCACTGGACAGAATACAGAGACAAAGGGGATGTTTATTTTTTATGCAGTACTGTAATCTGTAAGATTACATTACTGTATGTGTATTTTTACTTTTTTGAATTTGGTGCCGATCTCCGCTCCCGTGCGTCGTAACATCGCAGGAAACGGAGCTCGGCGGCACTCGGGCACTGTGTGAATCGAGCGGAGGACAGCTCGCACACACAGCGGGGGGACATCGCTGGATACAGGGGACAAGGTAAGTATGTCTCCCTGTATCCAGCAATGCGATCCCGAGTCTGGCTCGGGGTTACCGCTCGTGGTACTGAAATTCCAGCCTGAGCCAGACTCGGGATTACCGCCAGGCAGGTTAAAAAGTTTATAATGAAGCTTAGATGACAGACTTTACAGGAAGATCTCCCCAATGGGATAAAGATGGCAAAAATAAATAAAAATACAGCAGTTCCACCCAACTAATGGGTACTATGGTACATGAAAAAAAATGACAATACTTGACAACACCCACTCCAAATTTCTTAAAATATGGACTCCTTGGGGTTGATTTACTAAAACTGGAGCATACAAAATCTGGTGCAGGTGTCTGCATAGAAACCAATTCACCTCCAGGTTTTATTGTTAAAGCTTAATCGAAGAAGATGATTTAGAAGCTGATTGGCTACCATGCAGAGCTGCACCAGATTTCGAGTGCTCCAGTTTTAGTAAACCCCCACCTTCCTTGTCTGGATTACAATAGCCAAATGAACATTGGCCATTCTCTCCCTCTAATTAACACATTTAGGTGCTGAGAGGTCTGTCCCTATTCTATTCCTATTCCTCTCTCTCTCTCTTCCATCTCTTTTATTCTACCTAATCCATCTCCCTTGCCTCCTTTCCCTCTTCCCTCCTAATCCAAAAATTTAGCCCCCTTTACCCTGTATTTCTTTATACCTTGCTCTCTTTTCCTTTCTACTTCCTCTCTTTTTTTTGTACTCTATTCCCATTCTGATTAACATCAAACTCAGCCTGTTTATGGACTTTCATAGGCATAGGTGTGCGCAGCCTATTGCATTAGGGTGTGCACCCCAAAGCTCCAACACATATGCTTTTGACATATTTCCTGGCCTCTTCCCCGCTCTCCACCCTGAAACAATGGTAGGGAGGTGGAGCAAGGGCACACATGGGGGATCCGGGCAACAGAAGGAAGAGGAACGGGGAAAGGAGGGGAGGCATATATTAATACCGATCCCCTATATCTTCCTCCTGTGGAAGCTGAATATTGACAAAAGGGAGAGGAGAAGAATCCTTCCTATCAGCTGCTGCAGGAGGAAAATACAGATCATTTCCACTCAATTCCACCCCTGTCACCTCTCCTGTCCAGGTTCTGAGGGTCAGCAAGGAAGGATTGCGGATTACCTATCAGCTGCCCACCATTGACAGGTTGCCAACCCCAGGATTAGGGTGTGCCCAGGCACCCCTTGCACACCTCTTGGGCATGCCGATGTTCATAGGCTTCTTTCTTACTTCTTACCTGTCTTCCCCTGAATCACACAAGGAGATTGTATTACCTATCACACTTTTCATGGCAATGTTTCTCATCCATTTAAACATTCTGAATAGACTATAAGGCCCGATTCACACATATGCATTTTTATTAGTGTGTTTTCAGTTTTTCAGAAACACACTACAGTCCATTTAATGGTTTCCTATGGGTCATGTTCACATCTGTGCATTTTATGGAAAAGGCCAGGGACTTTTTTCTGGTTTTTGCTTCCATAGACTTCAATGGATCAAAAACGTATATTGAAAAATGCAAAATGCACCTGGAATATGCAAATTGCAACCTGCATAGGTGTGAACCAGGCCTTATGTCACGTACACACGACCGGACTTTGACAGCAAAGGTCCAACGGAACAAATCTGTTGGACAATTAGATCGTGAGTGGGCTCCATCGGACCTTTGCTGTCCAAAAATCTGATGGACTTTAGAAATAGAACATGTTTCAAATTTTTCCGCTGGAACTCCACCGGACCCAGTTCCTATGGAGAAATCCGCTAGTCTGTATGCTAGTCCGACAGACGAAAACCGACGCTAGGGCAGCTATTGACTATTGACTATTCTAGTCTGATATATGATCACTGTACGGGACACTTATCCCCTCCCTCATCTTTTTGTATTTGTCACTATATACACTATCTCACAAAAGTGAGTACATATATTTTTATAAATATTTTATTATATCTTTTTATGTGAAAACACTGAAGAAATTACACTTTGCTACAATGTAAAGTAGTGAGTATACAGCTTGCATAACAGTGTAAATTTGCTGTTCCCTCAATAACTCAACACACAGCCATTAATGTCTAAACCACTGGCAACAAAAGTGAGTACACCCCTAAGTGAAAATGTCTAAATTGGGACAATTAGCTATTTCCCCTCCCTGGTGTCACGTGACTCGTTAGTGTTACAAGGTCTCAGATGTGAATGGGGAGCAGGTGTGTTAAATTTGGTTTTTATCACTCTCACGCTCTGATGCTGGTCACTGGAAGTTCAACATGGTACCTCATAGGAAAGAACTATCTGAGGATCTGAAAAAAAAAGAATTGTTGCTCTACATAAAGATGGCCTAGTCTATAAGAAGATGCCAAGACAATGAAACTGAGTTGCAGCACGGTGGCCAAGACCATACAGTGGTTCAACAGGACAGGTTCCACTCAGAACAGGCCTCGCCATGGTCAACCAAAGAAGCTGAGTGCTCAACATCATATCCAGAGGTTGTCTTTGGGAAATAGACGTATGAGTGCTGCCAGAATTGCTGAAAAGGTTGAAGGGGTGGGGAGTCAGCCTGTCCATGCTCAAACCATACGCCGCACACTGCATCAAATTGGTCTGCATGTCTATCGTCCCAGAAGGAAGCTTCTTCTAAAGATGATGCACAAGAAAGTCTGCAGTTTGCTGAAGCCATGCAGACTAAGGACATGGATTACTGGAACCATGTCCTGTGGTCTGGTGAGACCAAGATAAACTTATTTGGTTCATATGATGTCAAGCGTGTGTGACGGCAACCAGGTGAGGAGTAAAAAGGCAAGTGTGTGCCTACAGTCAAGCATGGTGGTGGGAGTTTCATGGTCTGTGGCTGCATGAGTGCTCCCGGCACTGGAGAGCTACAGTTCACTGAGGGAACCATGAATGTCAACATGTACTGTGACATACTGAAGCAGAGCATGATCACCTCCCTTCAGTCATTGGGCCACAGGGACGACCACTGCCTTGCCAAAGAAGCTGAGGGTAAAGGTGATGGACTGGCCAAGCATGTCTCCAGACCTAAACCCTATTGAGCATCTGTGGGGCATCCACAAATGAATGGTGGAAGAATGCATAGTCTCTAATATACACCAGCTCTGTGATGTCGTCATGAAGGAGTGGAAGAGAACTCCAGCGGCAACCTGTGAAACTCTGGTGAACTCCATGCCCAAGAGGGTTAAGGCAGTGCTGGAAAATAATGGTGGCCACACAAAATATTAACACAAATTTGGACATTTTCAATTAGGGGTGAACTCACTTTTATTGCCAGCGGTTTATACATTAAAGTGCTTGTAAACCCTTACAAACCACTTTGACCTACAGGTAAGCCTAGATTAAGGCTTACCTGTAGGTCAAACAAATATCTCCTAAACCTATATGGTTTAGGAGATATTTACCCGAAGACAGCCACCGCTGTCTACTGCACATGCGCCGTAGACAGCGGCACGCAGGCACACTGGGCAGGCCGCAGATCGCGGCGATATGCCTAGAGTGTCGGCTCCCGTGCGCATGCGCAGGAGTGACGTCATCGCGGCTCCGGTGAATCACAGATCCGGAGCCACGAGACCCGGAAGTCGCTCCGGGATCCATGGCAGCGGTGAAGAGGAAGACAGAGGACTGCTTCGGGGCTTCGTTCTCAGGTAAGTTATTCATAATGAGCTAGTATGCTATGCATACTATCTCATTATGCCTTTGCCTTGCAGGGTGTGTTTTTTATTTTTTTATTTTTTTCCCTTTACTACCTCTTTAATGGCTGTGTGTGAGCTATTTTGAGGGGACAGCAAATTTACACTGTTATACAAGCTGTACACTCACTACTTTACATTGTAGCAAAGTGTAATTTCTTCAGTGTTGTCACATGGAAAGATACAATCAAATATCTACAAAAATGTAAGAGGTGTACTCACTTTTGTGAGATTTGGGGGGTTATTTGCTAAAGGCATATCCACTTTGCACTACAAGTCTACGCTGTAGATCTGAGTGGGACATGCAAAGAAAATTAAAAATAGCATTTTAGCTTGCACATGATTGGATAATAAAATCAGCAGAGCTTCCCCTCATTTCAGATCTACCCCTCAGATTTACAGAGACTGCACTTCCAAGTGTACTTTCAGTGCAATTTCAAGTGCACTTTGCACTTGTAGTTTGCACTTGAAGTGCAAAGTGGATTTGCCTTTCGTAAATAACCCCCACTGTGTGTGTGTGTGTGTGTGTGTGTACATACACACACACTGCATTTAAATTCTGTGTAATTATCTGACATTAGTTATAAGCCTTCCCACTCTAAATAAAAAATAAATAAATAAAAAGTTTCCCTTTTAGTTCTGCTTTAATTATGTCTCTTGTTTTGTAATTTCCTAATGTCTGAGACATGTACAAATGCCTTTTTATTTGTAAATGTATCTATGACATTATTTATCCCCATTAGTCCTACTGAGATTATTTACCAATCTATGATCATCAGGCGGAGATATAAGTCAGTACAACAAATTGATGCAGACTGTTAAATGTAAATACTTAAAATCAATGAAAACAGAATTGTGTACAATGTGACAGCCCACATTGACTATGATGTCATGCATTATTAGTAGTAAATAGTTGCAATGATAATAATTGCCAATTAACACGATTTATTACATGAAGCAGTGGTATCTGTACATTGCAAACTAACACGCTAACGCACATCACTTACCATGGGTACCTGTCCATATTTCTTTTCAAATAATGGAAGTCTTTTATTTTTAAGTTTTTCTAGCACTTCTTGCAATGCATCAATCTGAAACAACAATGTAATATTATTACCAGAAAATAAATGCTTGGGTAGTACAGCCATTGTTTTTCCAGCTACCTGCATAATGTTCACACAGAAGATGGCTAGTGTTGAAATGTTAGCTTTGGACTGCAATTGCAACTCCTATTTTTTATGGACACAAATCTAAACATTTAGAGGTACTGACAAGGAGATAACACTGTTCACTGTTCCTAAAGATGTCTGTACAATCAGTCAGTGATGCCTGATATGGGCAAGTATCGATCTCACTATAGACACTAGGCAGATGAATCTAGGGGAAAAGTCCAGCTGGATTGGATACGCACTATTGTTTCTCCAAGACAAGACTGAGTCTGATCAATGCATAGACCTGTGCAGTATCAGAAGTGTGTCTGTACTCTTATATGTGCAAAGATCAATAATGTTTGCCAGTTCTGTAAAGCATTCTGCCCTTATTGCGAATTTACTTCTATGCATCTGTAGTCTGATGGCACTGAGCATCTATTTTCATGAATATATATATATATATATATATATATATATATATATATACACACACATATATACATATATACATATATATATATATACATACATACACACACACACACACACACACACACACACACACACACACACACACATATCACATACACACACACACACACATATATCACATACACACACACACACACATATATCACATACACACACACACATATATCACATACACACACACACATATATCACATACACACACACACACACACACACATATATCACATACACACACACACATATATCACATACACACACACACACATATATCACATACACACACACACACATATATCACATACACACATATATATATATATATATATATATATATATATATATATATATATATATATATATATACACACACACACACATTTAGAAATATTTATGTTTCAGCATCAGACTTCATTGAAAATCACCATATCAGGGGTACACAAACAAACAATTCCAACATAAAGCTAATATCCTTGTCTCTCTCAATCTTTCAATACCAGCCTATTATTTTAAACAAACAGGTTTACCCATATGTACAAACCCCAGCAATAACTTGCCTTCTTCTGAAAATGCTAGTTGTCTGGCCATTTGGCTAACCTAGAACAATTACAAAGATCAGGTGTCCTTATCCGCTTACCTGTTCCAGGTCAAAGACCTATACTGTTTATACAATACGGTCAGCATGGTAGCCAGGCAAATAGAATTTGCAGAAGAACTTACAAAGGCAGTATTCAAATACTTCCATGACAGAATAGGTTGCACTAGACCAGCCTTTCTCAAACTTTTTACCCCTGAAAAATCCTTAAAATTATTTCCAGGTCTCTGGGAACCCCATATAAAATAATTCTGGTGGTTGATGGAAAGGGATGCCTATTACATTGGTCAGTTGGGCACATGCCGCCCTTACAGTGTTGGTCTGATTGCCACCCTTATAAACAGATAAAATGGTCCCTGGTGTCATGCTACTGGCTCTGCCAAGTGGCGTCCTCTTTGAAACCACACTGGCACTATTTAAACCTATCTCTGGGGGAAAGTAAAAATCCTCCCTTGCAGTGGGGCTGCTCCTTTGCTGAAAGGGTTAAATGCTTGTTTAGGTCTGAGGCTCCATTCACACCATGAGCAAATTGGGAAGCCCATTCATTTCAATGGGTTTGCTCTATGTGTGAGAAATGTGCAAAAGAAGTCCCAAGCTGTTTTTCAAAATTGTGCCACACCGAACTATATGGTGCTGTGGCACCAAGTTTTTTGGCTCATTCAAAAACCCATGCATTAGCAGATGTGTGAGGGGAGCCATAAACAATTAGACCCCTTTCACACCGAGGTGCTTCTCAGGTGCTTCTGTATTTAAAAAAGTGCCCGACAAGCTCAGGAAAACCTATTTCCATTAAGATCAATGAATGTTCTTACACTGGGGCAGTGCACTGGCGGGGAAGTGAAAAAAGTCCTGCAAGCAGCATGTTTGGAGCGCTTAAAAAAGCGCCTCAAAAACGCCCCTGTCCATTGATATGAATGAGATGGAAAAAACGTTTGCTGTAATTGATTATAAAGTGTGAGCTGGAGTTTGGCTTCAATTTATTAGTGCATCTAAATCTGCTAATACATTTAACACTGCCATCCCGCCCCCAGACTGACAATGCCGCTGTCTGCTGTGCATCCTGTTCTCAGTCTTCCAGAGTGGTGTCTCACTAATACAGGGGTTGTGTTACTAGTCAGATCACTGGGAGAAAACAAAGCAAAAGAAAGGAAGACTCATTTAATGGCTGGTAAGCTGCAATATATTACCTTTTTGGTTTTGGGTTTAATGGGGCTTTAGAGAGGAAGTAAACTCTCCTGGGTTTTACTTCCTCTTTTTTACCCTGCTTTCCCCTGCAAATAAAAAGCATAATGGGCTAGTATGCATCGCATACTAGCCCATTATGTGGCACTTACCTGAAAACGAAGCCTGTGTTGTCCCTGCTGGTGGCCACATCCATCTTCACCCCTCTTTCTTTCAGGGTCGCAGACTCCAACTCTGTGACAGTGACTGTGAGTCGCGTGACGTCACTCCTGCACCAAATGCGCTGTCAGTCACAGCACTTGCTAGTGAAGAAACGTCACGGAGGGCAATTTAGGAGATATTTACCATATACGCTTGCGCCAATGTCATTGGCGCAAGCGTATATGGTAGATATCTCCTAAACTGTGCAGGTTTAGGAGATATTTACAGTACCTACAGGTAAGCCTTATTATAGGCTTACCTGTAGGTACAAGTGGTATAGCAGGATTTACAACCACTTTAATCCTTGCAGTGCAGGGGGTAGACCCAGTGTAAGGGAGCTTTTCTACTTTTCCAGGAGTTCAGCTTTAAAAGGGAAGTCAATCAGCCACAAGTCAGGGAAGCCCTAGAGAGACTCTAGTGGGGCACTAGACACCCCTTCTCTTGGACTCACAACTACATAATTACAACAATATATATACACATAGGATAACTACATAATTACAATAATATAAATATACATATAATATAAAGACATAGGGGTTCCAGGTAGAGGCTAACCTTACATATCTCCCCTAAAGAAGCACAAAGGGGGTTATTTAGAAAGGAAAATCCACTTTGCACTACAAGTGCACTTGGACATGCAGTAGCTGTAAATCTGAGGGGTAGATCTAAAATCAGGGAAAGCTCTGCTGATTTTATCATCCAATCATTTACAAGCTAAAATTCAGTTTTTTCTTTTCCTTGCATATCCCCCTCAGATCTACAGCGACTGCATTTCCAAGTGCACTTTTAGTGCAAAGTGGATTTGCCTTTAGTAAATAACCCCCAAAGTATCATTCTTCCATTGCACCCACCACCTTCTTCTGAACATTCACTCCTATACATCTTATATCTCCGTAGATAGTTCCTGGGGTCACACATAGACCTAGAAGTCCCAGTCCTATATGGTACCTACCAGCTCCTTCTCGTGCACGCTGTTGTCTATGGGGGAGTAGAAGTCCAGCGATCTGGTCTCCAGGTAGTCGGTCTCCTCGCAGCTGGCTCGGAATACCAGCAGGAGGAATGTGGAGCTGAGTAGAGTGAGGAGGGGGCGGCGGGTGCTGTCCATGGTGCTGAATCCTCTCCCAGCCTGCGGAGGAGATCATTTATACTGGAGACTGGCCAACCTCCACTGACATCACAGACCAAGACCCCCCAGGGAGGACACAGACCAAGACCCCCCCAGGGAGGACACATCACATTCATTCTACAAATACATCACCAGCCTCTAATAGTCACCAGTAGGATCTATATTTCTGCTGACAGAGTTTCTGCAGACTTTCCTACAACACTCTTTGTTCACCTCATTTATTTCCATGGTGTATACACATAGAGATGACAGGTGGCAGTGATGGCAGGGATTGTTGTAGAAGGTTAGATGAGCGGTTTTCTTTATTTTCAGTGTTATGCACTATTGTCAGATTGTTACTTTTTGCATTGATTGGCTGCTGTTTGTAATAACACTTTCTTTCCTCCAACTACAATACACCCCCCCCCCCCCCTATAATATCTGTCATAATATTGTTGTTTAGTACAATTAATGCGTAATTTGCAAGAAAACATTTTCAGAGTTTGGAGCATTGCTACAATTATAAATGTAAAAGAGTTCAGTTGTATTTGTCTACACCACATCCCAAAATACTAAAGGAAAAAACATTTTGAATAAAAAAAAAAAAAAAAAGGACTTTTAAAGTTGTTGAGAATAATCAGAAATATCAGAACAATTCACCAATAAACTTACATTCCTAAAAGGTATGTCTTTATTAAACATTCTTAAAAATTAGTTTGTGGGGTATCAATCCCCCTAAAAACAAGAATTACACAAGTCATATTCAGTACATAATGGTAATAATTTTGATATCACACATTAAAAAAAAAAGAGACCCAGATGCTGTCTGGGACCCCTTGGAAGTTTATTTGCATCGGGTATCCACTCCTACACTGTAGGTCCATACTGAGGGAGGGGGGTCTGTACTGAGGGAGGGGGGTCTAAACTGAGGGAGGGGGGTCTGTAGTGAGGGAGGGGGTCTATACTGAGGGAGGGGGGTCTGTACTGAAGGAGGGGGGTCTATACTGAGGGAGGGGGGGTCTGTTCTAGGGGAGGGGGGTCTGTTCTGAGGGAGAGGTCTATACTGAGGGTGGGGGTCTGCACTGAGGCAGGGGGGTCTATACTGAGGGAGGGGGGTCTGTACTGAAGGAGGGGGGTCTATACTGAGGGAGGGGTCTGTTCTGAGGGAGGTGTCTTTACTGAGGGAGGGGGGTCTGTACTGAGGGAGGGGTCTGTACTGAGGGGGGCTGTACTGAGGGAGGGGTCTATACTGAGGGAGGGGTCTATACTGAGTGGGGGGTCTGTACTGAGGGAGGGTGGGTCTATACTAAGGAAGGGGGATCTGTACTGAGGAAGGGGTAGCTATAACGTGGGAGCGGGTTTGTACTGAGAGAGGGGGGTATGTACTGAGGGAGGGGTCTATACTGAGGGAGGAGTCTATACTGAGTGGGGGGATGGGAACTGAGGGAGAGGTCTATACTGAGGGAGGAGTCTATACTGAGTGGGGGTCTGTACTGAGGGCAGTGCCGGGACAAGGCAATCTAGAGCCCAGGGCGATCATGCCAAATTGAGCACCCCCCACCCAAGATGTAGTATTACATGTCAGCAAAAATCCCCCTCCCCCCAAAAAAACACACACACAGAAACACACAGAAACAACCACACGAGCACTAACCTGCATGCTAACCCCCCCCCCCCCCCCCCCCAAGCATTAATCCTCTTTTTCTCCCAGTACAAATCCACCCCCCTGCTGAAATCCCTCCACCTAGCACAAATCCTCTACCCTTCAAATTTCACTTCGGAGCTCACATCTTCTCCCCCTGACCACTCAATTTTCTCCTCCTAGCACAAATACTACCAAATCATTTCTACTAACATAAAACCCCCAGCTTGAACAAAATTAAAAATAAGAAAAATTCCCCTATACCACAAACTACCCCCCCATATTTCATGTTCTAGCACAAATCCAACCCACTAGCACAAAACCTCACCATTCCTAGCACACCTCCCCAAATTTTCCCTCCTAGAACAATTCTTACCCCGTGCCCCTCAACACACTTTCCTCCCCCCTCCATCTCACATAATACTGCAGTGCCCGGGGCAGCCGCCCCTCCTGCCCACCCCTAGTCCCGGCTCTGACTGAGGGAGAGGTCTATACTGAGGTAGGAGTCTATACTGCGTGGGGGGGTCTGTGCTGAGGGAGGGGTCTATACTGAGTGGGGGGTCTGTACTGAGGGAGAGTGGGTCTATACTAAAGAAGGGCGTCTGTACCTAGTGGGGGGATCTATACTGAGAGAGGGGGTCTGTACTGAGTGAGAGGGGTCTGTACTTAGTGAGGGGGGTCTGTACTGAGGGAGATAGGTCTATACTGCAGGAGGGTGGTCTGTACTTAGTGGGGGGATTTATACTGAGGAAGGGTGGTCTGTACTTAGTAAGGGGGGTCTGTACTGCAGGAGGGGGGTCTGTACTTAGTGTGGGGGGTCTGTATTGAAGGAGGGGGGCTATATTTAGTGGGGGGGGGTCTGTACTAAGTGGGGACTATAGTTAGTTCAACCCTAGTGATGTCACTGCCTACACTGTCTTCCATCTCCCACGTTTACACTTTTAACTGCGTTTTGAGATATCATGAGCATTTTTGATTCTACCCTTTAGCAGTGGATATAATTTCTCAGTACTTATTTTAAGTTTCATATGCTTTTGTAGCCTTATTAGGATGTTGCATATTGCATATTGTATATTATATATTTGATCATGTACCATTATGTGTATTTCCTTTTTCCAGTAACCATACTCAACTGCACACCTTGAACCCCTGAGGAACTGCGTGATATCATATTTTTGCGATTATGGTGTACATATATGTATAGAGGAGGGGCCTCTTATCTAAGGGTTGCAATACTGAATATGGCTTGCAGAATTCTTTCTTGCTTTTAGGAGATTCATACCCCACAAACAAATTTTTAAGAATTTGTAATAAAGATGTACTTTTTAAGAATGTAAGTGTATTGGTCAATTATTTTAATTAAATGACTCAACACCTTTAAAATCCCTTTTTTTTGTCCTCAAAATGTTCACTTGGTGCATTGATATACTTAAAAGAGAAGTACAGCCAAAGCTTATACTCCTGTGGATCACAGAAGTGATCCTTCTGCACTCCTGTGACCCGTCTCAGCTTTAGAGCCGGCGGGGTACCGATATTGCATCCATCTAGGTAAGTATGATCCTTGAGAGAAAAAAAATCCCATACTTCTCTTTTAAAGTAATACTAAATGTATTACATTTTATACTTATCTGCTCTGTGCAATGGTTTTGGGATCAGCTCAGCTGTTGGCGCCAGACAGGCTATTTAAGCCTGTCTGTCACAGACAATCCCCGCTGTCTGCTCTAAAGCGTTGTGTGCCTGAGAAACTGATCCGAAGTACTTACCTGTGATTTAGACCCGGCTTGTCTGTGACCTACCTATTATCTGCCTGCACCCGACCCCGGCCTGTCTGTGACTACTCTCCTGCCTGCTCCCTTGTACCTTGCTGCCAGCCCGATACCTGACCCGGCCTGTTTGATGATCCTACCTGCTAAGCTGATCCAGTTTGCTGAGCTGATCCCATCTGCTAAGGTGATCCAGTTTGCTGAGCTGATTCCATCTGCTGAAGTGATCCAGTTTGCTGAGCTGATCCCATCTGCTAAGCTGATCCAGTTTGCTGAGCTGATCCAGGTTGCTGAGCTGATCCTGTCTGCCAATCTGTTCCTGTCTGCGGAGCTGACCCAGTCTGTTCATCCCCTCCGGTCTGTTGATCCTGCCAGGCACCTGTGCCCCTCCTTACTCCTGTGTCCCCTGTTACCTTACCAGGGAACCGGTAGTGGGAGCTGTAAGGGAGGCCTCAGTCTGCAATTTGGGCTCAAAACCACTGGGTACTTGACACCATCTCTGAGCAAATGAGGAAGAGAGCCAGAAAAGGCGCTGCTCTTGTGCACATTGCTAGATCAAGATCGGGCTCAGTATTTAAGGGGAGCTGGAGGGTGGGGGGCTGCACACCGAAGGTGGTCTACAGATGCACAGGAAAGGAAAAAGTCTGGAAATACACTGCACTTCTTCAACCTTGATTTTATCTTCTTATAAAAACATCACAGTGAGTATGGGGTACAGCTGAAAGTTAACGCGTTTCATGCAACAGTTGGCGCTTACTCATAACCTCATAAGCACTAACTGCAGCGCAAAACATGTTAACTTTTAGCTGTACCTAACACTGTGGTGAGGTTTTTATAGAAGATACAGGTTGAAGGTTGAAGAAGTGCAGCATATTCTGGACTGTCCTGTAAAAATCCTTTAGCCATTAGAACCACTTTAATGTGTATGTAAATTTTAACAATACATTTACTTGCTCCCTTATGGTCTGTTAAAGCAGCATTAAACCCCAAAACAAAATCAGTTGTACCTCCGGCTGGAGGGTAATGTAGTGGGCGTATCTGTCTAGATAGGACCGTACCAGGGCTGGGCTAACACTTTTTTGTTTTTGTTTTTTGTGGGAGTTGTCCCCTCCCCCCTTCCCTTTTTTTTGGGGGGGTGGGGTTGGGAAATGGTCCCCGTTTTTGTTTTTTGTTTTTTTGTTTTATGCTGTAACCAGTGTCTGTTTCCGCCTTTTGCGGGTTACTGTTTGTTTGTATGTCAAAAAACTCAATAAAAAGTAATTTACAAAAAAAAACCAAAACAAAAATCTAATCTATTGCAATTTACTAATCTTCAGAAGTGTTGACCGCATTAATTTTTGTTTGGGGGGGGCTTTTTTCATTTTATTTCACTTGGTGATCATGCCAATAACACACTTCCTGTCTTTGGGTGTCCCCACTGTGAATGGAGGAGCAACAGAGACACCTTAGGACACTGTCAGTCTGGGTAGTGTTAGCCTCTGTACACACGGTTGGAAATTCCAACGGAAAAGGTCTGATCAGACCATGTTGTTGGATGATCCGATCGTGTGTGGGCTACATCTGACTTTTTCCGTCAGAATGTCCGACCAACAAAGTTTGAGAGCTGGATATAAAATTTTCCAACAACATGATCCTATCGGACTTTGTGGAGAATTCCGATCGGACAAAGTGCCACTCATGCTCAGATCAAATTACGAGACCAAAGCTATTGGCTACTAGCCGCAACGTAGTCCTGTCGCAACGAACAAACGTCATCACGTTCCGAACGGTCGGATTTTCCAACAACTTTTTCCGACCGTGTGTATGCAACACCAGTTTCGGACAAAATCCGTCAGAAAAAATCCGACGGATTTTGTTGTCGGAATGTCCGACCTTGTGTACAAGGGCTTAGATACACTAGGAGATTTAGATGGACTTGACTAACAAATTGAGACTAAACTCTGGCTAACACCTTAAAAGTAATCACAGCTGTTTTTTTCCTTTTGGGATAAAACTTTTACATAAATGAATAAATGTTGATCATTGTAAGAACCCTTGTTAGTGGTAAATGGTTTGTTTCCACTCAGCTCGAATTGCTAATTTGTCTAACAAGTTTGGTCTGTTAAAGGAAGTTGAATAATACCAGATGTACTAGCTGGATCACCAGGTGAAAATAAAGGAAAAATAAATAACATTAATGCAGCCACCTCATCTAAGGATTGGTAAGGTAAAGTAATATATTACCTTTGTGTAACTGATTCTCACCCGGCCAATGTACACACATGGCCAGGCGGCACAAGCTCAATTCTGGAAGGCTATACCCATACATACTCCCACTCTAACCGCTTGCACTTGCCCTCGGGTTGCACAGTGGCATGGTCTGTGATCGTTGTGTCCCTTAAGCCGCGTACACACGTAGCCGTCTGTCCGACGTACTTAGTCTGGTGGACTTCCCACCAGACTGTCCGTCGGACTTTCCGAACGGGCTACTTGCCCACACACGGCACTTTTTCAGCGGACTAATACGGCGTACTAAGTCCGCCGTACTATCCACCCTACTTTTGAAATGAACGGACTCGCCCACACACGCAGAGGAAAGTCCGCTCATTTCGAGCGCGTCTCCAGGTTGGCGGGGCCCGCGAAGGATACGTCGCTGGCCCCGCCGCCTGGTATGGACTTAAAGGGGAACCCCAACGCCGAAAAAAATCGGCGTGGGGGTCCCCCCAAGTCCACAACAGACCCTTGTCCGAGCACGCTACCCGGCCGGCCAGGAAAGGAGGGGCGAGCGCCCCCCCCTCCTGAGCCATACCAGGCCGCGTGCCCTCAACATGGGGGGTGCCGCGCGGCCCCCCCACCCCATCCCCATGTTGATGAGGACAAGGGCCTCTTCCCGACAACCCTGGCCGTTGGTTGTCGGGGTCTGCGGGCGGGGGGCTTATCGGAATCCGGGAGCCCCCTCTAAGAAGGGGGCCCCCGGATACCGGCCCCCCACCCTATGTGAATGAGTATGGGGTACAATGTACTAATACCTATTCACCTGTAAAATAAAGTACAAAAAAAAAAACACAACACACGAGATAAAATAATTTATTGCACAGCTCCGGGGGTCTTCCGTCTTTGGGGGACTTCTCGCCGGACTCCTCCGCTATCTTCTTGTAGCTCTTTTACTAGCGGAGGAGCCCGGCATTCTTCTTCGTCGCCGCGGCCTCTTCTTTCCGACTTCGGGGGTCTTGTTCCCCTCTTTGGTTCTTCTGACGGGCCACCGCGCCTTCTTATAGCTCTTTTACAGGCGGTGGCCCGGTCTTCTGTCGCCGCTGCCGCCTTCCGTTCTTCTTCTTCTTCTCCTTCTTCTCCTGGAGATGTTGACTCGACGTTCTCTCCGGCCGCAAATGCCAGGGACGCGCTGCGACTTATATAGGGACAAGGGGCGGTGTCACATGGGTTGATGTCACATGGGTTGGTGTCACATGGGTTGATGTCACATGGGGACAGTCCCAGCATCCTCCGGGACTGTGACATCGTAAGGGGGCGGGGTCACCATGTGACACCAACCCATGTGACATCAACCCATGTGACATCAACCCATGTGACACCGCCCCTTGTCCCTATATAAGTCGCAGCGCAGCACGTCCCTGGCATTGCGGCCGGAGAGAACGTCGAGTCAACATCTCCAGGAGAAGAAGGAGAAGAAGAAGAAGAACGGAAGGCGGCGGCGGCGGCGACAGAAGGCGCGGTGGCCCGGCAGAAGAACCGAAGAGGGGGACAAGACCCCCGAAGTCGGAAGAAGAGGCCGCGGCGACGAAGAAGAATGCCGGGCTCCTCCGCTAGTAAAAGAGCTACAAGAAGATAGCGGAGGAGTCCGGCGAGAAGACCCCCGAAGACGGAAGACCCCCGGAGCTGTGCAATAAATTATTTTATCTTGTGTGTTGTGGTTTTTTTTTGTACTTTATTTTACAGGTGAATGGGTAGGGGTACATTGTACCCCATACTCATTCACATAGGGTGGGGGGCCGGTATCCGGGGGCCCCCTTATTAAAGGGGGCTCCCGGATTCCGATAAGCCCCCCGCCCGCAGACCCCGACAAACAACGGCCAGGGTTGTCGGGAAGAGGCCCTTGTCCTCATCAACATGGGGACAAGGTGCTTTGGGGTGGGGGGGCCTCACGGCCCCCCCTTCCCCAAGGCACCCCCCATGTTGAGGGCACGCGGCCTGGTACGGCTCAGGAGGGGGGGGCGCTCGCTCGCCCCTCCTTTCCTGGCCGGCCGGGTAGCATGCTCGGACAAGGGTCTGTTGTGGACTTGGGGGGACCCCCACGCCAATTTTTTTTGTCGTTGGGGTTCCCCTTTAAGTCCATACCAGGTAGCGGGGCCAGCGGCGTCTCCTTTGCGGGCCCCGCCTACCTGGAGACCCACTCGAAATGAGCGGACTTTTCTCCGGGCATGAAAAGTCCGCTCATCTCAAAAGTACGGCGGACTGGCGCACACACGGCCGGATTGTCCGCCAAAATGCGAGTCCGGCGGGAAGATTGGAGTGTAAAACTACATTCTAAATCCGCCGTACTTTCGGGTCAAAAAAGTATGCCGGAGGCTACACACGGGGGGATTGTCCGGCGGACTTGAGTTTGCTGGACTTTTCCACCCGCTTGTTTGATCGTGTGTACGCGGCATTAGACACAGCAGGTTACAGATTAGAGTAAAAGGTAATTAAATTGGCCCTATACCATGTGATCACTGTGACCAATCACAGCAATTACAGTACTAAACAAAGGCCGAATGAATGAACGCCTTAGGCCGCGTACACACGTGCGGACTGTTCGCCCAACCTTGTCCACTGAACAGTGTTTGGGCGGACAGTCCGCTCGTGTGTGGGGCTTCAGCGGACAGTTTCAGCGGACAGTTGGACGAACAAGGTCTTACGGAAATTCCGAAAAACTGTCCGCTGAAACAAGGTTTCAGCGGACTGTTCGCTCGTGTGTAGGCTTGTTCGGCCAACTAAGTCTCGCGCATGCTCAGAAAGGATTTCCACGTCGGAAGGTTGCATTGCAGTGTATAGGACGTCGTATTTTTCGTCCCGTCGTACGTGCCGTTCACGTCATCGTGCACGGTTTCAGCAAACTGTTCGTCCGTCGTGTGTGGCCATGTCCGTCCATGCTAAGTTTGAGCGGACTGTTTGCCGAAACTGTTGGACGGACAAAGTTGGGCGAACAGTCCGCGCGTGTGTACGCGGCCTTAGAATTGTGTTATAGATTGCTTATATGGTGATCATGATTGTATAAGCAATCATAATGTAACAAAAACACAATCACTATTAATAACACTATGTAAAAAAAAAATTGCACATTCTGTCAAAGTCAGAGCAAGTGGAATGTCACTATGGTGACATTGTACTGCTGTGACTGTGATCATGTACAATAGCTGGCTGCTCTGATTTCACTACATACCAGTACTGCCAGCCATTGTCTCTGATCACCCCCACAGCAGTACAATGTCATCAACCCAATGCTTTCAGTGAGTGTCCCTGACCACTGCCACAGCAGTCACAGCATTCCTAATCACCACCAGAGTAGTCACAGTGTCCCTACTTACTGATACACCAGTCACAGTGTTTCTAACCAACAACACACCAGTCATAGTGTCGCCGAATCAGTGTAGCTAGAAACAATGTTTCTGATTGCCACCAGACCAGTGCAGCCAGCAACAGTTTTCCTGATCACCGCCACACCGTTCCCAGGGTCAGCAGACCAGTGAATGCCAGCAACAATGTTCTCTATCACTACCACACCAGTCACCAGTGTAAACCAGCATCAGTGTCCCTTATTGTCACCACAGCAGTCCCAGTTTCAACAGACCAATGCAATCAGTGTTCCTGTTTACCACCATACCAGTGCATCATTGCCTCTGCCTGACACTTGTACTGATCCTGACCTGTTTATTGACCACAGTTCTGCCTGCTGCCTGGATCAATCCTTTGCTGACCATGTCTTTTCCTGCTGACCCATTTGCACATCCCACTGACTACGTTCCAGTGAAAGACCAGCCCCAGCTTTCCCCTGTGGACAACTGCATAACTGAAACCACAGGCACTCATCTGTACTCTCTTGTACTTTCTAGCCAGTGAACATGGCATTACCGGGTGCAGCCACATACCAGTAGGAAAGATTTGCTTGGCTTACAGGAAAAGGGACTGCTCTAGGTGAAGCCACACTAAAAAGATGATGTAAAATTCATTTAGGTACAGTGTTGCCTGACTGAGGAACTACCATTCAAAGTGTGACAGTGCTGAAAATTGAAAAATGGCCTGGGCAGGAAGGGGGTGAAACAGTTTGGTCTTCAAGTGGTTAAAGTGTTACTATACCCAGGACCCTGCATTCAATATATCTGGTATCCCACCGTACACAGAACATGGAAATGCAATTATTTTAGTAAATATAAAATGCTAAATATCTTAATATCCTTTCTCATCAGCATTTATAGTAATCTTGTGAGTTGTTAAAGCTTGTAGGAGGAGTTTCCATTCTCCTCTGACTGTCCCATGAGGCTACATGACCCCTGACCCTCTGCCAAAACAGTGCTGATTGACCCTCCCAAAAAAATAAAAGAGCTTTCTGGCAATACACACCAAACTGAGCATGTGCAGTGTACCTCCTAGGGCTCTGTACTATCATCAGATGGATTGGGGACTGTGAAAGAAGGGGAGCATCAGAGAAGACATGATCAACCAGCCTTTTTACACATGCAGAGGATTAACCCCTTAGATTCCACAGTGAGTATTACAAGCATGCTTTACTGCATATACAGACTGATTTTACTGTTGTGAGTTTAGAAACACTTTAAATTTACAGTTGAAAATGTTTTAATATATCTGTTCGACAGGTGCAAAAAAAAATTATTCGACCAGAAATGTTGCGTGCTCCGTCCTACACATTTCATCACTAATGGACATCCTTGAGAGCCAACTGTGCCTCAGGTGGCCCCCAAGGGTATCTATTAGTGAAAAAACATGTAGGGTGGAGCTTTTGGATGCTGACATCATCAGGCTACACCATTTGTACTGCAAATGGTGCTTTGAGTTTTAAATATTATAGTCGGACTTTGTTTTATACTGAAGTGGATTTTAGTACGGTGGTAAAGGGGGAAATAATCGGATCCCCTGGAGCGATGGACAGGAAGTCGAGTGAGGGCAAGATGGCCCCGACGCAATTCTATGCCCATGGAGGAGTGAAGTCAATCGTCACTTGTGCCCTCTGTCTTTTTGACCCCAGATCTTGCATTAAAGAGGCCCTGTCCTGCTTATTTCGATTGCAAGGAATGTTTACATTTATTGTAATAGGAATAAATGTGATCCAATTTTTTATTTTTATTTTTTTAAGGGACAGGGTAAAAAATAAAAATAAAAAGTAAAATAAATAAGAAAAAAAATGTCTTAATTGCTCCATCCCTCCGCACAGAAGCAATCGCATACGCAAGTTACGCCCACATATGTAAATAGTGTTCAAACCATACATGTGAGGTATCGCCACGATTGTTAGAGTGAGAGCAATAATTCTAGACCTCCTCTGCAATAATCAGGTAACCTGTAAAGAAAATTTAGCCATTCCACGAGCATGCGCAATTTTAAAGCATGACATGTTAGGATCAATTTACTCGGTGTAACATCATCTTTCACATTATACAAAAAAATCTGGCTAACTTTACTGTTTTTTTATTTTTTAAGTTTGTAAGACCGCTGCGCAAATATGGTGTGACAAAGTATTGCAACGATCTCCATTTTATTCTCTAGGATCTCTGCTGGAAATATATATATATTGATTTTAATTATTGATTTTTTTATTATTGATTTGAACTTGTAAACAATAAATGTCATTTGTTAACTCAAAAAAATAAAAATAAAGATCATGTTCACCTAAAGCATGTTATATAGCATGGTGCTTGTGCTGTGTCATTTGAACCCCCGTATCATCTGAAATATCAAAAGCTGCGCCAACAAAGAAGCAATTTATAATAGCTACCCTGATAAGATATGAAAAATTTGTGAAAGTTATAAATAAATATCACATTCACTATACATTCAATGAAAAAGAATAACAAATATTGTGATTTCTCAACTAAAGAGGAAGGAACGAACAAAGTTCATCAAAAGTCCATAAGAAATCCTCAGTTGCGATCCTTATCAGAACACCACGGTGATTCCACTCAAAAAATTGCACACAAGTGCCCGTCACCAAGAAGTGAGTGCGCTTACCAGATGGAAGCTTATTCAAAGCCTTGTATACAAATCCTCAGTATCCTCCTCCTTACAACTTGTGTTCATAGATCAGCTAACCACAGTGAAAGGCAGCGTTCACATAAATATATATCTCGTTCAGCGATCCCAAAAAATGCTGTAAGACATGGTACCCCTCTGTTCCTCCATGTCACACTCCTCTCAGGCGATGACACAAAGCACTGCAGATTCCTACACGACACACACAGGCCGCACACAAATCTTGAGTTGGGAATGTACCCGGTAGGGGCCAGCACAGAGGCGGGTGGAGACAAGGAGGTGCCTGCAGCAGAGCAGAGTAGATGGATGACATTCAGGAAGGGTAGAGGGAAAAGTGTCAGGGGGGCCGTTCCTGGGCTGGAACATCCCAAAAAATATGCCCTGTTGCGTCATGTTGGAGAAACCAGTGAAGAACCAGCATTGCTGGAGCAGAGTGACGTCCCTAGCTGCCAGGGGAAAAACTCCTCCAGTGAGGGTGAGGCTAAGGGTAAGGAAAGACAGATTCTGGTGGTAGGGGATTCAATTAATAGAAGGACAGAGAGGGCTATCTGTCAAAAAGACCGTAAGCGCTGAACAGTATGTTTTTTACCGGACGCTTGGTTTCAGCACGGATCTGGTGGACAGATTATTGGGAGTGGCTGGGGAGGATCCAGCTGTCATGGTACACGTTGGTACCAATGACAAAGTCAGAGGAAGATGGCGTGTCCTAAAAAACAATTTTAGGGACTTAAGAGCTAAATTAAGGAATAGGACCTCCAAGGTAGTATTTTCAGAAATGCTACCGGTACCTCGAGCCACACCAGAAAGGCAGCGGGAGATCAGGGAAATTAACAAGTTGCAGAGGAGCTGGTGTAGAAAGGAGGGGTTTGGGTTCCTGGAGAACTGGGCCGACTTCGAAGTCGGTTATGGGCTCTTTAGCAGGGACTAGAATATCTAAACCCAAGGTAAGTACGTTGATAAATCCATTTTGCAGCCTCATAATAACTAACAAGCAGATAATATGCAAACGGGCAAAACTATGAGGCTTGTACAATAATGCTAGAAGTCTGGCTAACACGATGAGAGAACTGGAGCTGCTGATGTATGAGGATTTCGATTTTGTGGGAATTTCAGAGACTTGGTTCGACAGATCTCATGATTGGCTGGCAACCATTCAGGGGTATTCCTTATATCACAGATATAGGGATGGTGAAGAAGGGGGGGAGGGGGAGGTGGACCTTCTATCATGTTTGGAATGGGGGCAAGGCTGGGAAATGTTATTATAATGAGGGAGTTTAATTATCCAGATATAAACTGGGCGGAAGGAACGTCACATTCGTCTAAGGCTCACCATTTCTTAAATGTCTTGCAGGACAATTTCATGGGTCAGATGGTGAACGCACCTACAAGAGAAAACGCATTATTAGACCTACTGATTACTAACAATACAGACCTGATTGCGGGTGTAGAAATATGGGGCAATGTAGGAAACTGCGACCACAGGTCGTTTCAGTCGTTTCAGTATAAAATCACAGAAATAGGAAGCACAAGGGTAATACAAAGACACTGAATTTCAAAAGAGCAAACTTCCCTAAACTGCGCTCTCTGCTAGACAATATTAAATGGGATAAAATCCTAAGAACAAAGAACACGGAGGAAAAATGTGAGTACTTTAAGAGTGTACTAAATAAAAGGTATTGGCCAGTGCATTCCAATGGGAAATAAATTTGAAAGAGTTAAAATAAAGTCCTGGGTGGCTCCTGTAAAAATGCATATAATAACAAAAGAAAAGGCCTTCATAAAATACAAGGCTGAGGGGTCATTGTCAGCATTTCAGCTTTACAAGGAATGCAATAAGAATTGTATCAATCAGGGTGGCTAAGATAGAACAAGAAAGGCACATTGCGGAAGTTAGTAAAAAAAAAAATCACAAGAAATTCTTTAATTATTATAATTATATAAATAGGAAAAAAAATCGAGGCCTGAACATATTGGCCCCTTAAAGGATGATGAGTAGAATCTGGTTACAAAAGACGGAGAGATGGCAAAAGTCTTGAATATATTCTTCTCCTCAGTCTTCACAAAAGAAATGGGGGGATATAGTAACCAGGATGGTAATGTTAAATTTAATAGCATGTCACAGGAAGCACCCTCATGGCTAACAGAGGACAGAATTAGAAATAGCCTTGAAAAACTATACATAAATAAGTCACCGGGACCAGATGGCTTGCACCCGAGGGTCCTTAAGGGACTCAGTTAGTGATAGCCAGACCATTGTTCCTAATTTTTTTGGATGGTTTACTGACTGGAATGGTACCAACTGATTGAAGAAAAGCCAGCGTGTCACCAATATTCAAAAGAGGGCAGCGATATATCACTGGGAACTACAGCCCTGTTAGCCTAACATCAATAGCCTACAAGCTTTTGGAGTAATGAAAATGGTATCATTAGCAGTAATCAGCATGGTTTCATGAAAAATCGTTCTTGTCAGACCAATCTATTAACTTTCTATGAAGAAGTGAGCTGCCATCTAGATAAAGGAAGGCCTGTGTATGTGGTGTATCTGGATTTTGCAAAAGCATTCGATACAGTTCCCCACAAACGTTTACTGCATAAACTGAGGTCTGTTGTCATAGGGTAAGTACCTGGATTGAAAACTGGCTCCAAGGGTGAGTTCAAAGGATGGTGATAAATGGTGAGTACCCGGAATGGTCTGGTGTGGAAAGTGGGTCCTCCAAGGATCTGTCCTGGGACCAATCCTGTTTAACCACTTTCAGACCGGACCATTTTGCTGGTAAATGACCAGAGGTCTTTTTACACTTTGGCACTGCGCTGCTTTAACTGGTAATTGCGCGGTCATGCAATGTTGTACCCAAACAAAATTTGCGTCCTTTTCTTCCCACAAATGGAGCTTTCTTTTGATGGTATTTGATTGCCTCTGCGATTTTTATTTTTTGCGATATAAACGTAAAAAGACCGCAAATTTTGAAAAAAAATGATATTTTCTACTTTTTGTTATTAGAAAAATCCAATAAACTCAATTTTAGTCATACATTTAGGCCAAAATGTATTCAGCCACATGTCTTTGGTAAAAAAAAAGTCAATAATTGTATATTTATTGGTTTGCGCAAAAGTTGTCACATCTACAAACTAAGGTACGTTTTCTGGAATTTACGCAGCTTTTAGTTTACGACTGCCTATCTCATTTCTTGAGGTGCTAAAATGGCAGGGCAGTACAAAACCCCCCCAAATGACCCCATTTTGGAAAGTAGACCCCCTAAGGAAATTGATAAGAGGCATGTTGAGCCCATTGAATATTTTATTTTTTTGCCTCAAGCGATTGAATAATGACAAAAAAAAAATTTTTTTTTTTTTTTTACACAAAGTTGTCACTAAATGATATATTGCTCACACATGCTATGGGCGTATGTGAAATGACACCCCAAAATAAATTCTGCTGCTTCTCCTGAGTACGGGGATACCACATATGTGGGACTTTTTGGGAGCCTAGCCGCGTACGGGGCCCCGAAAACCAAGCACCGCCTTCAGGCTTTCTAAGGGCGTAAATTTTTGAGTTCACTTCTCACTACCTATTACAGTTTTGAAGGCCATAAAATGCCAAGATGGCACAAAACCCCCACAAATGACCCCATTTTAGAAAGTAGACACCCCAAGCTATTTGCTGAGAGGCATGTTGAGTTCATGGAATATTTTATATTTTGCCACAAGTTGCGGGAAAATTACAAACTTTTTTTTTTTTTTTTTTTTTTTTCACAAAGTTGTCACTAAATGATATATTGCTCACACATGCCATGGGCATATGTGAAATGACACCCCAAAATAAATTCTGCTGCTTCTCCTGAGTACGGGGATACCACATATGTGGGACTTTTTGGGAGCCTAGCCGCGTACGGGGCCCCGAAAACCAAGCACCGCCTTCAGGCTTTCTAAGGGCGTAAATATTTGACTTCACTCCTCACTACCTATTACAGTTTTGAAGGCCATAAAATGCCAAGATGGCACAAAACCCCCACAAATGACCCCATTTTAGAAAGTAGACACCCCAAGCTATTTGCTGAGAGGCATGTTGAGTCCATGGAATATTTTATATTTTGCCACAAGTTGCGGGAAAATTACAAACTTTTTTTTTTTTTTTTTTTTTTCACAAAGTTGTCACTAAATGATATATTGCTCACGCATGCCATGGGCATATGTGAAATGACACCCCAAAATAAATTCTGCTGCTTCTCCTGAGTACGGGGATACCACATATGTGGGACTTTTTGGGAGCCTAGCCGCGTACGGGGCCCCGAAAACCAAGCACCGCCTTCAGGCTTTCTAAGGGCGTTACAGTTTTGAAGGCCATAAAATGCCAAGATGGCACAAACCCCCCCCAAATTACCCCATTTTGGAAAGTAGACACCCCTAAATTTAGGGGTACACTAGTGAGACTAGGTAATAAATGGCGGGTGCCCTGAAACTATAAAAAAATAACTAACCAACCAGCGTCACCTGTAACAGTTATATGGTGATCACTGGTGAAAGGGTTAACTAGGGGGCAATCAGGGGGCTTTATGCGGTAGTATATGGGGGTCCCTGGCGCTATAAAAAGCTGCGGCGAACCTAAATACCTACCTGCCTAACTAGCGTCACCTGTGACACTAATACAGCGATCAGAAAAACGATCGCTTATTAGGCTGGGTTCACACTGGAGCGATGCGGGAACGCCACGAATGCGCGGCGGGTTCCCGCATCGCATGCCTCCCGGCGGCAGTTCACACTGCCCTATGCGAACTGCTGGGAGTGTCAGTGAAATGTTACTGACACCCCCAGATCAGTTCGCATATCGCAGTGCGATCTGCAAACTCGGATCGCATGGTGTGAACACCCATGCGATCCGATTCTGCTGCGGGCCAAAAAAAGGGTCCCGTGCGAATTTGCGGCGGGTGCGGCGGGTGTGGCGGGTGCGGCGAATGGCTGAACTCGAATCGCACAGAGATCGGATGTGATTTGCACTGCAGTGCGGTGCGAATCACATCCGTTCTCAAACCGCTGCAATCTGAACCCAGCCTTAGTGACACTGGCGACGGGGGGTGATCACGGGGTTAAACCTTTATTGGGGGGGTTAGGGGGGTACCTTAGAACTAAAGGGGGCTAACCCTAACTGCCCTAACAGTTATTAGTCACAAATGACACCCGCCGGGTGATCAGGGGGTTAAACCTTTATTAGGTAATAAATGGCGGGTGCCCTGAAACTATAAAAAAATAACTAACCAACCAGCGTCACCTGTAACAGTTATATGGTGATCACTGGTGAAAGGGTTAACTAGGGGGCAATCAGGGGGCTTTATGCGGTAGTATATGGGGGTCCCTGGCGCTATAAAAAGCTGCGGCGAACCTAAATACCTACCTGCCTAACTAGCGTCACCTGTGACACTAATACGGCGATCAGAAAAATGATCGCTTATTAGGCTGGGTTCACACTGGAGCGATGCGGAAACGCCGCGAATCCGCGGCGGGTTCCCGCATCGCATGCCTCCCGGCGGCAGTTCACACTGCCCTATGCGAACTGCTGGGAGTGTCAGTGAAATGTTACTGACACCCCCAGATCAGTTCGCATATCGCAGTGGGTGTTCACACCATGCGATCCGATTCTGCTGCGGGCCAAAAAAAGGGTCCCGTGCGAATTTGCGGCGGGTGCGGCGGGTGTGGCGGGTGCGGCGAATGGCTGAACTCGAATCGCACAGAGATCGGATGTGATTTGCACTGCAGTGCGGTGCGAATCACATTCGTTCTCATAAACCGCTGCAATGTGAACCCAGCCTTAGTGACACTGGCGACGGGGGGTGATCACGGGGTTAAACCTTTATTGGGGGGGTTAGGGGGGTACATTAGAACTAAAGGGGGCTAACTCTAACTGCCCTAACAGTTATTACAGTCACAAATGACACCAATGCAAAAAAAAAAAAAAAAAAATGACATTGGTGTCACTGTGACTGGGGGGCAGGGGTAATTGGGGGGGTGATCGGGGGGTAAAGGGGGGGTGTGAGTGTGCCTGGCATGTTCTACTGTGTGTGTAGAGTGTTGGTGCAACTCACCGATCCGCTCTCCTCCGTGTCGGAACGGAAAATACCGACACGGAGGAGAGAATACATCACTTCCTCTCCTGTGTTTACATTACAGGAGAGGAAGTGATGTCACGGGGGATTTCCATTCGTCGAGAGCGATCGCGAGGGGGGTGGCCATGAATGAATGGCCGCCCCCTCATCCCGGATCGCTCTCGAAGAAATGCCGACCGCCGCAGGCACCGGGGGGGGGCCCGATCGGGCCCCCCACCCGCGGGCAGGCAGGGACTTATATATACGCCCATATGCCTGCCCGTGCCATTCTGCCGACGTATATCGTCGTGCGGCGGTCGGCAAGTGGTTAATTTATTCATAAACGATCTAGAGGATGGGATAAACAGCTCAATCTCAGTATTTGCAGACAATACAAAGTTAAGCAGGGCAATAACTTCTACACAGGATGTGGAAACTGTGCAAGAAGACCTAAACAAATTAATGGGGTGGGCAACTACATGGCAATTGAGGTTTAATGTTGAAAAATGTAAGGTAATGCATTTAAGTGCCAAGAATATGAATGCAAGTTGCTCAGTAGGGGGATAACTTCTGGGGGAATCCAGGATGGAAAAGGACCTGGTGGTCCAAGTAGATGACCGGCTCAGCAATGGCATGCAATGCCAGGCTGCGGCAAACAAAGCCAACAAAATATTGGCATGCATTAAAGAGGGTATTGACTCAAAAGATAAAAAGATAATTCTCCCGCTCTACAAGGCTCTGGTCTGGCCACATCTTGAGTATGCTGTCCAGTTCTTGGCACCAGTCCTCAGGAATGATGTGCTGGAACTGGGGAGAGTCCAGAGAAGAGCAACAAAGCTGATAAAGGGACTGGAGGAGCTCAGCTATGGAGAAAGACTACAAGCATTGAACGTATTCTCTCTGGAGAGGAGACGCTTGAGAGGGGATATGATATTGATGTGCAAATACCGTACTAGTGACCCTAGCATAGTGAAAAAACTTTTCTGTGAAAGGAAATTTAAAAAGACACGCGGTCATTCACTGAAATTAGAAGAGAAGCAGTTTAACCTTAACAAACAGTGGTATCAGCAGGGAGTGTCGACAGTTTAAAAAAACTATTAGATGGGCACTTTAACAACATACAGGGATATACAATGTACTATTGTCATAGACGCACACACACACAGGTTGAACTGGATGGACTTTTTTTTCAGCCTCACCAGCTATGTAACTGTCCTTTGTAATTACATTTTGCATACTCTATGTGGTCACAGTAAAACCACAGCAGACTAAACATTACATTGTATAACATAATGTAACATATTTGAACTTGCATGTATCATTTTCATGTATTCTCTAATTATACCTTGACTATTGATGTTTATAGAAGGAACATTTACTGCTGAGTGGTTCAATGTTGTGTAACCTAATTTTCTTGTAGTTACTGAAAATTATCCTGAATTTGATAGTTCCCATATTGTATGTTTTATGGTTCAAGCTTTGCTCTTTCTCCGAGTCGATTACCAGTAGCGGCTGGTGTTTTTTTCTTTTGGGGGGTCGGACACCCCCCCCCCCGGTCACAACATCAAAGCCCCGCACTTAACCCATCTAGGAAGCGGGTGGGTAGCGTATCTTTCTTCCTCCTGCTGTGCATTATGGAGGCTTCCGTGGTGCATCTCCCTCCTCTTCCTCCCAGGTGTCCAATAGGATTGCCTGTCGGGCAATTTGGGAAACAGGTATCAAATCCATGCTTCCTGATTGGTGGAGAGGTGATTCAGTGTTAGAATAGTGAATATTCATTCGCTATTCTAACACCCCTGGGTGGCTGGAGCCCACCCTATTTTGAAGCCTATTAGAGCTTCTGGCTCTCTGGCTCTAATCAGGTGCTTAAAAAAAACACCCACCGCTGCTGTAATTCATGCGCCCGTTGTCCTGAAAGGGGCCGGATGCATAAGAAGCTTAAAGTATAACTAAAGGAAAAACTTTTTTTTTTTTTTAGTTTTGGATAAAGTGCAGAGTGATTACAAAACCTGTCAGTTATTGCTGTCTGTGTCCCCGTTAGGAAGAGTCACCCTCTCTATTTGTCCTGTTTACCATTATCATTGAAAGTAAAAGAAGGTCCCAAATTTTGGGTTGTCCCCAGAAAAGGGAAATCTTCCAATGGGGATACTAGTTCTGATTAATGAATTCCCTTGGCTTACAGGGATTCCCTCTCAGTTACTGTTTGGCTATTGGACAGGAAGTGAAGGGAAAGCTCCGCAATATGACACAGCTAGCGAAAAAAAACTGACAGGGTTTATAACCCTCCCTTACTCTATCCAAAATAAAAACATTTTTGCCTATAGTTCTACGTTAAAGCACTATCAAACCCAAAAGAAAACATGTATTATATTGCAGCTTGCCAGTTCTTAGATGTGATGACTGCATTTTTCTTTCCTTTCCTTTATTTTCACCTGGTGATCTGGCCAGTAAGTCTGTTGTTTTTCAAAAGAACAAACTCTCTTGCAGACTGATCAGTTGCAGGGATGGGACAAGCCATTCACCACTGCCAGGAGTGCTTACAATAATCATCTGTATTTATGTAAAACATTTATCCAAAAAAAAACACAACAGTTTGCTGTAACTGCTTATAAAGTGTGAACTGGAGTTTTGCTTCAGTTTGTTAGCGTACCTAAATCTGCTAGTTAATCTTTCAATACCCGCCCTTCCAAACTGACAATGCTGCTCTCCAAATTTACCCCCTGTGCACATTCATCCAGAGTGGGGCACTGTAATACAGAAAGTATCTTACTGGCCAGATCACCAGGTGAAAACAGAAGGAAAAAAGTAAAAAAAAAAAAAAAAAGCAGCCACCACATCTAATGTAAGCTGCAATATATTGTTTGTTTTGGGCTTAATACCTCCTAAATGAATATTCTTTTTTAACCACCTCCAGTCTGGGCCAATTCTAGCACTTCTCTCATACATGTAAAATGTTGCATATTTTTGCTTAAAGTTACTTAGAATCCCCAAACATTATATATATTTAGCAGAGGCTAAATATATATAATGCAGAGGCTTCGGGGAATAACATGTTTTTGCAATGCCGTACAAAATTTGCGCAGCAGTTTATCAAAAGCAAATTTTCAGGAAAAAAAATACACTTTAATGAATTTTAGTGCATACAAACACAATACAATACCAAATTTTTGGGTAAAGTATGAAAGATGATGTTATCACGAATAAATAGATACCCAACATATCACGCTTTAAAATTGCACACGCCCATGGAATGATGACAAACTATAATATATTAACCACTTCAGCCCCGGAAGAATTTACCCCCTTTCTGACCAGAGCACTTTTTGCGATTCGGCACTGCGTCGCTTTAACTGACAATTGCGCGGTCATGAGACATACAAAACAAAATTTACGTCCTTTTTTTCGCACAAATAGTGATTTCTTTTGGTGGTATTTGAGCACCTCTGTGGTTTTTATTTTTTGCACTATAAACAAAAAAAAGAGCGACAATTTTGAAAAAAAACACATTATTTTTTACTTTTTGCTATAATAAATATTCCCCAAAAATATATAAAAAAACATTTTTTTCCTCAAAAAAAAAATGCAATAAGCGATTATTGATTGGCTTGGACAAAAGTTATAGCGTCTACAGAATAGGGGATAGTTTTATGGCATTTTTATTATTAGTTTTTTTTTTTAAATGGCAGCAATCAGCGATTTTTATCGTGACTGCGACATTATGGCGGACACATCGGACATTTTTGACACATTTTTGGGACCATTGTCACTTATACAGCAATCAGTGCTATACAAATGCACTTGTACCTGTACTTTTACCTGTGTAAATGACACTGGCAGTGAAGGGGTTAACCACTAGGTGGTAGTGTAGGGGTTAAGTGTGTCCTAGGGGCGTGTTGCTAACTGTAGGGGGCGTGGCTGTGTTTTACACATCACTGATCTCTGCTCCAATCACAGGGAGCAGAGATCAATGTCACTGTTGCTAGGCAGAACAGGGAGATACTTGTTTACTTTACCATCTCCCCATTCTTCCTCTCCATGAGGCGTTCGCGGGTATCCCCGTGGCGATTGATTCCACAGAACCTGCGACCGGACTCACGGAGCTTCCCGCGGGTGTGCACCCCCGCCGCCTCTTAAAGGGCAACGTGCAAGTACGTTATTCTGCCTGTACGTGCCCTTCTGCCGACGTATATTGGCGTGAGGCGGTCGGGAAGCTAAAGTGGAAGTCCTAAAACTAAAATCCTTGCATCTATAGACACCCACGATCTAAGATTAACCTATCTAGTCCTGTAAAGAAGAAATCAGTATGCATACCTTTTCTGAAGCTAATCCGACCCGATCTCCAGTGGAGGAAGCTCTGCAGAGGACAAGGCGGACAACGGTTGTGAAATTAATGGGGGGTGACGTCACCCATAGACTTACTATGGAGCGTCCGTTGTTGGACATGTCCTCTGCACCCACCTCCACAGAGAAGCCACGGCTGACAGCTCAGCATGGGATTGGGTTGGATCAGCTTCTAAAAGGTATGTATACTGATTTTTCACAGGGATAGGTAGGTTAGTGTTAGATTGTGGGTGTCTATAGAAGTAGAGATTTTAATTTTAGCATGGACTTCCACGTTAAAATTATCCATAGGTGACGCTGTAAAAGCCTCAACAGAGGAAGTCTGGTGCTATAGTTATTGCTTTCACTCACTTCACAGCAATAAGTCATATGTGTGGTTCGATCACCATTTACGTATGCATGCAGGACCTAGATGTATTCTTATTTGTGAATGAGCGCAGGGGGACAAGGGTGCTTTAACAATTTTTTATTTTATTTAAATGAATTTTTTGACATTGTGCCTTTTATTTACTTTTATTGCTATCACAAGGCAGGAACGACATCCCTTGTGATAGTATGGGCCATAAAAGATCCTCTTTATGAAGAGATGTGGGGTCTATTAGACCCCACATCTCTTCTCTGCACACCAAAGCAGCTGATCAAATTGAGATTGCTTTAATCAGCTGCTGTACAAGCCAGTAATGGCTTGTAAACAAAGAACTTAAAAACAGAAATGACAAAATCGGGGCTGAGCCTGCACAGCCATGTCACTCATTACAGGGATCTATAAGTGGATAAACTATGAGTCCCATCTGCCATCATAGCAGATGTGCTTGTAGTTCTCATTGGAATTCAAACATGCTGATTAACACGCTCATACTCCGTTCACTCTTCCTCCAACCTTGTCACTGAAAGCCCATACAGAGATACGAACACAAAGCTGGAGGAACAGTGTGCAGGAGCTTGACATGGCAACCATGGGATGCTGATTACATGTGCAATGCTTTGCAAGATCCTGCAAAAAATTGTAAAAAATAAATGCAAATTTTTTCTGCAAAAATAATTGCTTTTTTTATTCTTTTGCTAAAAGGCGAACCTAGGCCGCGTACACACGCGTGGACTGTTCGCCCAACTTTGTCCGTCCAACAGTTTCGGCAAACAGTCCGCTCAAACTTAGCATGGATGGACATGGCCACACACGACGGACGAACAGTTTGCTGAAACCGTGCGCGATGACGTGAACGGCACGTACGACGGGACGAAAAATACGACGTCCTATACACTGCAATGCAACCTTCCGACGTGGAAATCCTTTCTGAGCATGCGCGAGACTTAGTTGGCCGAACAAGCCTACACACGAGCGAACAGTCCGCTGAAACCTTGTTTCAGCGGACAGTTTTTCGGAATTTCCGTAAGACCTTGTTCGTCCAACTGTCCGCTGAAACTGTCCGCTGAAGCCCCACACACGAGCGGACTGTCCGCCCAAACACTGTTCAGCGGACAAGGTTGGGCGAACAGTCCGCCCGTGTGTACGCGGCCCTAGCCTTTGAGTTTAAAACAATACATTACTGTGTGCATGCTGTTGATGTGTAATAATTCACATATAACTATGACTTTAGACCTAAGAATTGTGCTAGGCAATCTGAGACATTTCTAAGCCAGTTTTCCTGAGCACACTGTTGCTGGGGTCCCAGAAAATGAAAAATCATTGTGCACATTACAAATTAACAAGTTGTATTTTACCTTTCTATCTCATATTGATTGTCATTAATCAAGATAGTGGATTATGGGAAATACTTACAGTGAATAATTGGAAACCCTAAAAATATATGAGCTCATTAAGAAGCAGCAAATGCAACCTGCACTACAAACACACAGCCTCTTAATGGGTAATTCCTGGGAGATGGAAACGGTAGGGGTCAATTAAGACACCCACAACACTGAAAGCCCACCTCGACTTGCACATGTCGTCTGGAGGGCAGTGATGATCTGAATAGCTTCTATAAAAAGTATCATAAGGATGGTTGTATGTGTTTGGTGAATTTCCTGTGATCATGTTCTGATGCAAAATGAATAGTATGGGCCAACTAAACTATGGTCGGTACACCAAATATTTGTCTCACAGAAATCTGCTTTTTAGATGTGTCAAATAATGAAAAATTGGATGACAAATACCACAATTTTCCTTACCTGATGAGCTCCATGGCAGCACACCGAGGTAGGGCCTCGCTCTCACTAGACTGTAGCTAATAAATGCATGTACCGTTTGTAGACCGGCATTCCATAATTAGTCCTAACAAGCTAGGTGGGAGCTATGCTGCCATGTAGCTTGTCAGGAAAGGAAAACTGTAGTAAGTATTTGTCATTGAATTTTCTGTTTTTCCTGACGGCTCCATGTCAGCACACCTGGGAAATAACTAGCCACACAAAGGAGGGATAATGCTACACGTTTTCATTTGGGCTAGAAGCAGAAGCCAGATGCCTCTGCCAAATTCAGCTGTCGCCAAGGCTGCGGTCTCTAAACAGTAATGAAGCATGAATGTATGTTTTGAGGCCCATGTAGTTGACTTGCAGATTTTCTCTGGGGACCTGTTGCCGCCCAAAGATTGATATACTTCTAGTGGAGTGCGCTGTGACCCCCTCTGGCACAGGCAACCCCTTTGACTTGTAAGCAGAGCGATAAGTTTTACCAATCAAGAGGCAATAATCCTGCTGGAAAGCCTTTACTTGCTCCACTCAGAATGACGAACAGGTGCTTTGCCTTCCTGATATCGCCTCAATATAGGATCTTAAAGCTTGGCCCACATCCAGCGGGCTAAACTCTACACAATCTCTTGTGTTATGTGTAATCTAGAGGGCACTTTATTATTAATATACAGGATTTATATAGCGCCAACAGTTTGCGCAACTCTTTGCACCTTGTGGGAAGACAGTACAGTTACAATACAATTTAATACAGGAGGAATCAGAGGGCCCTGCTTGTTAAAGCTTAAAATCTAGACACAAATATGAGCATCAGCCTAAGAACCACCCTACCCAGAAAGAATGTGAGAAAGAGTTCTTTGAACCCCAAGGGCATTAATTATAACATTCTTCTGGCTAATGTAATCGCCATCAGGAAATTCATCTTTAATGAGCAGTACCAGAGAGCAATTCTGATGAAGATATCTGATGCCAAAAAGTGCAGAACCAATGGGAGGTCCCATTTTGGGAATATCAATCACCTTTTCCACATCATCAACATGCCTGACCAAATGCATAAGGGCGGCATCGACCACTGGAGAGTTCTCTAGATTTACACATCTTTGCATCGGAGGGGGGACAGCTTAGCAAAAGGATTCTTAAAGAAAAATCTCTTGCCTACTTTTTTCCTCTCATCGGCAATAATCTCCTCTATTTCCTCCATGAAAGGAAACTTCAGAACCTCCTTTCTAACATTCCCATATTATTTTCTTATTTTTCTTGTGGGTCTTCTGCTGCATACTTTCAATGTAGGGCTTGCCTGATATCCTTCACAAAAGATTGCACGAGGGCAAAGTCAAACCTGTCATATTGGGGCACCTGCAGAGAGAGCAGGTGCGATAGTGAGTGGGAGGTGGAAGGCACTGGGGCGGTTGGAGGCTCAGTTTGAACTGCAAATGCTTTAGCATATCCTGAAATGCTTGCCTCATCATAGAGATCATCTATTACCTTACGCTTTGTCTCAAGTCACTTCTTTAAAGAAGACTTCATAGGCTGCCTTGACTGGCAAGACCCTATTAGGGTACACCCTGCATCCTCCCAGTATAGGTAGTTCATGATGATACTACCCTCAGTATCTTGGCAGAGAACAGCAGTACCTTGATCTGGACCGTGAATGGAAAACTATGAGTCTACCATGGAAGCATCCACTGTCCCTGGAGGGTAAACATCCTCTACTTCTTGCAGAGTCTCTTTTGCTGGAACGCTGAGGGAAATGATGCCTGGAACCCAAGAAGCTGAGGCAAGGAGAAATAAAACACAGCACATACTAACATAGTTACATAGTTACATAGTTAGTCAGGTTGAAAAAAGACACAAGTCCATCCAGTTTAACCACAAACTAAATAAAACAAAATAATTATAATAATATGATACAATCCCATATACCCAATTCTATACCCACAGTTGATCCAGAGATAGGCAAAAAACCCCAGCAGAGCATGATCCAATTTGCTAAAGCAGGGGAAAAAATTCCTTCCTGATCCCCCCGAGAGGCAATCGGATTTTCCCCAGATCAACTTTACCTATAAATGTTAGTACCCAGTTATATTATGTACACTTAGGAAATAATCCAGGCCTTTATTAAAGCAATCCACTGAGCTGGCCAGAATCACCTCTGCAGGGAGTCTATTCCACATTTTCACAGCTCTTACTGTGAAGAAACCTTTCCGTATTTGGAGATGAAATCTTTTTTCCTCTAGACATAAAGAGTGCCCCCTTGTCCTCTTTGTTGACTGTAAAGTGAATAACTCGACACCAAGTTCACTATATGGACCCCTTATATATTTGTACATGTTGATCATATCCCCCTTAATCTCCTCTTATCAAGAGTGAATAAATTCAGTTCCTCTAATCTTTCCTCATAGCTGAGTTCCTCCATGCCTCTTATCAGTTTGGTTGCCCTTCTCTGCACTTTCTCCAGTTCTCCGATATCCTTTTTGAGAACTGGTGCCCAAAACTGAACTGCATATTCCAGATGAGGTCTTACTAATGATTTGAACAGGGGCAACATGATATCTCTCTCTCTGGAGTCCATACCTCTCTTAATACAGGAAAGGACTTTGCTCGCTTTGGAAACCGCAGCTTGGCATTGCATGCTATTATTGAGCTTATGATCTACCAAAACCCCCAGATCCTTCTCCACTATGGATTCCCCCAGTTGTACTCCCCCTAGCATGTATGATGCATGCATATTCTTAGTCCACAAGTGCATAACTTTACATTTCTCAACATTAAACCTCATCTGCCATATAGTCGCCCAATTAGACAGAGCATTGAGGTCGGCTTGTAAATTGGAGACATCCTGTAAGGACGTTATTCCACTGCATAGCTTGGTGTCATCTGCAAAGACGGAAATGTTACTTTTGATCCCAGACCCAATATCATTTATAAAGATATTAAAAAGTAAGGGTCCCAGCACTGAATCTTGGGGTACACCACTGATAACCTTAGACCATTCAGAGTAAGAATCATTAACCACTACTCTATGAATTCTGTCTTTTAGACAGTTTTCTATCCATTTACAAACTGATATTTCCAAACCTGTAGACTTTACCTTACACATGAGCCGTGTGTGCGGAAACTGTATCGAACGCTTTTGCAAAATCCAAGTATATCACGTCCACCGCCACCCCCCTGTCCAAGGTTTTACTTACCACCTCATAAAAAGAAATCAGGTTTGTCTGACAACTTCTGTCTTTCATGAATCCATGCTGTCTGTTGCTTAAAATATTTTTTTCCTGCAAGAACTCGTCTATGTGGTCTTTTATTAATCCCTCCAGTATCTTCCCAACTATAGAAGGTAAACTAACATGGCTATAGTTACTTGGTAAAGACTTTGTTCCCTTTTCAAATATAGGAACCATATTGGCCCTGCGCCAATCCAGTGGTACTATTCCTGTCATTAATGAGTCCCTAAAAATTAGATACAATGGCTTTGAAATTACAGAGCTCAATTCTTTTAGGATCCGTGGGTGGATGCCATCAGGTCCAGGTGTTTTATCCACCTTTATTCTGTCCAAATATTTCTGGACCATATCACTTTTGAGCCATTGTGGATTTGGGGCTGTGTCACTACCACCCACATTATAGACATGAGCTCCCCCATGCTCCTTTGTATACACAGAGCTGAAGAAAGTATTTAATAAGTTAGCCTTCTCTTTGTCCCCAGTCACCCTCTCCAGATTATTTTGTAAAGGGCCTACATGCTCAGACTTAACCTTTTTTACTATTAATATTTGAAGATTTTTTTGGGGTTTTCCTACTATCTTTTGCAATCTGTCTTTCATTTTGAATTTTTGCATCCTTGATTTCCTTTTTACATATTCTGTTATATTCTTTGTAACATTTAAATCACACTAGCGTTCCTTCATTTTTATATTTTTTAAAAGCTCTTTTTTTTTTATAGTTTATAGCTTTTTTAACTTTGGCTGTAAGCCACATCGGTTTCATTTTTAGCCTTTTAAATGTATTGCCCGTGGGAATATATTTTGCCGTGAGATCACAAACAGTCTTTTTGAAGAATTCCCATTTCTGTTCTGTGCCCATTGATGCCAATATTCTCTCCCAGTCTAGGTCCTGGAGAGCAGCCCTCATCCTTGGAAAATTTGCTCTCTTGAAATTAAGGGTTTTTATCTTTCCCTTATGTGATTTTTGCGTACAGCTAACATCACATGAAATCATGTTATGGTCACTGCTACCCAGGTGTTCCTTAATCTGAACATTAGTAATACGTTCTGCATTGTTTGTGATTACCAGGTCCAACAGAGCATCATTCCTAGTTGGGACCTCAATAAACTGGACCATAAAATTGTCCTGTAAAAGGTTTATACATTTTTGCCCTTTAACTGTCCCAGCAGTGCCATTACCCCAGTCAATTTCTGGGTAGTTAAAATCCCCCATTATTATCACTGTCCCAGCCCTTGCAGCCCTTTCTATCTGTGCAAGGAGCGGAGTCTCCACCTCCTCATTAACTATGGGTGGTCTATAACAAACTCCAATGATTAACTTTGAACTACGCACATCTGTATGCAGTTCCACCCATAATGCTTCAGACTCATCACACTCTCTATCCACCAGGTCCTCTTTCTCACTCACTTTGAGATCACTTCTCACATACAGACAGACCCCTCCACCTTTCCTTTTTACTCTGTCTTTCCGAAAGAGTGCATAGCAAGGAATATTAATAGCCCAGTCATGTGAGAAATGAAGCTACGTTTCAGCAATACCGATTACATCATAGCTCTCCTGATGCACCAGAGCTTCCAACTCACCTATTTTGCTTGGCAGACTTCTGGCATTGGTGAACAAACATTTTAATGCATTAATATATTTTGACCAGTCACATACTATCCTCTTGGGTGTTCCAAGATTACAACTAGGACTTGCTATTATATTTACCTTGGGTTTATGTGCTTTGGTTACCCTACCACTAATGCCCCTAATATTACCCTCTGGAATATGCTCCACCGTGACTATCTCTATCTCTGGACCCCCCCCCATTGCCTAGTTTAAAAACCCCTCTAACTTTTTGGCCATGCTTAATCCCAGCTGATCTGCACCCTTCTCATTTAGGTGCAGCCCGTCCCTTCTATAGTACCGGTTATTGACTGAGAAGTCGTCCCAGTCCTCCAGGAACCAAAACCCCTCCTTATTACACCAGCTCTTGAGCCACTTGTTTACTTCCCTAATCTCCCTAACTAACATTCTAGCTGACAATTTAATGGGTCAATAAGAATCCATAGACATCTCCCCTTCGTTCTCCATGAATGCTGGTCTTTTAAGGGGGTTGGCATAATGGCACCACTGAAAAAGGAACATAGGATGCCATACATGAATCATTCTAATTATTCTATCAGTCGATGATGTGTACTACCTGTCTACCTGTGGGTGCGGGGAAACTCAGTCCCTGTTAACAGTATGAACAATGGGCGGGGACCGCTCACCAGCCCCTGTGATGTGGCTGTGAACTCTTGCTGTAGAAAGTGGGGGCCCCCTCAGGCTCTTTACAGAATGCCTCAGGAGATTCACCAGTGGCAAATAAAGTCAGAATGGATGCTCTGTTCTTCCTGCAGCAACAGTGCAGATGTGATCGCTGTGGCCTGTGCTGTGCGGTCTTGGGTGTCACCACTGGTCTGGCCTTTCAGTATTCTGGTCAATATGCAGCAGATGTGCTCTCATCAATTCCCTCTGCACCAAGAGGAAGAACCTAGCTGGACAGTCTCAGAAAAGCAACTCCACTTCTCCTCTTTGCCACAGTGTTTTTTGGAAATCATTGTGCAAAGGGTCCATACACTTTATAGTATTGCTTACTTCCTGGACTTTAAAGCGGGCTTCCACCCTAAAGTGGAACTTCTGCTGATCGGAACCCTCCCCCCCTCCGGTGTCACAATTGGCACCTTACAGGGGGGAGGGGGTGGAGATACCTGTCAAAGACAGGTATTTACACCCACTTCCGGGCATAGACTCCCATGGGAGTCTATGTCATTTCCTGTCCTGCCGCGCTGTCTGCTGGGACACATACGGGTCCCAGTGACAGCGCGGACAATTCTTATTGCGCTGCGAGACTCGCGCATGCGCAGTAGGGAACCGGGAAGTGAAGCTGATTCGCTTCACTTCCTGATTCCCTCACCTAGAATGGTGGCGGCAGCAGCCGAGAGCCGAGCGATCGATCGGCCTCGGCTGCCGGCATCGCTGGAACCCGGGACAGGTGAGTGTCCATTTATTAAAAGTCAGAAGCTGTAGTATTTGTAGTTGCTGGCTTTTAATATTTTTTTTGTAGGTGGAATCCCTCTTTAAATCCCATGATCCTCAGTGTTCCGCATAGGAATCCATAGACTTTGCAAAGTATAGTTCTCTATCTGCTGACTGGAGGGGATAAACATTCAGCATAACAAGCAGAAAGTGAAAAAAACTAATTGAAGAGGGAACTGTTTCCTTCTCCATGTTAGTATATACGAGCACTTGGCTACACTTTTAAAGGCATGTCTAGAAATTTTCATTGAGCGTAAGCATGACCCTGAAAGTTTGACCTTTTGTACTTTCTGTTCTTAGGACCTCATAGCTGTATTTCTGCAGTCTGATATAATTTAAGGCACTGCTGCTTATTACTGTTAGTCTCCGTAGATTTTGAGCCAGATTTAGTGAAATCAATATGGTACTGCTCCTCCTGAAGAGAAAGCTTTGCCTGTGAACTCCAAGACAAGCATCGCCCTGGTTCATTCATTTGGTGGATCTGTGCTTCCTCCACCAGTCTTTAGATCACCAGTCATCGTCAATGTGGAAGCCATTTTCCTACCACACAAAGTCAGCGTTCAGTTCCTCCGTAACTGGGGCCAGACTGGCTGCCAGTGATAAGGGTACAGAATGATTGAAATAGATCCTGATACTTGGAACTTTCCTTTTCATAGTTTATTACACTGTTTACATTCCTCTTTGCATGTTAAACAATTGAACTCAGGAAGCTGTGTCCAAAATGGCTAGTAGAGGGCAAAGCAATAATCACCAATATTGGCTGTGGTCTCACTGCAGCTGATCTTTTCCTTCTTACTGACTTTCCATGTTTTGGTTTGGAGATGGTCATCTTGGTAGAGGCTGGGGTTTGCTATCTCATAGCAGAGCCTCCAGCAAGGGGAGACATGAGCAGCACAGTTGTGACATCACCAAATCTCATTGCAAAATGCCTGAGATTAGATCTCCCATTGCAGATCTACAACTATGAGTCTGTAGGCATACGAGTGCCTAGGCAGACTCACATATCAGGAAATTCACTGCTATTTTTTAGATGAATTTAACGGTACAATGGATAGGGATACCCCAGAACTCAAGGGGTTTCAGTAACATTGACTTCTGAAGCCGAATCCAAAATAGATGTATTTAATACACAAGCCTGCAGTTGAAAGCTACAGCCAAGGAGAGCAAGTATAAATCACAGTAGATGTTTATTTCAAAAATAATTGCTCTGAAATGGCTGAGAACCTTGTGATAAAATTTATAAATCCTGAAGGGGGTGGCACCTATCTAGCTAAAGGTTCTTTGAAGTATAATCTTGATTAAAATGCAAAATACTAGGTTGATCTATACACCTGAGGTCTCTGGAAAAAGCCAGATAGGCATCTTCACAGCTGGAGGTGTAAATGGAATTTGAACACAACCAAGACAGCTGTTATACAATATGACTTCCAATGAAATGTACATCCACTATATACTTAATTCAAACTAAATGTTTAATAAATAAAATAGCTATTCCATTTACCCAATCACAGCTAAGGCACAATCAATGCTTCTAAATATTCCCAACATGGCAACTCTCGACTTTTTGCACTCAGTTAAACTTTAATGATTTTGATTTGTTTAAAAAACACCTTAAAAGAAATGCATTTTTGTAGTTCCAGTTCTTTGTTGTTTAAAAAAAACAGCTGCTAAAACTTAATTTCTAAAGCAATTTCTGGCTGCCCAGTCCGAAACCACGAGCTAGACCTCAGGTGCAACTGATGCTCTGAGAACCAGCAAAATGAGAAGTAGATATTTATACAATGGAAATTGAGATTAGATTTGTGGCATGGTACAGAACAATGTGTTATGAGAACATAAATTGAATTCTCAAAGGGAAGAATGTTCCCATTACAAAGGCATATTTCATGTTGGTGGATAAAACTTTATGGACATAAAGTGATATTTAAACTTTATAGCCTTTTATAGGCAATTACAGGACACCTAACTCAAAAGAGATTATAATCATTGGCATGAAAAATATTCTATATTGAGAAAGTGAGAACATGTGTTTTACAGGACCAATTCAATATGTATCAGCTGCAATTCTGCAGGGAACAGAACAGATGTGGTCCTGCGAGTACAATCAGGAATTTCTCTGCTTATTCTTGACTCATCTTACTTTTCTAATGTATATCAATGTAGCTGGAAGAAGACTGTGCATTGGAAGCCTGGAGGTCTCAAAGGACATTTGCAATACCTAAAGCAGTTATTGACCTTTCGGTTATCACCACACAAATTGTAATTCCCCTAGTACTTAATTGCTAGATGCCATTGATTTTTAGTGTATACCCCCAGTACAAAGGGTATACACCCCTGGTATTTAATTGCAGGATGCTATTGATTTTTAACTTTCTAATGACAGCTTTTTAAAAGTGGTGCAGTTTCTGCTTTTCCTCAGAGTGATATACGTCAGTGACCACACCAAAGAGTATCCATAATAGGGAAAATCATTATTGTGAAATGATGGACACCTAGCAAACTGCTAGAAACAATATCAGCTACCCATCTCCACCCATACATGGGTAAAGCAGTCTGTGATCAGGTTGGGTTTTTACTACAAAAAAAAAAAATCATGCTTTTTTTTCCCCAAAAGTTTTTATTGTTTATACAAACACATTAACATGTGACATTGTACAGATATATCAGACATGAACAGTATATTCAGCATCAAGTATAACAGGCAAAAGAACATTGAGCGTTTCATTGAACTCACATAAACCTTGGTATACTGTGTTTAATCGTCAAAACAATTTGTGTGAATTAATCATATCTTAAAACAATAACTTGTGCAGAGATTTCCCAGCTTGCAGATCCTATCACCAGACAAGAAATATTAACTGCTATTCAGGAATATTTCACCTTAAATGCCATGCCAGAAACATCCCCTAGCACTCTATGGGCCGCCCATAAGGCAGTCTTAAGAGGCCGCCTCATTAGTATTGCCTCAAGGAAGAATAAGGAGCGTTGGCAACAAATATATACTCTTACCGTTGAATTAGGTGAGTTACACAAAGCGCAAATAGGGAATCCGACACTAGCCAATGCCCAATTGGTAGATCAGAAGAGGTTGGAGCTGGACACCCTCTTATTGACAAACAGAAAAAGCCCTTCATTGATCCAAAGCCAAATTCCTTCTCCATAGTAACTCAGGCCGCGTACACACGCGCGGACTGTTCGCCCAACCTTGTCCGCTGAACAGTGTTTGGGCGGACAGTCCGCTTGTGTGTGGGGCTTCAGCGGACAGTTTCAGCGGACAGTTGGACGAACAAGGTCTTACGGAAATTCCGAAAAACTGTCCGCTGAAACAAGGTTTCAGCGGACTGTTCGCTCGTGTGTAGGCTTGTTCGGCCAACTAAGTCTCGCGCATGCTCAGAAAGGATTTTCACGCCGAAAGCTATAATGCAGTGTATAGGACGTCGTATTTTTCGTCCCGTCGTACGTGCCGTTCACGTCATCGCGCACGGTTTCAGCAAACTGTTCGTCCGTCGTGTGTGGCCATGTCCGTCCATGCTAAGTTTGAGCGGACTGTTTGCCGAAACTGTTGGACGGACAAAGTTGGGCGAACAGTCCGCGCGTGTGTACGCGGCCTCAGTGTCTTCTATGTTTGTGCGTAAACTGAATCAGACCATACACCCTCCTCACCTGTATAAGTTTACATAATGCCTCTGGTCAGGTGGTCTTGCACCCGAAGGAAGTCCTGAGAAAACTTCTATTCCAATTTACTCTCCCACCCATCCCCCTATCCATCCCAAGCCTCACTTGACTGGCTTTCCTCCCTTTCTTTACCGTTGTTGATATCTTCCCAGATAGTCTCTGAATGCACCCATTACCGATGATGAAATCCTTAACGTAGTTAAAGCCTTGAAGCGCTCAGTTGCCCTGGGCCCAGATGGGTTCACTGCCAGTTATTATAAACACTTTGCCCCAGCCCTAACCCCGAGTCTAAGATGTTCAATTACATACTTAAGGGAAACAAATTTCCCAATGAACTGACTCTGGCTAATATGTCCCTGTTACCCAAACCCCTTAAGGACCACACACTCCCACAAAATTATAGATCGATATCGGTCATAAACAATGACCTTAAATTTTTCAGCCGCATTTTAGCGGATAGACTAGCCAATATTATAGAGACCTTGACCTCTCCTGACCAATAAGTATTTATTACCCATAGACTCATTACAGATAATATTCGTTTAACCCTGAACGTGCTTCAAGATGCTATGTTACACCAGAAAACGTCCCTCTTTTTGAGCCTTGACATCAATAAGGCCTTTGATAGTGTGCTAGGGCCTTATCTGTTTTCGGTCCTCAAACAGATGGGCTTTAGAAACAAGTTTTTGCAGGGAGTTCAGGCTTTATATACCGTATTTATCGGCGTATAACAACGCACCCCAAGTTTAGGAGGGAATTTTAAGGAAAAAAACTTTTAGGAGGGAAGTTTAAGGGAAAAAAAAACTTACATTTATATGCCCATCAGTGTCATCTGCAGCCTTGTCCACCATTGTAGCCTTGTCCACCATTGCAGCCTTGTCCACCATTGCAGCCTTGTCCACCATTGCAGCTTTGTCCACCATTGCAGCCTTATGCAGCCTTGTCCACCAGTGCAGTCTTGTCCCCCATTGCAGCCTTATGCAGTCTTGTCCCCCATTGCAGCCGTGTCCATTTTATTTTTTAAAAATGCAGCCGCCGAGATACAGAGCCGGATGTGTATCTCAGCAGCGTGCGGTAGTTCTCGGCGGGCCTCCGGCCGCCTTAGGCTCTTCTCGCCAGCTTTCGGCTGCCTTTGGCTCTTCTCGCCAGCTTTCGGCCACCTTCGGCTCTTCTCGCCAGCTTTCGGCCGCCTTCGGCCATTTTCGCCAGCTTTTGGCCGCCGAGAAGAGCCGAAGGCGGGCGAAAGCTGCTGAGAAGGACCGAAGGCGGCCGAAAGCTGCCGAAGATAGCCGAAAGTCGCCTTGAAGAGCCGAAGGCAGCTGAAAGCCGCCCAGAGGCTCAGAATTTCGGGGGATCGGCGTATAACACGCACCCACGATTTTCCCCTGCTTTTAAGGGAAAAAAGTGCGTGTTATACGCCGATAAATACGGTACTTCTCCTAAAACAAGAACTAAACTGCCCGGATCTAATTCTGACTTTTTTAAATTAGGCAGGGGCACCCGCCAAGGTTGCCCTCTGTCACCCCTATTATTTGCCATAGCATTACCCCTTGCAATCGCCATTAGGCAATACCCATATATTTCTGGATATCTCCTAGGACCCTCCAATTTTAAGCTTTGTATGTATGCGGACGACATCATGCTTTTCTTGACCCAACCTCAAATATCCCTTCCCAACCTGTTCACGGTATTAACCAAATTTGCATCCATCTCTGGACTTGCGGTAAATATATCAACGTCAACAGGCCTTCCTGTCAATCTGCCCTCTGCCCAATGTGAGGCACTCTGGAGATCCTTCCCATTTCAGTGGTCAACAGATAAAATCCCATACCTTGGCATATATATATCTCACCCCGCAATTTTCATCCATATTTGCGGCTAACTACCCGGCCTGTGTCTCTCGCCTCCGTAAACTACTTAAGGATTGGAGTACATATCGTATTTTATTCCTTGGGAGAGTCATGGCAGTCAAGATGACCCTATTACCGAAACTCTTATACCTTTTCAGATCCCTCCCCATCACGATCCCAAAACCTGTTATAGCAAGATATCAATAAATTCATCTGGCAGAATCGACGCCCCAGGTTCTCCAAACATGTCCTCTATAAACCTCAGTCCTCTGGTGGCCTGGGTTTACCTAACGTGTGGTTTTACTATTTGGCGGCCAGGTTTTCCCAAATTGCACAATGAACCATTCCTGATTCAAGAGTACCTTGGGTCCATTTTGAAGCTACTTCAGTTAGCCCATATTGAGAGAGATATATATGTGTTCCACCTCCAACCTCTCGCACAACCTTACACCCCTCAATTTGATAGTTTCTCATTCACTCACTCTCTGGCACAGGTATAAGAATAAGCTCAATTTGATCTCTCCTTCACTCCCGGGATCATCCTTCTTGGGAGAACCACTGTTCACCTCTGCATTTAAGCACCCTAACAGTTTTGCCCGGTGGAAATACTTTTTTTTTTTTTTTTTTTGCTCGCTGGTTACTCTGACAGCCCTTCAAATGGGAAATACATTCGAACTCCTCCGCACGCAACATCAAATTCCACTACGGGAACATTACCATTTTATACAGATAAGACACTTTTATATTACCCACCATAGCCTTACCCCATTTCCCTCCCCCCCCCCCCCCCCCCACCATCTACGAACTGATTTGTCGGGACATCCCCAGGGGGAAGGGCATCATCTCGCCAATTTATAAAACTACCCTGGCTGCTTATTTCTCAGATGGGCCCCCCTATAAGAGTAAATGGGAAACAGATTGTGAGGATCACTTTACCCCAGAGAACTGGGATACCATGATTCAAAACCTGCGTAGAGCCACCAAGTCTCTGGCGGTTAGGGAAACTGCATATAAGGTGTTAACCAGATGGTACTACACCCCCTCTAGGCTCCAAACAATGTTCCCAGACACCTCTGGACTCTGCTTTAGGGGAGGTCAACTCCCAGGCACTTTTAGACAAATCTTTTGGGATTGTGTAGGGCTATCCCCAGTGTGGAAGGGGGTGACGGCAGTGGCTTCTGCTATTGTCGGCACTCCTTTGCAGCTTACAATCTCTATGTGTTTGCTTGGGGCAACGATTCCAGGGATCCTCCATGGAGAGGAGTGTCTTATACATACTATATGTATAGCAACTTTGTGGGCTATAGCTCTATACTGGAAAACCCCAGTGGTGCCCATGTCTTCCATCTGAGACAGGGTAGACATGATTATGATAATAGAGAGAATTTTGTATACACTACAGGATAAACTGCATATCTTTGAGCATCGGTGAGACCCCTGGAAGACCCATAGAAATGCCTTAGGTTAATAAGACTGAATGCCTAGTAGTTTTGAGGTACTCACATAATGAACGGACCATACCTATACATGTAAGCCTTAAATGTATCCTCTACATCAGAAGTCTCAAACTGGCGGCCCTCCAGCTGTTGCTAAACTACAAGTCCCATGAGGCATTGCAAGGCTGACAGTTACAAGCATGACTCCCACAGGCAGAGGCATGATGGGACTTGTAGTTTTGCAACAGCTGGAGTGCCGCCAGTTTGAGACCTCTGCTCTACATAATAGGAATTTTATGTGCTCCTGGAAAAGCTGAACCTTGACTGTTATTAATGTGTTTAACATCACATTTGTGATGAATACTGTACGATGATTTTTTTTATATGACTACCTTTTGTACCATTTTCATTTGCTCAATAAAAACGTTTGTACATGTAAATATCCAATAAAAAAAAAAAAAAAAAAAATATACAAAGGTGTATAAAATCTAGAATGGATTAGTAATATGGACTTTGTGTCAATACATGAAATAAATCTGTTAGATACATTTTGTTACTGTCCAAACAATTCAAGACCCCAACCAAAAACAATCCCATCATCAGGCTCCAACTAATACATCACTGAGGTCTCATATGTTCTCCCTTCTAAATGTAAACATCGGAACACATCCATACGTCTTCATCCCGTCTCTTATGTATTGATTCTATGATAATTGGATTGAATTTGATGTTTGGACTTGGGAAATAAATTAAATAATAACTAATAATTGGATATAATTTTTTTTTTTTTATATATGCATATAGCATAAGGGAATAGAAGCAATAGAGATGCATCTTATACACAGTACATGGGACATGGGAATTCCAATGTACATTACATGGAGATTACAATTAGACTTTGTCACAAAACAGCTGTGTATGAAGGCTGTACTGGAAGTAACCATCCCCTGACTCGGAAGACACATGCTAGTTCCAGGGCAACTTAGAGAATGAGATTTCAACTTATCGCCCTAGAAATAGCATTCAGTAAATGGGTCAGGGAACAGCTACTAGACATACAATAACTAAATATAATATATATGGATTGTACTCTTCTTTCTTAGATAATATAAAACTGAGAAATTCATATTTTTATTTCTTTTCTCTTCTGTGATTATAGATATGAATGAACAATATAGACCTTCTGTGTACGAACCGCCAGGTGATGAGTACAAGGTGGAGTTATTTGCACCTACATCATTTGGGCCAACAGGTGAAGATGCCAAAGATGATGAGAAGGATTTACCTGCAGAGTCCGAGCACAAAGTGGATGTGCTATATGCACCTGAAGAGTCTGAGCTAGCACCTGAATAGCATAAATTGGATCTGCTTTATGCACCTGAAGAGCCCGACCTTGCACCTGAAGAGCCCAGTCTCACACCTTAGGCGCACAAAGCGGAGCCCAATCTCGCACCTGAGGAGGACAAAGCAGATGCGCTATATGCACCTGAAGAGTCCAAACTCACAGGTGAGCAGCAAAAGTCAGACCTGCCATAAGAGCCTGCAGAGTCCAAGCTCACAGGTGAGGAGCACAAAGTGGATGCACCAGATGAACCTGCAGAGTCTGAGCTCACAGATAGATTGTGATGGGTGGCAGATGAGGAGGATTTAGGTGCAGAGTCGAATCTGTCAGCAGAAGATACCAAATCAGACGAGATGGATGTATCTGCGGAGTCTGAGCTCACAGGTAAGGATACCAAAGCAGATGAGATGGATGTATCTGCGGAGTCTGAGCTCACAGGTGAAGACACAAAGGCAGATGTGACGTCTCAGCCCCCAGACACCCAGGATACAGGTAAGAGAATATATCGTGATCATTTGAAGTCAGTGCTCTAATCAGTGACTTAAAATGTTGTCTGATTCCTGCTGAAATGGCCACAATTCAAGCCACGGGTGGCTCTGCAAGCACCAACCATCTTCACAAAAGTCTGTTTAAAACTTGACTGGGACAGGGGGTAAATTATCGGGCAAACGGTGACTGCATGTTATCAGATGTAATCATTGTTTGGCAGTACCAGCAGCCATGGCTGATTGAATATGATAGAGATTCCTCCATTCATGCTGCTATTAGGGAAGACTTGCACAGTGTGCAGAAAAACTATTTGAGGGGTTTGAAAACGTGGGTGAATTCCTGGTAATTGAATTCCCTGCACATCCTGTCCTGTCTCCCAAATCCTTGGCTATGCTGTGTACCGATTAGCTGCCGAATCCATAGTTTTATAGATGCTTGCCCAGTCCTTCTTTTATTTTTTGGTATTTCTAGGGGACTTCCATTCACCCCTATGGTGAAGTCCCTGTACGTATATTTTATGAATGTCCAATAGTCAAACCAATTATAGAATTTGGGGTTCTAAAAAAGAAGGGCAATTATCAGTTCTAAACAAATACACATTCTTTGTCATGAAGCAAAACACCTGTGTGAGAAGGCTCTAATCTAATGGAAGTAACCATCCCCTGACTCAGGAACCACATGCTTATGTCAAGTCAGTGCCTTGGGGAATAGGTTTTGTCCCACTGCCCCAGAACTAGCATGCAGAACATGAGCCAGGGAAAATCTGCTTCAAATTTGTCTTGCATACACACGGTCATGCAAAGTTGGTCGGAAATTCCAAACGTCAAGAACGTGGCAACATACAAGATCGACAAGCTGAGAAAAATTAAGTTTAATAGCCAGTGCTGCTCTTCTGCTTGATTCCGAGCATGCGTGGCACTTTGTGCTTCGGAATTGTGTACATACAATTGGAATTTCTGACAGGCAACGGATTTTGTTGTCCGAAAATTTGAGAACCAGATCTCAAATTTTGTGTGACATAAATTCCTATGGAAAATGTGTGATGGAGCCTACACACGGTCGGAATTTCCGACGACAAGGTCCTATCACACATTTTACAGCGAAAAATCTTATTGTGTGTGTGTGTGTGTGTGTGTGTACAGGGCATAATCATATATTTTTAATGTATAAATAATATTCATGATTTTGTATCCTCATAGATAATGTTACCCAAGGATGTACCTGAGAAATTGATATCTTTATTTCTTTTCTGTGATTCTAGGACTAGATCATCATAGAGTATACTGCTTTGCTGGATAGCGACTATCAGTATATTCCATCCCTGGGAAAAGATCATCAATACTTGAGCATTATGCCGGCTGGTTAAAGGATGCTGGATGAACCCGCAGACCAAGATTCCTCAGATGTCCGGGCTTGGTATCACATCCAGGTGCAAGGTAAGTGAAATGTTTTGAAATAATAATAATAGGCTTAATGCAGCTAGTGTAATATTAAGTATGAGTTAAAGCAGTGCTCCAGCCAAAACGTTCCTCTTTTTGAAATGATATGGTGTGGGGAGGAATTGGGAAGGTTTCTTCTTACTTTCTGTGTGCTCTCCAGGAGGAGACATAACATTTGTTCTCAATTTCCCCACCTGGAATTCCACATGATTAATTTTACCCAGCTATGTTCTCATCCAGATACGTTTAGAAGTGCTTATATGTGCTCTTATCAGTGAAAATAACATCTTCTTTCCTTCTTTTGTAGAAGTTCCTGTTTGGCTCCTAGTTCTCATAATAGTGATACTCAGTGGGATTTTCTTCACGTTGGTCCTCATCTGCATCTGCGTAGCAAAGACTCAGTAAGTATCCACAATTTATAAAATTCAAGATATTGTGTGTTTTTTGTTTTGTTTTGTTTTTTGCCATAATTGTACACATAAACAGCAAAGCCTGGAGCAGGGCGGTGCTGTAATAGCACGTAGGCCCCTGATCCAGTATTTCCAGGCATGTGCTGGTGACTACCTGTGCTATGACATGGGCCACTGATCCTGTACTTCCAGGCATGTGCTGGTGACTACATGTGGTATGACATGGGCCACTGATTCAATACTTCTAGGCCTGTGCTGGTGATAGCCTATGGTTCCACGTAGGCCCCAATCCAGTATTTCTTGGTCTGTGCCAGTGACAACCTGTCATACCACAGATCTATAATCCAGTACTTTCAGGCCTGTCTTGGTGACAACCTGTGATACCATGTGGGCCCCTGATACAGGGTTTCCAGGCTTATCCTTCTGTTTACCTTTGACTGTATTTGTTGTTGCCCATTTTTTGTATTGTCCACTAAAAACTTTTTCTTCTTTTTGCAGGTGGAAACAAAAAACAAGACTAATTGAAATAGAGCAACTAATAAGCGTCGTTGTTATCAAAAACAATAGACTGTGGGGCGTGGCCTGACTGAGCATGGGGTAAGACCTGCACAATAGGAGCTCCACAATAAATCCTGCCTTTCAGTAAGCAATCCCCCCACTCGAGCGGGCAGCCTGTCTGGGACCCCTCCACACACCCCACGCATCCTGTGGCCCTGATCCGAACGGTGCGGCGTTCTCCCACGCGGCGGCGGAGCTCAGGCGAGTCCCCGACTTTGGCCTACACACGGAGGCCGCGGCCATCTTGGCACACCCATCCCCGGGACCAGCGCTGAGCCCGGAGCAGACTGACATTCTCCCGTCCTGACTAGCCCCTCGGCGTTGCTGACCATCCGCCCCCAGATTGGAGGGGTGGCCCTGTTGAACGGGCTCTACCCAGCGGTAGCACCCAGGCGAGATTCCGGCTTCGGCCTACCCACGGAGGCCACGGCCACCTTGGAACACCCGTCCTCGGAACCAGCACAGGGCCCTGTGCAGACCGACGTCCCTATTTCCTGCCTGGACACCCTACATTACTGGCCATCCGACCACAGAGCGGAGAGGTGACCCTGTGGACCTAATTTTCCACTCAGGCAGGGCCACGGCTTCGGCCTGTACACAGAGGTCCGCCGCCATCTTGGTACACCTGACCCTCAGGCAGGCTCTGGGCCTTGTCTCGGTTACCCTCTCTCCATCCTCCCTGGCCTGCTTTGACATGCCCACACCATTACCGAACCTGATATCATGTCCCCCCCGAAGAGCCTAAAATCATCCGCAGCAAAGCTTGCGCAGTACCGCCGGAATGAAGGAGAGGAGCCGGAGGAAGATGGCGGTGCTGAGAGGACCGGAGGGGGGCAAGGGCAGGGAGACACGGACAAACTACTGGAAGCGATACCACTCTGCAGGACATCCCTCACCGCCCATATTGAGGGGGTTAAGATTAGTGATGGCCAAACGGTTCGCCCGGCGGTCGTTTCGCGGCAAATTTCGGCTGTTCGCCGTCCGCCCGATCGGCGGACTATTGCCGCTGTTCGCCCGGCGGACTTCCGTGTTTACTGTGTAAAAGAACTTTGACCTATGATGACACATCCATCATGGGGTACAGGACAGCCAATTGAGAAATTACAGCACATGGACACTTGGACATTCCCCCTAACTTATAAATAGACCCGATCCGGCGGCCATTTTACATTCTTTCTTCTGTCGCTATAGGGAGAGGTTGCTGTGTGGAGCAGGGAGAGATTGCAGTGACCCAAATCGCTAGCTATTTGGTACACAAAAGTTCTTTTCAGGACTGGTATAGGTGTTAGGTGTAGTTCAGGATATAGGTTTGAGGCAGTGCTGTGCTAGTGATTGTTGCAGCAGCCTGAGTGTCTTCTGTGTGCTGCAGGGACAGTCAGTTTAATCATTAGCTGTTTCTATTAGGTCCACAAAAGTGCTATTCAAGTTATTGTTCCAGCAGCCTCTGTTTTGTCAGTTTATATAGGGACAGGCAGGAAGCTGTGTGTGAGGCAGTGAGGGACAGTCAGTTTAATCAGTAGCTGTTACTATTAGGTCCACAAATGTTCTTTTCAGGACTGGTATGGTAATAGGCTTGTACACGTATAATATTCTTTCTTCCAAATATAGAAAGAATATTATACTTGACTGCTGCCCTTCTGCTGCAGTCTGCTAATCATTCACAACCTACTTGTTCCACAAAGGTCCTGGTCTAGGGTGCTGCAGTACATAGGGTTGAGTGAGGTACAGTCTGCTATTCCGTAAGGACTGGTATAGGTCCACAATACATAGGGTTGAGGTGCACTACTGCTGACCGCTGCCCTATACTGCAGCAGTCCTTCATCAGTATAGGGACTGACGTACAGTCTGCTAATCAGTCACAACCTACTTGTTCCACAAAGGTCCTTATAAGGACTGGTAACTTGGTCTAGGGTGCTACAGTACATAGGGTTGAGTGAGGTACAGTCTGCTATTCCGTAAGGACTGGTATAGGTCCACAATACATAGGGTTAAGGTGCACTACTGCTGACCGCTGCCCTATACTGCAGCAGTCCTTCATCAGTATAGGGACTGAGAGTTTTGTCACAGGGTCATTTCAAAAATGACAGGCAGAGGAAGAGGCAGGCCCTTCCGCAGGGGTGGTAGGGGTAGGGCAGGAGCAACAGGCTTGAGCCAAAGTGGGAAGTTGCAGAAGGTGCGTTCAATTCATTTAAAGGACGCACCAGACTTGGTTGAGTGGCTCACTCAGCCTTACTCTTCTGCACCCTCCTCATCCTCTCGATCTGCACCCTCTTCTTCACTCTCTGCTATGTGCACCCCCAAAGACACTACCACCAACACTACCACCACCACCACATACCTTCCGCTTGAGTCACAGGAATTATTTTCCGATCCATATCAAGACATTTCTGATGCGCAGCCACTCTTGGTATTGGATCAGGAAGAGGAGGCAGCAACAACCGCTACTCAGCAGTCTGACGACAGTACCCAGATCAGCCCAAGGAGGAGGTTGGTCCCCGGTGTTGCTGCCTACTCTACTTATAGCAGTGGGGAAGGTGACGTCGATGATGACGTGTCTAGTGATGTCACGTGGGTGCCCACAAGAGAGGAAGAGGAGGGGAGTTCAGAGGGAGATATGGACCAGCAGATAGGGAGGAGAAACAGGAATAACTTACATTGCACAGGAGGGACAAAGCAGACTGCAAATGTATCAGGAGCGAGTCATCAACCATGTACGGTCACATCTGGCACTCCCAGGACACCGGCACATGGCTCCGCAGTGTGGGCTTTTTTTAACGTGTCCGCTGCTGACAATAGCGTTGCCATCTGCAATCTTTGCAGTCAACGCATTAGTCGCGGTAAGCCCAACACTCACCTAGGGACAACCGCCTTAAGAAGGCACATGAGCAGCCATCACTGAGCCCAGTGGGAGCAACGGAACACACAAAGCCACACTCCAGGCTCTCACCGTCCAGCCTCGTCTTCTACTTCTCCTTCTCCTCTCTCCTCACAATTGTCCTCCACTCCGTTTGTCCGTTTTTCTGCAAAAAGGCAGGCTTCCGTGGGCCTAATGTTCGAGCGTAAACAAATAATGACGCCGGATAACCCTCTTGCCCAACGGTTGACGGCTGGCTTGTCAGAACTCATAGCCCGCCAACTACTGCCATATAAACTGGTGGACTCGGAGGCCTTTCACAAATTTGTGGCCATTGGAACACCACAATGGAAGGTCCCAGGAAGGAAGTATTTCTCACAGAAGGGCATCCCAGAGCTATATGGCCATGTTCAGCGGCAAGTGAATGTATCTCTGGCACACAGTGTCGGTGCCAAGATACATCTGACTACAGACACGTGGTCTAGCAAACACGGGCAGGGAAGGTATATCACTTTTACTGCCCACTGGCTGAACCTTCTGACGGCCGTCAAGCATGTAACCCGTGCCACCCGTGTAGATTTGGTTTTACCGCCACGGATTGCATGCAGACCTGGCCCTTCTTCTCCTCCTCCTCCTACTCCATCCTCCTCCCTCTCCTCCTCGGCTGACTCCTCCTTTTCCGCTGCTAGCGTCTCTTCCGCTGCGCCGCCCAAGCTCCCCAGAACCTATTCGACATGCCAGGTGAGACGTTGCCATGCCGTGCTGCGTCTGTTGTGCCTGGAAGCCAAGAGCCACACTGGCCCGGCACTCCTTTCAGCTTAGCGTTCACAGGCAGATCAATGGCTAACACCGTTCAATTTGACAGTTGGTAAAGTGGTGTGTGACAACGGTGCCAATCTGCTTAGCGCATTGAAACAGGGCAAAATCACGCACGTGCCATGCATGGCACACGTCTTAAACTTGGTCGTGCAGTGATTCGCTGTCAAATACCCTGGGGTCCAGGACATCTTGCGGCAGGCAAGGAAAATCTCAGCCCATTTCAGAAGATCTTACACGGCCATGGCTCGCCTTGCTGACATTCAGCGGCGACACAATCTGCCGGTCAGACGTCTTATTTGTGATTGCCCGACGCGATGGAACTCAACCTTCTATATGCTTGATAGGCTGCTCCAGCAGAAACGTGCAGTTAACGTCTACCTGTATGAACTCTGCGGCAGAACAGGTTCTGGGGAGCTGGGGTTTTTTTCACCGCACCAGTGGCTGCTCATGCGCGACGCATGCAGACTTCTGCGGCCATTTGAGGAGATCACCAAACTGGTCAGTCGCAGCCATGGCGCCATCAGTGACATGGTACCTTATGCCTTCTTTATGGAGTGTGCATTGCGTCGTGTCATTGATCAAGGTGTGGAGGAGCAGGAGCGGGAAGATGAGGAAGTCGCAATGCTGGATGAATTCCCAGGGGGGGCTACTCTATCTGAGACAAGTGAACAACAAGAATCTGAAGAGGAGTCAGAGGAGGATGGTGCCAGGGCGGATGAGGAGGAGCAAGAAGAGTATGCTTTAAACCTTTCTGGGATCCCTGTTGTTGTGCGTGGATGGGAAGAGGAGAATGAAGAGGACGACATTTTCCTGGATGATGAGCAGGAGCCAGGCCACCACACCGCTTCCAGTTTAGTGCAAATGGGGGTCTTCATGCTCCAGTGTTTTAATAGGGACCCCCGTATAAAAAGCATAAGGGTCAAGGACCAGTACTGGGTGGCAACGTACTTAGACCCCCGGTACAAACACAAAATGGCGGAAATGTTACCGCCGTCACAGAGGGCTGTCAGAATGGAGCACTTCCAGGCCTTGCTTCAAGAAATGCTGCATTCTGCTTTTGTGTGCGCTGGCAGAGGAGCAATTCCCACTCCCAGAGAAGGAGTTGCGGGTACCAATCCAACAGCGCCTGCAAGAAGAGGCCGGTTTGAAGATGTGTTGGTGACTTCGGATATGAGGTCATTCTTTCAGCCGACCCATCGACAGGTGTCATCTGGATCCAGCATCAGGGAACGCCTAGACCGTCAGGTGTCTGACTACATCGGGTTAACGGCCGATGTGGACGCTCTGAGGAGTGATGAACCCCTGGACTACTGGGTGGGCAGGCTTGACCTCTGGCCAGAGCTTGCCCAATTTGCAATCGAACTGTTGGCTTGCCCCTCGTCCAGTGTCCTGTCCGAAAGGACGTTCAGCGCAGCAGGGGGGATCGTGACCGATAAGCGCACTCGCCTAGCTCACGACAGTGTTACCTACCTTACATTTCTAAAAATGAATGAGGCATGGATCTCGGAGGAATTCAACACATGTGACCAGTAGACCATGTATATGTCTATAAACAATTTTTTTAATCGAGCACACAGACCTTCTTTCTTCATTTGGCTCACTGCCTTGTCCAAAAAAGCACACCGTACTATATGCCCGTACCCTCCTCTTTGAAGAGGTTGAGCGGTGTCATATTTCTACTGGGGCTGCTTATTATGAGGGGCTCCCACCATCCCTGTGCTATGCTTATTATGAGGGGCTCCCACCATCCCTGTGCTGTGCTGACTTCCTCCTGGGGCTGCTTATTATGAGGGGCTCCCACCATCCCTGTGCTATGCTGACATCCTCCTGGGGCTGCTTATTATGAGGGGCTCCCACCATCCCTGTGCTGTGCTGACTTCCTCCTGGGGCTGTACCTCTGCTGTGCATATTATGAGGGGCTCCCACCATCCCTGTGATATGCTTATTATGAGGGGCTCCCACCATCCCTGTGCTGTGCAGACTTCCTCCTGGGGCTGTACCTCTGCTGTGCATATTATGAGGGGCTCCCACCATCCCTGTGCTATGCTCATTATGAGGGGCTTCCAACATCCCTGTGCTATGCTCATTATGAAGGGCTGCCACCATCCCTGTGCTATGCTCATTATGAGGGGCTCCCACCATCCCTGTGCTATGCTGACTTCCTCCTGGGGCTGCTTACTGTGCAGGTGTCAGTGCTGTATATCACGGTGCTGATGTCAGTACTCTCTATCACGGTGCTGCTGTCAGTGCTGTATATTACGGTGCTGGTGTTAGTGCTTTCTGTCACGCTGCTGATGTCAGTGCTCTCTATCACAGTGCTGCTGTCAGTGCTGTATATCACGGTGCTGGTGTTAGTGCTTTATGTCACGCTGCTGATGTCAGTGCTCTCTATCACGGTGCTGTTGTCAGATCACTCTATCACGGTGCAGGTGTCATTGCTGTATGTCACGCTGCTGATGTCAGTGCTCTCTATCACGGTGCTGCTGTCAGTGCTGTATATCACGGTGCTGGTGTTAGTGCTTTATGTCACGCTGCTGATGTCAGTGCTCTCTATCACGGTGCTGTTGTCAGTGCTCTCTATCACGGTGCAGGTGTCATTGCTGTATGTCACGCTGCTGATGTCAGTGCTCTCTATCACGGTGCTGGTGTCAGATGAATCTATCATGGTGCAGGTGTCATTGCTGTATGTCACGCTGCTGGTGATCATCTCCTGCACCCTCTTCTTTGCCTACCCTGACCTTCCCTCTCCTCCATTGCCTTCATGCGCTCCACAGTCCTGAATTGTCACAACAATTTCCCATATAAAAAAAAGAATGCTTGTAGTTGTCGATCCCAGATTCACCTCATACATGTGTTATGTCATTGGCCATGTGGTGGGACTATGTTTGCACAGCTATTAATTATTGTGTGGCTGCAAATTTGACCTGTAGGTTTGCAAAGTTCGCCTCCCATTGAAGTCAATAGGGCCCGCCGTGAACGTTACGGTTCGCGAACTATCAGCCGCGTTCGCAGTCCGCTCTTGCGAAACGTCCCGTCGGAAGTTCGTTCATCACTAGTTAAGATGGACGTGTCTCTGATTAGACAAGATTTTCAGAAAATCTGCCATCAGGTCACAGAGACGGAAACCCGCATCAGCACAATTGAAGATGTCCTCCCGCCATTGCAGGCCGGATCTGAACACATGCAGCGACAGATTAACCAGTTGCTCGCCAAGCAAGACGATATGGAAAATCATCTGAGGAGGTGTAATCTCCGCTTCATCGGTCTCCCGGAGGGAGCGGAAGGCAAAGACCCAACATTGTTCCTGGAACAGCTGCTGGTAGCCACCTAAGGTCGCGAGGCCTTCTCCCCTGTGCTGGTGGTGGAGAGGGTGCATAGGATGTCCGCTAAACCCCCTCCTCAGGGGGCTCCCCCCCGCACACTTATTGCAAAGCTTTTAAACTACAAGGATCGAGATGCCGCGTTGCGACTTGCGAGAGAGATAGGTAACATCCCAGTGGGAAACGTAAAGGTGGCAATATTTCCTGACTTCTCAGCCGAAATACAGAAACGTTGTCAGAGCTTCATGGAAGCCAAACGCAGGCTACGCGACCGTCACCTGAAGTATTCCATGCTCTTCCTTGCACGCCTGAGAGTGGAACATGATGGCCGAGTGTCGTTCTTTGAGGATCCTCATGAAGTCATCTCATGGCTGGAACGTGGGCCTGCGCACGACGGGAGAGACCAATGACACATCCAGTAAATGGAATGGTGAGATCACCTTGCTTTATGTTTCCGCAGACACTCAGCCTTCCTAATTACCCTGGCCACATTTCCAAATTGTTTCCCTTTTTTCTTTTGGATGTTTAGAGTGGACCTGCTATATTTTATTGCTCCCCTCATGGGAGTCCCTTTTTTTTTTTATACCCCTGATCTTATCCGCCACACGGAGCTTCTGAGGTGTGTTGGTCTTACAAGCCGCATGCATAGTGCAGCGAATTTTTTGCCCCACTAGCCACTGGGAACCATGACTTTGTAGATGAACGGTGGATCTGGGCTTTGCTGCCTCCTTTTTATGCCAACTTGCAGGGGCATGCAACTAGGCCCTATTTTCATCCTTCTTTGCGGTGGTGGGCCCAGGACCACTGTTTGATCCAGCGACTAAAACTGTTCCTCATCTTCGTTCTAGATGTGCAGTTACTGTTTTTCCCAGCTGACAGTTCAGAGTTGTTAAGGGATAAGTTGGGGTGGGTGTAAGGCGGGGAGGGGGGAGAGGGTTGTTCAACAGTTGATTTTGCAATGTTTAAATGTGCATATGGTGCCTCAGGAACTGGCTATCGGAAAATGTTCAAGTGCTGAAGGGGTGCTTGATGTGGTGAAGTATGTACCTCGGCCCTACTATATAATATATTTCCCGTTAGCCCATGAGATGCAGCGAGGTTCAGCCTAACCGAACCCTGGAGTTCACCATCACCGAAGCTATGGAAGGACAGTTAGTTTACAACTGTCGGGGGATGAGGCCCGCACATGTAGGGGTAGGTGTAGGGTGGGGAGGGGGGAGGGGAACGTTATACTGTTATTTTTTCAATATCTCAGTACACATGTATTATCACAAGAGGGGACCACGACAACAGGTATGTCTCCTCACTGGTTGTCATATGTATTGTACGATCTATACCAGTTTCTAATGTTACTCAAGCTCTGGATACTCCATGCTGCTTTACTAGACGATCCGTGGTGTTATTTTTCACAAGCCATGCTATGACATCTATAAAATTCCTGACATGGAATGTGAGGGGCCTGCGTGAGAAGGTTAAACGCTCGGCAGCCCTCTCATTCCTAAAGAAGCAGAGGGCGGATGTGGTGGCATTGGTGGAGACCCATATAGAAGGGAGGCTGCAGATGGCCCTCCGACGCCCGTGGGTGGGGTGGGAATACCATTCCACGCACACTACCCACGCCAGAGGTGTCTCAATATGAATTGCTAAATTGGTGCACTTTGAGCTATGTTAAGTAATTACAGACCCTCAGGGCCGATATGTATTTCTTCATGCCAAACTATATGGCGAGCAGTTTCTCCTCATGGCCTTTTACATACCCCCACCATTCAGTATGACTGTGATCATCGAGGGACTCGCCCTTATGACCCGACATCCCACAATACCAGTGATCTGGATGGGAGACTTTAATACCACCCTACGGCCGGCACTAGATAGACTCCAGGCTACACGGGAACGGATGCGGCTAACAGGGAGACAAAATTCTCAAAACTGACCTCCACTGTCCACTTAATAGACACTTGGCGATACAAATTTCCCCTCGCAAAAGCCTATTCCTGCTTTTCACCTTCCCACAACTCCATGTCCCGCATTGACTTTATTCTTGTATCAAGCACCCTAACGCCACGGATACTAGAAACAGCCTTTTGCCCAAGACTACTATCTGACCACAGCCCATACTGGACCTCACTGAGCATCCCCGTGGGTAAACCCCCAAAGCCTTGGTGCCTAAACCCATTTTGGTTGTCCCTGCTACCGGAAGATGACGAGCTCCCGAACCTATGGAAACAATACTTTGCGGAAAACTACCAAACTGCCTCTATTGCGGCGATTTGGGACTCATTCAAACTATACGCGCGTGCGAACCCTTACCTCCCACATAAATGCAATTAAGACAAAATCCGCAGATATCTTTGACAGGGCGTTAGCAGAACTATCCTCCACGGAACGAGAGTATGCCATTAATCCTACCTCAGAGATAGCAGCTCGACTCAAGCTGCAATCCAGAGTGGCAACTCAACTTCAGTTTACAAAGGCCAGACAAAAACTGTTTTTCACGAAGCAGAAAATCTTTGAGCATGGAGAAAAGGCAGGCAAGCTGTTGGCTTACCTGGTACATAGTGAGGATAGACCCCCAGTGGTCATCACGCTACATGGACCAGAGGGACATCAGATAACAGATCCTCAAAGAGTAACTGCTAGATTTAGAGACTTCTTTGCAGATTTATACAAGACAACGACTGCAGACCCAACGGACCAGAGAACGGCCTTCTTACATAGCATTACCCTCCCTCAACTGACGACAGACCAGCTTGACCTTCTTGAGGCACCCATCACTACAGACGAAATAGCCACGGCTATAGCCAGTTTTGCCAGATCCAAATCCCCTGGTTCAGACGGTCTTCCAATCGAGTTTTATTCTCAGTACAGTGAACTTCTTACCCCGAAACTGCTCACGCTATACAACCACCTGTTTGAAACCTTTTCCTTACCACCATCCATGAGAGAGGCAATAATAGTGCTCATTCCCAAACCAGGGAAGGACCCGGGATATCCAGAATCATATCGTCCAATCTCCCTACTCCAGGTGGATATAAAAGATCTCGCCAAGGTACTATCCTTGAGATTGAATAAAGTTATCCTTTCCTTAATACATGTTGACCAGGCAGGATTCATGCCGGGTCGCAACACATCCTTTAACCTGCGCAAATTGTTCATCAACCTACAGGCTACACACATGGAGGCAGGATCTAGGGTGGTGGTGACTTTAGATACGGCGAAAGCCTTTGACTCAGTGGAATGGGAGTACTTGTGGAAATGTCTGGAGGGGTATGGCTTCGGCCCTAAATTCATTAAATGGGTACAACTGCTGTATCAGTCGCCCACAGCCCGGGTGACGGCGAACGGATGGCCCTCCGAGCAGTTTGACCTCACCAGGGGCACAAGGCAGGGCTGCCCTCTCTCGCCGTTGTTATACGCCCTGGCTGCTGAGCCGCTAGCCATATCCACCTGGGATAATCCAGAAATCAAGGGACTATGCTCAGGTAATCTGATTGAAAAAATCAGTATGTACGCGGATGACACCTTTTATACCTGGCAGATCCGGGATCCTCCTTGCGGGTAGCACTACATACAATTGAACAATTTGGGACTTTCTCTGGTTTAAAAATTAACTGGGAAAAATCGCAAATATTACCAATAGACAGTTTCCCACCAACCGAGTCACAGGCCAGTCTGCCACTTCAGAGAGTTAGTACCATCAAATATCTCGGAATCCATGTATCCAGAATGTCGACAGACTTTATACATCTCAATATTGAACCTCTTATGTCCTATGTAAAAACTAAGCTGAGGACCTGGGCTCGTCTGCCACTGGGGGTATGGGGCTGAATAAACTTAATTAAAATGGTTCTACTTCCCAAAGTATTATATGTTATTGGATATGTTACTTCAAGACTCTTGAAGCCCTCCTCAAACCTTTCGTATGGGGTCCTAACAGACACAAACTGGCATGGCAGACGCTAAAAAACCCACCTGACCTGGGAGGTAGGTCACTACCGGATTTCAACCTATACTATATTTCGTCCCAATTATCACAACTATACCACATTGACAAGACAGACAGGGAGAGGTTCCTCCAGCTGATGTGCCCCAAGTGGGCCAGATACACTAAAGACCCTATTTATACAATAACAATAAACACCGGAAATACTGGTTTGAGGACTGGTGAGCTTGTCCTACAGCATCAATATAGACGCATATGGGACATTGCCTCCGCCAAACTGGAGATTCCCCAATATAACGACTTCACCCCATTATGGCACAACAAGGCCCTACTTGAATTCTGGCAAATCCCTGATGTAGATTGCTGGTCCACCTATGGAATCTTCTATCTCCATCATTTATTTACCAATGGGACTCTAAAAACCTTCCACACACTCCAAGAGGAGTACAATCTTCCCAATCATATGTTCTTTAGATATCTGCAAGTCAAACATGCAACCCGTACTCAATTCCCATTGTCCCCCCCTAAGCCCACTTCAAATGTCACTATGGCAATCATCAAAAACACTGATCCTCAAAAACTAATTTCAGCCTTCTACAACCTACTCTCCACCCCAGTAGCAACTAAAATAGCTTATGGACTTAAGCCTCGCTGGGAAAGGGCGGTGGGACCTATCGAGGACAGGGAATGGGTGGCAGCTCTGGAATTCTGTAAGGCGGTTTCGCCAAAACTTTCGGACAGGCTGACCCAAATTTACATAATCCATCAAGCGTACCTTACCCTCCTCAGGGTTGCCAGGTACAGAGGCTCCCAGTCCACTTTATGCCAAATGTGTGGAGGGGAGACAGGAACATTCATTCACTTACCGTATATACTCGAGTATAGGCCGACCCGAGTATAAGCCGAGGCCCCCAATTTACCCCCAAAAAACTGGGAAACCTATTGACTCGTGTATAAGCCGAGGGTGAGATATGCCTGTCCATCCCTGTGTGTGTGTCCATCCATCCATCCATCCCTGTGTGTGTGTCCATCCATCCATCCATCCCTGTGTGTGTGTGTGTCCATCCATCCATCCATCCCTGTGTGTGTGTGTGTGTCCATCCATCCATCCATCCCTGTGTGTGTGTCCGTCCATCCATCCATCCATCCATCCATCCCTGTGTGTGTGTCCGTCCATCCATCCATCCATCCATCCATCCCTGTGTGTGTGTCCGTCCATCCATCCATCCATCCATCCCTGTGTGTGTGTCCATCCCTGTGTGTGTGTCCATCCATGTGTGTGTGTGTGTGTGTGTGTGTGTGTGTGTGTGTGTGTGTGTGTGTGTGTGTGTGTGTGTGTGTGAGGCCTTGTGTGTCCAGCCTACCTGTGTCCCCAGCCTCCGTCCGGTCCCGAGCCTCCGTCCGGTCCCGTCCTGTCCCGAGCCGAGCCTCCGTCCGGTCCGGTCCCGTCCCGTCCCGAGACTCCGTCCGGTCCCGTCCCGTCCCGAGCCGAGCCGAGCCTCCGTCCGGTCCCGTCCCAGGATCACCGCTCTTCGTCGGCGCCCATTTTCCTGTTCAAATGCCGCGCCTCCCTGTCTGTGATAGGCGGAACACAATTTCCCAGCAGTCTGTGTTCCGCCTATCACGGCCATCCTTTCATCCTCGTCCGTAGTACGAGGATGAGCGGATGTCCGTGATAGGCGGAACACAGGCTGCTGGGAAATTCAGTGTTCCGCCTATCACAGGCGAAGGCGGAGCCGGAGGCGCGGCTTTTGAATTAGAATAGAATGGCCGCTGTCTGTCTGCTCGACACGCTGATCGAGCAGGCAGACAGCGATGACTCGAGTATAAGCCGAGGGGGGCACTTTCAGCCTCAAAAAAGAGGCTGAAAATCTCGGCTTATACTCGAGTATATACGGTACTCTGGGCATGCCCCAAAGTACAGGGATTATGGACACAGATAGTAAGATTCCTCCATGATGAAATGGGCTCTCCGGCCACGCTAGACCCAAAAATGTGCCTTTTAGGACTCTTGCCAGACTCGACCGACAGGTACGACATTTTTACACGAGACGCTATTCACAGCATGAAAGACAATAGCTAGGAAATGGATGAGGACTTGTCCCCCGAGCATTGCAGAATGGAAAGCAGAAATAAACAGCACCCTCCCCTACAAAAAATTTCTATACATCAATAGAGGATGTCCTGAGAAATACTACAAAATCTGGGACAGGTGGCTGCAGGAGTCTAGCACTTGTTCATAGCCTGCTTTTGCACAACACATAGTATTGTAAATGACATGTAGATCTTCCGGCCCATGTGTAGTGAAGCAACCCAAAACACTGACACAAGGTACCTTTTTGCTTTATTTATTTCATGCATAAAACGTGATGTGATATCGAAGATTTGAGATGGTTATATAATTGTTATTTGAGGATTTGTACGATATGTACCATTTTTGTAAATGTAATCTATAACATGTATGCACTGTAAATCGAAATAAACCTGGTTGATTAAAAAACAAAACAATAGACTGTACAAAGAAAGGAAGTCTTTTACCAAACCAACAGATGAGGAAATGGAACTATATCTCGAGGACGTGATACTGGAAATGGAAAGAGAAGGGAGTTTAGAATACAATTGGCGCTTCCAGCTATAACCTGTGGGCAGCACTGATCAAGTGGGGAAAACCTGATGCGGTGGTTTTACAACAGTAAGTGCTGGGACAAGGGATGGGCAGGAGGAACGGCTGCCCTGGGCACTGTGGTATTATGTGGGGTAATGGGGCACCACAAGGAGATTGGTGGGGGGTGATTTGTGTTGGATGGAGGAATTTAGGGGGTGGTAGGGGTTAAGAACTGTTCTAGCAGGACATATTTGGGGAGGTGTGCTAGGAATACCTGTGTGTGTGGTTGGGGGGGGGGGGTGCAGAGGACACGTGTGTGTGTGTGTGTGTGTGGGGGGGGGGTGCAGAAGAGGACACTGGTGTGGGTATGCAGTGGGGTGCAGAGGACACTGGTATGTGTGGAGGGGTGCAGAGGACACTGGTGCATATATGCGGTGGGGTGCAGAGGACACTGGTGGGGGGGGTTACAGAGGACACTGGTGTGGGTATTCAGTGGGGTGCAGAGTACACTGGTGTGTAAGGGGGGGTGCAGAAGGACACTGGTGTGTATGGAGGGGTGCAGAGTACACGGGTGGGGGGGTGCAGAGGACACTGGTGTGGGTATGCAGTGGGGTGCAGAGTACACTTGTGTGTAAGGGGGGGTGCAGAGGACACTAGTGTGTATTGGGGGGGTGCAGAGGACACGTGTGTGGTGGGGGTGCAGAAGACACGTGTGTGTATGTGTGTGTGTGTGTGTGTGTGGTGGGGGGTGCAGAAGACACTGGTGTGTGGTGGGGGGGTGCAGAGGACACGTGTGTGTGTGTGTGTTGGGGGTGCAGAAGACACGTGTGTGTGTGGTGGGGGGGTGCATCTTATTTATGCACTCTGCATGCATTTTGATGTTTATGGGCAGCACAGTGGTGTAGAGGTTAGCACTCTCACCTAGCGGTAAGAAGGTCGCTGGTTCAAATCCCAACCAGAACACTACCTGCCTGGAGTTTGCATGTTCTCCCTGTGCCTGCGTGGGTTTCCTCCGGGTACTCCGGTTTCCTCCCACAATCCAAAGACATGCAGGTAGGTTAATTGGCTTCTATCCAAAATTGGCCCTAGTATATGAATGGGGACCTTGGATGATGGGCTCCTTGAGGGCAGGGACATGAGTGTGCAATGTACAGGGATAGGGACAATTGTAGACACTCACTCAGGTTGAACTGGATGGACTAGTGTCTTTATTCAACCTAACTATGAAACTATGTTTGTGAATCTTATTAATTTATTCAAATTTACATTTGTATTGCTACCTGTAGCAGCATATTACCTTACTTTGCTGGGAACAGCGCAGCACCAACCCCCACCTAATTTTACTCTCCTATGGGTATGGTCTGACCCATATTCGGTGCCTGCAGCAGTTCCACCATCATTCTTTCATACATGCTAGCGCAGGAATAACTATATATCCTTTTACAAATTTGACCCTTGCCAGACAATTTGGTTGGAAACCTTTAACAGTTCCCGAATGTAAGACCTTTCTGGGCCTATCCCTCAAGATGGGTATTACTAAAAAGAATGAGTTGCAGTCATTTTGGTCCACTGACCCAATTCATCATATGCCCTTGTTCTCTGCTGCCCATGGTCAGGGCAAGATACAAGAAAATATTGCAGTTTATGCAATCCAATGACAATGAACTGTCGACCTCAGGGTGACCCTGGATATGATCGGTTCTACAAAATTCAGCTCCTTGTAAACTACTTCAACCAAAAATTTGTAGCCTTGTATATACATAAACAAGAGGTCTGCATTCATGAGACCCTCAGTCCAGCAAGCGTGCCAGATATGGGATCAAAATGTATAAGCTCTGTGACAGGGCAACACCAGTGGCGGCTGCTGCTCTACCCGGGGGGGGGGGACAAAAAACAGAGCACCCTTCCTCACGTTGCAGGTGGTACTCACGCGGTCAGGGTCTCAATCGGTGCTGATGCAGAGCACTGAGAGATCACTCTGGGCAACCATCTCCACAGGCTCTACATAGGAAGACTACATAGGAAGCAGTGGCAAGATTGTTTGGGACTTGGAGTCGCCCTTGTTCCAAAAAAAGGGTACCATTTATACGTGGACAATTTTTATACAAACGTGCCACTTTGACACCTCTTTCAAACTGCAGTTGGCGCATGTGGCACTGTGCGATCTAATCGCCAGGGCTTCCCCCAACGGTTTGTAAATGGCTGCTTGAGGTGCAATGAATTGCTTGCATTTCACCACCGCAGTTAACAAAAAAAAAATAAACTTATATGCCGAAGCATAGGGGCTGGGGTGGACAGAGGGCGGATTGTCCCTATGCTTCGGCATATATTTTAAAAAAACTTTGGAGTTTTATTATTAAGATACTTTGTAATATTTATGTTATTATCATGCTGTATTATTATTAACATTATTACCATTATCATGCATTGTTTATTACTTTGTTTATCATTGTATTCATTTATTTCTTGTAAATCTAATTGCAATGATCAATAAAATTCCTATTAGTTCACCTTGTATTCTCTTGCTACCACATACTTCATGTAAAGTCCCAATGTCCCCCTTGTTTCCCCCCCCCCCTCTTTTTTTGAATATATTTTAAGTCCTTTTTCTTGGCAGATTTCTTCATCCACATATGTCAATGAAGTCATCTGGAGGTTCTTTTTTTTTTATTTCTGCCCATGGGTGTCAGGGCTGGGCTCAGCCCTTCCTTCTCTGAGCTGGCCGCTCTGCTGTCGGCTAATTGCCAGCTCCTTTCTCTCCACAGTGACTCAGCTGTTGTTGATCTGCTCGTCGGCCCTGTCTACTTAAAGCCGTCCAGCTCACTTCATCTCTGCCTTCACCTTTGGTCACATCTCAGAGACTTTTCTCCTGCGTTCCTGTTGAAGACTTGATCGGCTGACGTCCCTTCTGGCTCCTGATCCTGCTTGCTGTACTACTACGTTGATCTCTGGCATTGGCTGACTACCCGATCTGGTTACTGAACTCCTGGCTATGTATTAACTACGCTTACTCTGTTTACCTTTTTATTATTATTAAACAAGTGTGATTAACTGTACTTCCATCTCGGTCTGATTCATGGTTTCTGACAATGGGCTGAGCAGAAAAAAAGAACATTGCATGTATGCCGTTTATTTAAAAGTGGGTGGATGCAGGGCGGTATTCTAATGATGGGCATAGCATACGCTTTATTGATTTCATATCGATCGATCGATGTAAATAGAGAAATCTGTTAGGTTCTCTTTTTTTCATGCATGGGGAAAAAAAAGAACATTACAATATATGCCCAACAAGGACCAGCAACATACTGGCATGTTGCTGGACTTTGAGTGGTTATACCAGAATGATACCTGCAGGTTTAGGCATCATCTCGGTATAGCTTTTTTTCAAAGTAGACACCTCAATCTCTTTGCTGAGATATGTTGAGTCCATGTAATATTTGATATTTTGCCACAAGTTTCAGGAAAATTGAATTTTTTTTTTTTTTTACACAAAGTTGTCACCAAATATATATAGTTCAACCTTGGAATACAAGCATAATCCGCTCCTGGGGCATGCTTGTAATCCAAAGCACTCGCATGTCAAAGTGAGTTTCCCCATAGAAGTCAATGGAAGCAAAGATCATACCATATGCAATACCGCATGTGGCCAGAGGTGGGGGGGGGTGCGGGAGAGACTTGGAAATACTTGGGAGACTGCTTGGCTGCGCTCAGAAACCCTTGGAAAGGCTTGGGAATGGAGTATTTCCGAGTACTTTTGATGAGTGTCACTGGCACCCCTGCACCTCTGGCCAAATGCGGTACTGCACACCGCAGAGGCTTGACTCCTGCTTGTTTTGTGAGACAATACTCCCAAACCAAGTCAGGGTTAAAAAAATAAAAATAAGTTGCTAATATTGCAAAACGCTCGTTAACAGCGTTACTCCCAATCCGAGGTTCCACTGTATTGCTCACACATGCCATGGGTATATGTGGAATTACACCCCAAAATACATTCTACTGCTTCTCCAGGGTATGGAGATACCACATGTGTAAGACTTAGCCTAGCCACGTACAGGACCCCAAAAACCAATCCCCCCACCTTCAGACTTTCTAAGAGCGTAAAATGCTAATTTTACTTCCTCAATGCCTATCAAAGTTTTGGAGCCCTTGAAATGTCAAGATAGTACAATATCCCCCTCAAATGACCTGTAGCACTGTCCCCGTAGGGCTTGCTGTGTGTTGACTTGTTAGGCCTCCCTCTGGTTATCTGCAGACAGTTGCTGTGGTTTTTCACATATCCCTCCTTAATTCCATAACATCGTTATTCAAACAGTCCAGGGTGTTTGTTTTGTTCATATTTATTGTGGAGCTTGGATGAAGAAAGGAATAGTGGGATACTCCAACTGAACTATTCACAGTAGATGAGGAAAACTCTCACTTGGCCTCACCGGATTACTTGTGGAAGCAGACACACTTCTTTTACCATACTGCCACTCGTATGGAAGAATTAAGTCTTCTTGCTCTCTCTAGCAACAGACTTGAAGCTACTTTATCTTCAGGATATTCTCTAGCATCCTCTTTACTGACACCCGTCCTCTGACTCTTCTAACTGAAGGTTTGGCCCTCACAGGACAGGCCCCATGACAGATCTGTACTCACAACAGGCAGAATCAGATCCTTCCTGGTGTCTACCTTGCAGTTAGCTCTGCAGGACCTCTGGGTTCAGCTTCTCTTTGACTTTCAGGCCCTAAGTTCGATCCACTGAGGCCACGTGGCAGCTTTTAAAGAGGAGGGGCAGCCACCCCCTCACTCTGGGACCCCGCTCTCCAGCTGAAGACCCGAAGAACACTTGCCCCTGGCTTTTAAACAGTCAACCAGCATGCAATGAGGCACTTTCCTCTGCAAATAGCCAGGGCTGTAACAATGCCTGTGTCCTCACTTGTCAGGTTTACTCCCACTGTCCAATATGGCTCCCTATTGGACCAGTATGAAACCTTCAGACAAGCTGAGCTGCACCTGAGCACCATGAGCAGACTTTACCAATAGATCCTACTCCCTGGTAGGCAGAGAGCATTGTAAATTTGCCTAATGTTCCTCCTGTTGGGCAGAAAGACCCTAAACGACATGTCTGGGGTATTGTCCAATTCAAGGCTGAATGCCCTTTTCCCTTACCCATAACATACTAGTAATAAATATAGACACCTTGCTCTTTGGGTTTAAATGGCCACAGCAGCCTTTTATTAACAAAAAAAACAGCAAAAAACTGCAAAAAACATTTTAAATCCTTAAAACATCTATAATCATCTGGTGACATAACTGCCTAGGATTTTTGAAGGCACTATTAACATCACTATCTGTATCCGGCACCACCTTGCCTCTTACCCGCCCCGTAGCCGTGACTTACGCCAGCACAGGGACATTCATTTGGCAAAAATCGTCAGCTGATACAGCCACCTCCTTACTTCTGCCCTCATTAGGGCAGGTCCACTCATTTCTGTGATGGGCCCAGCCCATCGTTCTCCAAATAACGTTAACGTTACCATCCCCCGCCTTCAAAAACCCTATGACCACTGCCATAGCCGGCCGGCATGACAACTTACGTGCTGTAGTCCCAAAAACCACAGGTCAATCCCCACCGCATTCAGATGTACACCATCCCCTCTCAAAATAGCCACAGCTCCTTCTCCAATTTCCTGTGATGGATAGCCAAACCCCCATTGCGAACAAAGAACTTAGCCACTGCTATATTCACTTTTATGCGGGCCCTGTTAACCCTGTCCACCGAAACAGCCAAACACCAAGAAGCCCTAGCCACCATGTCTGACCATATGACAATGGTGTCAGGGAACAGGGTCCGCAACCGCAGCAAATCATACTTGATGTCCCTGCACAATTCCCTGGAGGCCCTAAGCCCTAGGTAATTACCCCCTACATGCAGGACCAGGACATCAGGGGGCCTATCCAGCCTAGAATAATGATGCACTTCAGGGAGCACCTGTGACCACAGCACCAGGAACCCCAATCCATCGAATCTTAACCTGGTCCCCAACTGTCGCCCTTCAGGCCTAACTTCCGCCCTCTTGGCACCCCAGAACACACAAGAATGGCCCAGGATCCACACCAAACATTCTGAACCTGCAACACAAAACAGCATGACAGTACAGAACCCCGGAAAGCCCGGCAACATGAAAAAACACCAGAACCACGGACACTGACATGAGGACTAGGAACAGACACAACACAAACATGACCCCAGTCGTGCCTGCTGAACCGCAGCCCTACCCCTGAATTCCATTATCTCAACCTACCTACAGCAAATGGGGCCGCATGTACGACCTAAAACTCCCATCGCCCAATTCTTTTTACCAGTTTGTCCTCCTGACCCCACCGTACCGCCTCCGTGGCCGCACAAATCCGGAAGGAGTGGGAGGAGTAGCCCCAAACTGGAACTGAGACAACGCCGACCCATCTTGATGAATCAAAAACGGCCCCGGTACCGTCCCCCTAAGCACGTACCATTTTCATACTGCCCGTACCGGACACAAAGGCAATCCCGGGATGGCCGCCAAGGACACCCACTTACCCTTTCCCGTCTGATCCGTCTTGGAACGCCTGACCAAAATCGAAAGGACCTCCCCCCGGTGCAGCACATCTTCCAAATCCAAACTACCATCCGCCCCCATTTTGACAAGCATACCAGTTCGCTAACGCGAAACGCCCCAAAGAATGCAAAGATAAACGCCGTCCTGAATAGAGCTGCCTCATAAACTCAAGAGCACACCTCGTTCAAGGTGTTCGTGATAATGCCCAGCAACTGCGCATGTTTAGTAACATCACCAACCCCCGACATCTGAAACAAAAAGGCTAAACCCGCCACCTTTTTCCCCAATTTAGCTGAAGAAACCCCTTCTTCCACATTTTTTCAATAAAGTCCAGCACCAAACCCAAGCGCTCCTCATCTGAAAGAACACCCACCCTTTCTAGCCTCCAAGGCACGGCATTCACCACATACCTTCTCATACGCAGTCAAAGTAGCTGTGCATACTGAGTTTCGGAGCAGACCCGCTACTGTTCGAAAGTGATGTCCCACAAGTAGTCCGGGCAAGGAATTCCATGCTGCTCCGTGTCCGGCGCCAACACTCAAAATCTGTCCCACTGTAGGCGATACAATGCATCAGCCACATTATTATTCACACCCAGCACATGCACAGCACAAACGTAACAATTAAGGCAAAAAACACTGTAACACCAGATCCCTAAGTAATCGCACAACCGGAGGTGACGAAGCTGAAACCTTGTTGATGGCTTGCACCACCCCCAAATTGTTGCAATGAAAGCAAAAGCATTTTTTCCTGAATTCCTTTTGCCAAATCTCAATGGCCAGTACTATCGGGAAGAACTCCAACAGCACCAAATTTACCAACAACTCCGTCGCACACCATGATTCAGGCCAACTGCCCGCACGCCACTGTCTTCCCAAAATAGCTCCGTTACCCACCGCCACTGCTGCATCCGTGAACATCTCTAAATCACATGCCAAAACCATTCTATCCATCCACACCGACCTACCATTAAACTGTTCCAAGAACAACAGCCACACCCGCAGATCAGCCTTATGATCCTTGGACAGCCGCACAAAATGATGTGGTGCCCGAACCCCTGAGGTGACCGCTGCCAAAAGTCTACAAAAAACCCTGCCCATGGGCATAATGCAGCATGCAAAATTTAGGTTGCCCAGCAGTGACTGAAGAGCCAGCAACTGAATCTTGTTACAAGCAAGAGCTGCGGTCACTGAAGCCCGCAGGTCTTCCACCTTGTCCAGGGGCAACCGACATTCCATCCGCACCGTGTCGCTCACAATCCCAAGGAATCTGATAGTTGTAACCGGGCCTTCTGTTTTGTCCTCAGCAAGTGGCACTCCAAACGACCGAAAAATATACTGCAACGAGGCCAACAGAGTCTGACAGACCTACTCCCCGAAGGGCCAATCGCCAAAAAATCATCTAGGTAGTGAATTATGGAGTGCAACCCAGACACATCCTTCACCACCCATTCAAGGAACGAGCTAAAAGTCTCAAAGAAAAAGCACGAAACAGAACAGCCCATAGGTAAGCATGAATCTACATAATACTGACCCTTCCACATGCAACCCAGCAACCGAAAGCTGCTGGGGAGAACTGGAAGAAGGCGGAAAGCCGACTCAATGCCGGTTTTTGCTAAGAGGGCCCCTTGGCCAAACCTGTGGACCCACGACACCGCCTTATCAAAGTAAGCATACGAAACCACACAAAACTCCTGGTCAATGGCATCATTGAACGATGAGCCTCTTGGGTAGGAAGGATGGTGTATCAACTGGAAGGAATGTGGTTCCTTCTTAGGTACCATCCCCAATGGAGAGACGACCAAGTCAGCGATCGGGGGCGCCCCAAACGGACCAGCCATCCTACCCAAAGCTACTTCCTTGGCTAGTTTAGCAGACACCACGGCTGGGTGCCGCTGTTTGGAAATCAAATTCCGAGGGACAGGCGGAACACTGGCCAATGTGCTAGAAACAACAAAACCCGCGGAAAAACCCCTAAACAAAATATCCGCCGCTGTCCTATCCGGATACCTACTTAGGAAGGGAGCCAATCTTTCCACTTTTACCGGCGTCCTCCCTCTTTCCAGACTCACCCAACTTACCTTTGTTCTTCTTTGAAACACTTCGAGAGCGGATGGGATCCCCCGCAGCCGGAGCACTTGTGCCGGACGGCACGCTCCTCCAAACTTGCAGTTCCCCTCGTTGAACTGCCAGCAGAAACCCTTCTGCTTTCTGGCCGACGATGATGAGGTTCCCACACCGCCACCAGCCCCCCCTGAAAAGGGGGAGTTGAATGCTCGCGCTTGGGTCATCAGCTTCATCCAAAAGCTAATATCCTTGTGGTCCCACCTAATGGACGGCCTATCCACCTTCCGTTGCCTGATTTGCTCATCGTAGCGCAACCTGGACACGCCGCTGTAAACCCGATGCGCTTCACCTGTCGCGTCCGCATAACAAAACAGTGCAGAGCATTGCTCAGGCGCCTTCTCCCCGACCACGCTAGCCAAAATATTGAAAGCTTGGAGCCAATTAAAAAAACGTCCTGGGAATAAGCCGGTACCGCCGTTTTTCTTCCTCCTCCTTCTTACTTTCATCTAGTTTGACCTTATCCAGATTAAACTTCTCCAACGGTAAGAGGGAAAGAATTTCGACATACTCACCCATCCAAATGCGCTCCCTCACCTCCGGCTTGAGGTGAGCTCCCAGCGGGCCCTCGAAGCACACATAAACTTCGCATTTGGCCGCATCAGCCAAACGCAAGTCATCCGAGTCGCTCATCGCCTTCTTGTTCGCCTCCTGCGCCTTATCCGGGGCCTGTGACAAACCCCCGCTAGCCACTTTGTCCCCCCCCAGCTGTCCTTCCCCCGCCGGTGGAGACGGGGACACCACCGCCCCGTCCAACTGTCTAGCAGGGGCCGCTGTTCCCCCTAAACTGGCCCCAAACCCCAGCAGAGCGTCTGGAATCGGTGCCGCCCTCCAAGCAGCTGCTGGGTCCAGCTCCCGCCTCACACCAGGCCAGCGCCTCGCTGAACCCGGCCAAAAAAAGCCTGTAGGAAGCCAGACACCCCACCCCGTGCAGCAGCCGCCACCGGTACTGCCTGCTGGGATACTATCCCTGAGCCACCCTCAGATGCTATGCTCAGCCCCGCCCCCCCAAGCCAGAAGTGCAGCCACCCTCCAAAGCCTAACCCCCCTTCCCCTGCCCAGACACAGCCCCATAAACATCAGACAAGGACATAGACATCCCCCGCAGCCGCATCTCCAGAGCCAGGACGCCTCTCTCCACCATCAGCCAGGTCTTCCCCCTCCGAGGAGGGGACCTCCCCTTCCGATCGGATCACAGCTCCCTGACACTCTCCGATATCAAAGCACTCTCGGAGCCTCCCGCAGGCCGCTGACGTCACTCCCGGCCACCGCGCATCTCCTTGGTTTGCTCTGCCTCCCCCGCTGTGCTGTCTGCCTGGATACACTGACATGAGCAGAACGTTGGTCCTGATGAGTGATAGCAGCGCTGTCGCGTCCTCCAGCCGCACCTCCGCTTCTCCTCCCGGCAGTCCCGGCCACCCCAGGCATCAGACCAGCACTGGGTGAGCGTCCTCTCCCCCGCAGGGCCCCTCTGACTGCAAACCCAGAGCCTGCAGAGGCCGCATGGTCCGGAGAATCCAAAGAGGGGGGCAGGAGTGGGCAGAAGACCCGCTTTTCCCCCCAGGGGCACGCCTCTGAAAGGGATTCCTCCCAACACCCCCGGCCTGAGAAGGCGGTCTCTTGGCCTCAGAGGCTGAAGGGTCTATGACTGGGCTCCCAGCGCAGCAACAACCTGGTGGGGTCAATTGAGGGCTCAAACGCTCAGGAGGGCATGACCTCCTAGCACGCTGACGAACAGGGGCTGGTGTAGCAGTCGCCTGCCCCAACCCCGGCAAAATACCCGCTAATTGGGTATGCAGCCACTGTGGCTCGTTAACGCCCGCAGCCACACGGAAGGGGGACAGCATTGCCTCCAAATCCTCCATCCAGAATTGAGAATGTCACTGGATGCTGAGAATGTCACTGGTTGCTGTCCCAAGATGAATGATTCTAGAATCCCCACACCCCTCCTAGCAACCCCTAAGGACCACCCAACCCCACCCTGCCACACCCTACGTATCTTTTTAAGACCTTCCTTAAGTTCCTAAGACCTCCTATTGTGACTGAATTATTTTAACCCCCACCTTACCTTAGCCTTACTGTAAAACCCCATCATGTAGGCCCTCTGCCTAAGCTGTGCTTCAGCTACTGGCCTGTACTCTCTTCCAGCACTTACCTAGGAGGGTTCTACAGACCCCAATTTCGAAAGTAGACACCCCAAGCTATTTTATGAAAGGCATGTTGAGCAGGGGCGTAACTAGAAATCACAGGGCCCCATAGCAAAATGTTGTATGGGGCCCCCCCACAAAAAAAATGAACTCTACATATGGTATTATTATATTAACTGTTATACAGTGTTACATGTAACATACACCTAGTGGAATAATTGTAAATGTAGTGCACGAATAGGCCATCAGCAGGGACTCCACTGAGCTCAGCATGCATGTTCTTATAGAATAGTGAGCACACACCTACTAATACATTACAAACCTGGAAGGTGGCTGAGGAGCCCTCCCTCAAGCACTCAGTTTGGCGGCTTGGGACACGGCCCTTGCGGGAGGGAGGAGCAGTCTGGCTGCGGGCAATGCACTGCAGGCAGCGGAAGTTGGCCCGGGACTGGCTGGCACTGATACAGATACAGACGCTCGCTCTGGACTGGGCTCTAGCTGCTGCTCTCTCTTTGCTACTGCTGCTGCGGCTGGAGGCAGAGAAGCAGAGGAGGTGGGTGGACTCGAAGCGCTGCGCAGGGCAGCTCTGAGTAAGGTGGCCCTTGCAACGCTCAGCCTCTGACTGACTCTGCCAATGACGTCACTGGTTGCTAGACATGAGGCGGGGCAGCCCTAACAACCAGTTTGGCAGTGTTTATTAGGGTGGCTATGTGTCCTTATTTCATTCTGAGATACTGTATTGTCCCAGAATGAAGGTGCCCGGGACACGGGACTCATCTAAATTGAGGGACAATCCCATGTGGGCACCCTACTAGGGTCACAGATTCCTGGGTGCAGAAATATTTCTGGTGCCCCCACATGGGCGTGGTCATCTTACCAACACCTCCCCTTTACAAATGTTTGTATGGCAATGACTCAAACACAGATACACCCCTAAGAAGTCTTCATTACCCTGGGATCCTCCCATGATCTTTTAACAATAAAGAGTCTCTCTGATGCACGCAGAGAGGGCTTCTGTTACAGAGTCTGTTACAAAGGACCCCCAGACATAGTAGAGGAGACAGTCATAGACTGCAGACATAATAAAAGAGATGATAGGAGACTGCAGACATAATACAGGAGATCGTCAGAGACTGCAGACATACAAGAGATGATCAAACACTGCAGAAATGGTAGAGGAGATGGACAGAGACTGCAGACATAATACATGAGATGGTCAGAGACTGCAAACATAATACAGGAGACAGTCAGAGACTGCAATCATTTATTTTATTTAAAAAGTCCCCGTACTAAGGAGAAACAGCAGAATGTTTTTTGGGTTATAATTCCACATATACTCATGGCATATGTGAGCAATATATCATTTCATTAACAATTTTGTTTAAAATGTTACATTTTTGTTATAATTTTTCAGTCACTTTTTTCAGACAAAAAAATTTAAATATTCAACATGCCTCTCAGCAAAAGTATCTACTTTTCAAAAAGGGGAAATTGGGGGGGGGGGGTTCCCATTTTAGCACCTCAAGAAATGGGATAGACAGTCATAAACAAAAAGCTGCGTAAATTCCAGTAAATGTACCATAGTTTGTAAATGCTTTAACTTTTGCGCAAACCAATATATATACGCTTATTGAAAACATTTTTGCCCACGACATGTGGCTGAATACAGTTTGGCCTAAAGCCGGGTTCACACTGGTGCGGCGCGACACTTGTCCTACTTTGGATCCGACTTTGCCCTGCGACTTGAAGTCAGAGACGCGTCCGACTTCAATGAACGGGGATCTGACTTAGATCCCCACCAATACCAGGCACTGTGTTTGGTATGAATCTTGAGGGGGAACTCCACGCCAAATTTTAAATAAAAAAACAGCATGGGTTCCCCCTCCAAGAGCATTCCAGGTCTTTCGGTCCGGTATGGATTTTAAGGCGTGGGGGTCCCGTGAAAAACTCCATACCAGACCCTTATCTGAGCACGCAGCCAGTCAGGAACGGGGGTGGGGACGAGAAAGCGCCCCCCCCCACTCCTGAACCGTACCAGGCTGCATGCCTTTAATATGGGGGGTGGGTGCTCTAGGGCAGGGGAGAAACACTGCAGCCCCCCACGCCAAAGCACCTTGTCCCCATGTTCCTGAGGACAAGGGCCTCTTCCCAACAACCCTGGCCGTTGGTTGACGGGGTCTGCGGGTGGGGGGCTTGTCAGAATCTGGGAGCCCCCTTTAATAAGGCGGCCCCCAGATCCCGGCCCCCCACCCTATGTGAATGAGTACGGGGTACATTGTACTCCTACCTATTCACCTAGGGGAAAAAAGTGTCAATAAAAAAACACACTAGACGGGTTTTTAAAGTAATTTATTAGGCAGCACCAGGGGTCTCTACTGACTTGGGGGGGTCTCTTCCTACTTCTCCGCTCTCTCCGGCCTCTTCTCCTACTCTCCGGACCCTTCTCCCGCTCTCAAGGGGTCTTCTGCCGGGCTCCTCCGCTATCGTCTGCTCTTTTGTCCGCTCTTTTGCTAGCGTTGACCCGGTCTTCTCCGTCACCGCCAGGGGCATTATGGGGCAGTGACATCATAATGGGCAGGGTCAACGGATGACATCACCCGGTGACCACGCTCCATGCCTATATAAGTCATTGCGCACCTCGCACGCGGCATTACATAATGAGAGAGTGGCGTGTCAACATCGGAAGAAGACATGCCAATAATAGCAAAAGAGCGGGCAAAAAGAGCAGAAGATAGCGGAGGAGCCCGGCAGAAGACACCGGAGAGCGGGAGAAGAGGCTGGAGAGAGCGGAGACATTTCGAAATAGACCCCCCAAGTCAGAAGAGACTCTTGGAGCTGCCTAATAAAATTACTTTAAAAACCCATCTAGTGTGTTTTTTTAATTGACGCTTTTTTTCCCCCAGGTGAATGGGTAGGTGTACGATGTACCCCATACTCATTCACATAGGGTGGGGGGCTGGGATCTGGGGGCCCCCTTATTAAAGGGGGCTCCCAGATTCTGATAACCCCCCTGCAGACCCCGACAACCAATGGCCAGGGTTGTTGGGAAGAGGCCCTTGTCCTCATCAACATGGGGACAAGTTGCTTTGGGGTGGGGGGGCCATAGTGTGCCCCCTGCCCCAAAGCACCCACCCCTCATGTTGAGGGCATGTGGCCTGGTACGGTTTAGGAGGGGGGTTCTCGCTCATCCCCACCCCCTTTCCTGACCGGCCGGGCTGCGCGCTTGGATAAAGGTCTGGTATGGATTTTGGGCGGACTCCCACTCCGTTTTTTCAGCATAGGGGGGTTTCTTCTTGAAATCCATATCAGAACGAAGGGCCTGGTATGCCCTTGGAGGGGGAACCCATTCTGATTTTTTAGTTAAAATTTGGCTTGGAGTTCCCCCTCAAGATCATCAGCACAAATCACATGCCAAAGTCGGAACAGGCAAGACGGCAATCAGAATTTGATCCAACTTCATTGATATTCAGTTGGCTGAAGTAGGATCAAAGTTGGACCAAAGTAGTGCAGGGAGCATTTTCAAAGTCGGACCGACTTGTGTCGGACCAGTTAAGATGGCTCCCATAGGGAAACATCGATTTTCACACATCATGCGACATGAGCTCCCAATGTTGGAGCGTTTGTCGCACCAGCGTGAACCTGGCCTAAGGCCCCTGTCAGGCAGGGTGGACTCCATCAAGCGCATCCTAAAGCTCAGCGGGGGATCTCTCCACTGATCTCCACTGAGCAGGCGGATGACAAATTGGTGTCTGTTCTGCTTTGCAGAGAGGGCACAGCCCGCTGTTCTCTATGGCGCAGTCAGATGGAAATGGACCGCTTGTCCATTTCCATCTGTCATCGGATCGCCGGACTGTTAAGCCGCGTACACACGACCAGACTTATGTCCGACAGACTTTCAAAGGAGTTCTGACGGAGTTCCGGCAGAGTTCTGACGGACTTTCCGAATGAGCGGACTTGGCCACACACAATCACACCAAACTCCGACGGATTCGAACGTGATGACGTACGACTCGACTCGAATAAGGAAGTTCATAGCCAGTAGCCAATAGCTGCACTAGCGTCGGTTTTAGCCCATCGGAATAGCATACACACGAGCAAATTTCTCGGTAGGAACTGGGTCCGGCAGAGTTCTGTCGGAAGAATTTGAAGCATGTTCCATTTCTAAAGTCTGTCAGACTTTTGCGAATCAAAAGTCCGTTGCAGCCCACACACGATCGAATAGTCTGCTGGAATCATTCAGTATATCAGTATATCATATATATACTATATATCTATATATCAGTATAGCATTTGCAGTTTGCAGTAGGGACGGACCAGAGAGAGCTACTTTGAAGCAGTTGGCCAGCTTGACCACTTACCGCCCGCCATATAGCAATATGACTTCGGCAAAGTGGTTCTGTTATCCTGACTGGACATCATATGACGTGATCAGGATAATAGAGCCGACGCGGGCCCGTGGTCTGACACACTGCATCTCCGATCATGGTATACAGCCTCTGACGGAGGCTTCCTACCACGTGATCAGCTGTAACCAATCACAGCTGATCATTGTGTGAACTAGGAAGTGCCAGTAAATGGCTTTTTTCTGTACGCGCTGACAGGGAGAGCCAATCAACGGTTCTCCCTGAGAGGGGGAGGGGGTCTGCGCTAATAACAGCACATTGATTATCAGCACAGCCCCTATCAGATGTTTCCATCAGCTGCCAATCACTGCCCATCGGCTGCCAGCCTGTGCCCCATAAGCAACGCCTGTCAGTGCCCATCAAAGTGCCAGTCAGTGCCCGTCAAAGTGCTAATCAGTGCCCATAAATGTGGCAATCAGTGCCCCATCAGGAATGCCTGTCAGGGCCCTTCAGATGCCACTCAGTAATGCCTGTTAGTAGCTCCTGCCTATTCAGTGCCACCTCAGTGCTCATCAGTGCGGCCTTTTAGTGCCCATCAGTTTTTTGTTTGTTTTTTAAGTTTTAGTCTTTTTTAGTTTGTTTAGCAAAAAAAAAAAAAAAAAACACTTAACGACCACACTATAGCTAAAAGAGGGCTACAGCGTGGTCGTCCAATTCTGGGAGGGTATCCATAGACGTCTTTCCATAACTCTGCCTCCTGGGGTGCACATCAGACATGCTCTGTGACTGCTGTGTCCTTTGGACACAGCTGATCACAAATCAGGGTAAAGGGCCAATCACAGCCCTTTACCATGTCATCAGCTGTGCCCAACCATTCTTTTCCTCGAGCTGTATCTGTGAGGAAAGGAGAGCTGACAACTGGCAAGGCTGTCATTACATTGTTTACACTGATAATCAGGGCACTAATCATCAGTGCCATGAATATCAGTGCAGCACCATCAGTGCAGCTTCATTAGTACCCATCAGTGTCACCTCATCAGCGCCATCAGTGCTGCTTTTCAGTGCCCATCAGTGTCACCTCATCAGCGCCATCAGTGCAGCTTTTCAGTGCCCATCAGTGTCACCTCATCAGCACCATCAGTGCAGCTTTTCAGTGCCCATCAGTGTCACCTCATCAGTGCCCATCAGTGCAGCTTTTCAGTGCCCATCAGTGTCACCTCATCAGTGCCCATCAGTGCAGCTTTTCAGTGCCCATCAGTGTCACCTCATCAGTGCCCATCAGTGCCCATCAGTGCAGCTTTTCAGTGCCCATCAGTGTCACCTCATCAGTGCCCATCAGTGCAGCTTTTCAGTGCCTCCTCATCAGTGCAGCTTTTCAGTTCCCATTAGTGCAGCCTCATCAGCGCACATCAGTGAAGAAGAAAAAATACTTATTTGCAAAATTTTATAACAGAAACTAAGAATTTTTTACAAAATGTTCAGATATCTTTTGTTTGTTTAGCAAAAAATAAAGATTACAGTGGCGATTAAATACCACCAAAAGAAAGCTCTGTCTAAAAAAAAAAAAAAAAATGATTTAATTTGGGTACAGTGTTGCATAGCCACACAATTGTCATTCAAAATGCAACAGCGCTGAAAGATGAAAATTGGCCTGGGCAGGAAGCGGGTAAAAGTGCCCGGTATTGAAGTGGTTAAGCTTCCCAAAGAAAACAGATGGCATTTAGTTTTTGTGCAGATCTGAAGACAATCTCAGGTCTATGTTTATTCTCAGTGGACCCCACCCCCTATCAGAGGGGATAGATCCGTCGGGTAGATTACAAAATGTTGGCCAGGACAAAATGGTGAACTTCGCACACTGAAGGCGTGTAAGCCTGATTTCTCGTTTCTCACCTGATGCTAAGCTGGGCACAATCCAAAATTTCTCCATCACAGTTCCACCAATCAGTTTTTTCTTCCCTTGTAAATTCAATAACACTTAAATACATTTAAATGTTACAAGGAATATAACAGAATATGTAAAAAGGAAATCAAGGATGCAAAAATTCAAAATGAAAGACAGATTGCAAAAGACAGTAGGACAAACCCCCAAAAATTCTTCAAATATATTAATAGTAAAAAGGTTAAGTCTGAGCATGTAGGCCCTTTGCAAAATAATCTGGAGTGGGTGACTGGGGACAAAGAGAAGGCTAACTTATTAAATACTTTCTTCAGCTCTGTGTATACAAAGGAGCATGGGGGAGCTCATGTCCATAATGGGGGTGGAACTGACGCAGCCCCAAATCCACAATGGCTCAAAAGTGATATGGTCCAGAAATATTTGGACAGAATAAAGGTGGATAAAGCACCTGGACCTGATGGCATCCACCCACGGATCCTAAAAGAATTGAGCTCTGTAATTTCAAAGCCATTGTATCTAATTTTTAGGGACTCATTAATGACAGGAATAGTACCACTGGATTGGCGCACAGCCAATGTGGTGCCTATATTTAAAAAGGGAACAAAGTCTTTACCAAGTAATTATAGACCTGTTAGTTTAACTTCTATAGTTGGGAAGATACTGGAGGGATCAATAAAAGACCACATAGACGAGTTCTTGCAGGAAAAAAATATTTTGAGCAACAGACAGCATGGATTCATGAAAGACAGAAGTTGTCAGACAAACCTGATTTCCTTTTATGAGGTGGTAAGTAAAACCTTGGACAGAGGGGTGGCGGTGGACGTGATATATTTGGATTTTGCGAAAGCGTTCGATACAGTTCCGCACACACGGCTCATGTGTAAGGTAAAGTCTACAGGTTTGGAAATATCAGTTTGTAGATGGATAGAAAACTGGCTAAAAGACAGAATTCAGAGAGTAGTGGTTAATGATTCTTACTCTGAATGGTCCAAGGTTCAGTGCTGGGACCCTTGCTTTTTAATATCTTTATAAATTATATTGGGTCTGGGATCAAAAGTAACATTTCCATCTTTGCAGATGACACCAAGCTATGCAGTGCAATAACGTCCTTACAAGATGTCACCAATTTACAAGCCGACCTCAATACACTGTCTAATTGGGCGACTATGTGGCAGATGAGGTTTAATGTTGAGAAATGTAAAGTTATGCACTTGGGGGCTAAGAATATGCATGCATCATACATGCTAGGGGGAGTACAACTGGGGGTATCCATAGTGTAGAAGGATCTGGGGGTTTTGGTAGATCATAAGCTCAATAATAGCATGCAATGCCAAGCTGCGATTTCCAAAGCGAGCAAAGTCCTTTCCTGTATTAAGAGAGGTATGGACTCCAGAGAGAGAGATATAATTTTGCCCCTGTTCAAATCATTAGTAAGACCTCATCTGGAATATGCCGTTCAGTTTTGGGCACCAGTTCTCAAAAAGGATATCGGGGAACTGGAGAAAGTGCAGAGAAGGGCAACCAAACTGATAAGAGGCATGGAGGAACTCAGCTATGAGGAAAGATTAGAGGAACTGAATTTATTCACTCTTGATAAGAGGAGATTAAAGGTGGATATGATCAACATGTACAAATATATAAGGGGTCCATATAGGGAACTTGGTGTCGAGTTATTCACTTTACAGTCAACAAAGAGGACAAGGGGGCACTCTTTATGTCTAGAGGAAAAGAGATTTCATCTCCAAATACGGAAAGGTTTCTTCACAGTAAGAGCTGTGAAAATGTGGAATAGACTCCCTGCAGAGGTGGTTATGGCCAGCTCAGTGGATTGCTTTAAGAAAGGCCTGGATTATTTCCTAAGTGTACGTAATATAACTGGGTACTAAAATTTATAGGTAAAGTTGATCCGGGGAAAATCCGATTGCCTCTCGGGGGATCAGGAAGGAATTTTTTCCCCTGCTTTAGCAAATTGGATCATGCTCTGCTGGGGTTTTTTGCCTTCCTCTGGATCAACTGTGGATATAGAATTGGGTATATGGGCTGGTATGATATTTATTATATATATATTTTTTTTTTTTTGGTTGAACTGGATGGACTTGTGTCTTTTTTCAACCTGACTAACTATGCAACTATGTAACTTATGGATCTCTTCCCCATTTCCAGTCTAAGCTCTGCAGTACATGGACAACAAGAGGCTGATACCAGGTCAAATTCGGGTACTTACACTGCTTTCATTTAAAAACATATTTAATAATATACTAATGATTACAGAGCCGTGGTCATTTAACTTCCAAGTACTCTCATCCACTTGTTTAGTGCTGCTATTTGAAGATTACAGTAGGCCAGTAAGACAGAGGTAGTCACAATCACATATATTAGTTCTAGATGAAAATATGATTCTCTAATGCAGGGATATCCAAACTACGGCCCTCCAGCTGTTGTGGAACTACACATCTCATGGGGCATTGCAAAACTCTGACACTCACAGACATGACTAGGCATGATGGGAATTGTAGTTCCTGAACTGCAGGGCCATAGTTTGGAGACCCCTGTGTGAATGCACAAATGGACTACATTTTATCTTTTTTTTTAATGTAGTTTCTCCCTAAAGAAACACTAATTAAATGATAGAGACGTTTTCACTTTGCAAATAAAGTACTATACATACAAATCACTATTGGCTACAATAAAAGGATACTCTGTGTTTTTTGCTACCCTGCTGTTCTGTTTTTTTTTTTTTTGGGGCCTTTGAAAATATCTGATAAACCTGAGTATTGGCGAGCATCTTACCTGCTACCCCCCTTCCTCCTAACTGCCAAACACTGTAATATGGCCGAAGAGGGAAGGTCATTAAAGGATTAGTTCACCTTTACTAAAAAACTGCCTATGCAGGTAAGGGACCACGCTCCTGTGATGGTGGGGGCGAGTAGCAACTGCTGGGAGTGTCTTAGCATTGTCCTAGCAACAAGACAGCCTGTCCAGGCTTCGGGAGGTATGTAAACGGCTTACAGCTATGACAAGAGCTTCATCCAACTTTAGTTAAAGCTGCAATGTTTTTTTATGATTTATTTTGTAAGTTTTGACAGACATGGAGCTTATACTGAGAAAAGGCTCAAGGCTCTGGCAGGTGAACAGGGTGGAAAGGGGAGCACAGTGCAGCCATAGGCGTGCACAGGGGGTGTGCCTGGGCCTAATCACTCTGTGCAGTGCTAATTCCCCCCCCCCCCCCCCCCGGGCTTCCCCTTGTGCTGGGCCGCCACCACAGTGCTGCTTCTCTCCCCTCCCCTGGCTCCTGTGGGGGATGTTTCAGGATGGCGAGAGTGGGAAGGGGCTTTTCAAAATGTCATTTACCGGCCCCTTCCTTTTCTAAATGAACACGGTTAACACACTCACTGTGTTTATTCACAATTGAAGCATAGTAAACTGTTTACTATGCTTCAGATTGTGAATGAACAGGAAGCTACTCAACACAGAGCACATTCATTCACTGTTCAGTGCAGCTGAGGCTGCAGAGAGAGACATGTGTTTGAGCTTTGGGGTGTACACCCTAATGCCCTAGGCTGCGCACGCCTATGAGTGCAGCTATGTATCTATAGATGGGTGGAGGTGGGCTATCAATAGAACCTGTCACTTTGGTCTACACAAGCAACAGAACTATCCTCCTTTTCAAACAGTACAGACTTAGACCCCATACACACTAATAGATTTTATGCAGATTTTCGTCTTCAGATTTACCAAAACCATGTAGTGTAAGGGCCTGCCTGATTGCTTACACATTGAAACTCTTAAGGTTTGACCTCATATTATATGGTTTTGGTAAATCTGAAGACAAAAATTTGCAGAAAATCTAATAGTGTGTATGGAGCTTAAGGGTCAGTTCACACCATAGAAACACAGTCCAAATGCTTTTCTGCATTTGCGTTTTTGATTCTTTTTTGGTGCATTTTTTATGTGTTTTTGATGCAAGCCAGTGCATTTTTTCTTTTTTGTCTTTTTCTTAACCTTAACTGCTAGTTCATACCACATACAGTCCAGTGCGTTTTTGTTCTGCATCAAAACCACACGAAAGTAGGTTATATGGTTTCCAATCACATAGTTCACACCAGTGCAGTCAGTTTAAGGGCTTTTCCATTCCACTAAATAAAGTAGAACATGCTGCATTTTTCCTGCACTGGACAGTACTGGAATGCAGTAAAATGCATCAAAAATGCACTAAACCACTCTGGAATGCGTCAAAAATGCACTGGACCCTAGTATAGTGCCCTCTGGGCAGTATGCTGTGCTGATTACATGGCCCTGGTCCTCCTGACCAGTCCCCAGGAAGGCTATGGCCTGGGGTGCGGTTCCAACCGACTTTAATGCCTCGGGGCTGGCTAGCCCAAGGCATGGAAACTAAGGAAAGATTCTGAGGTGGATGGGTGCTGTCTCCGGTTCGGGAGAGACCCATTGGGCTTCAAGCATTCCAGGGGAGGACTCTTTAGAAGAACAACACGTGTGAGGTTGGTTTTCTTAACAAGAGCCTGGAAGGGCTGAAGTAACCGAGAGAATCCGGTCTTGTGGATATTGCCAAGTGGGCTGAAAGATCCAGGTATCCTACAAGTGTTCTACACCTTAGTTTCCCTACATGTTCTGCAACAACGTCTGTGACAAAGGCTTTGTTCCTGAGTAAGCACCTTGTTGGCTGCTAGGCCTTGTGAGAGAGGGACTGTCCAACCTGAGTGCTCATCCAGCTGCGAATGGCTATTCTCTGGATGCAGTCAAAGTAAGCAAGTTCCTTAACGTTTATAGACTTTGACATTGAGAATACCTGAATTCCTTCCCAACCCTCTAATCCCAAGTTAAAAGACAGTTCAATGGTTGAAGTTTGCAAATAAAATCCTTTCAAGTGGATCTGTTGTCAGTCTCAAGTTACTGGGCCATCTACCACGGGACATCCCCTAGACATGCAACGAGAAGGTAGCGGTTGGCCCAGAAATGACCAGCAGCTCCTTCGGGGGCTACAGTTACTTTTTGCAAACGCAATAAGATTCATACCAGTGATGGTTGCTATGTATGTACTGTATAAAAGCAAACACAAGCACGAGAAAACGGTTCTGCTTTCCTCCTGCTCAGCACAATCTCTCTTAGCTGGTCCTTGCCATTCCTGTGTCTGTTGAGATATTTCAGGAACTGAAGGGTGCTGCACTTTTGTACTATTATCAGATCAGCGGTGCCATATGCCAGGTGTGCAGTTGGTGAAAGGCCATCGTGGCTCTTGGGACAGGCGCCAGGTGCCAGTAATTTTGAGTTCTGCAAAGGATCCAGTAACGGATTTCCACTTTTCTAATTTTGAACCATTATCTGTCAGGAATAAGGAGTGGATCATTTTAGAAAGACATAAACTCATTTTTTCTATTACAAATTACTCCGATATAACTTTAGAAATGGTAAATTGTGCTTAAGTAGTACCCTGGAAATCTCCTTTTTGGTCTGGGATTCTTCCTGGAAAGTTGCACTACATTTCCCTGGTTTATGACTGTGCCTAGGCACTCCTGTGATACAGCCTCCTAGTTGTTATCTGCAGTGAGGGATCTAAAGCAATTTGATTATATTGTAACAAGTAGGTGAGCTTAAGGAGGCTCTTCTCTATTGACCAACAATTTAAAGGGGCCCTTCCACTGACCACCCTTCTCCAATGTCCACCAATTTAAGTGAGTAAATTCTTGGATGTGTACTGAAGAGTGCCTGTATCATAACCCCACTCAGATACGAGGCATGTGTGCACCAATACACAAGCCAGGAACTTCCACCAGTATCCTCATTTGCACAAAGATGCACACAACTTGGCATGCCAGTGTGTGCGTGTCCAATTCCAGAACTGCCACCAAATGCCCTATTTAAAGCAACAGTGACAAGAGATTACTGGATGATATTCAGCTTGCCCATGTATCCAACATTTATCCTGATTTCTTGTTACAGACTCCACTTGCCTCTGTGTTTTCCCTCTGCCTTACCCCTGGTTGTTACTTGGCTCGTTTAAAGAGGAAGTAAACCCTTCCAAACAACTTGGACCTATAGGTAAGCCTAGATTAAGGCTTACCTGTAGGTCCAAGCAATATCTCCTAAACCTATATGGTTTAGGAGATATTTGCCCGAAAATGGGCACCGCTGTCTACGGCGCATGCGCCGTAGACAGCGGCGCGCATGCGCACTAAATGCGGCAAATCCAAGAATGGATTTGCCAAATTTGTCGACTCCCGTGCGCATGCGCGGGAGTGACGTCATCGCGGCTTCGCCGTATGACAGCGGCGGAGCTGCGAGGCGCGACTCCCGTGCGCATGCGCGGGAGTGACGTCATCGCGGCTTCGCCGCTGTCATTGGTCGGAGCTGCGAGACGCCACCAGCAAGATGGATGCGGCGGACTACAGGGATCAGCGGCGACTTCGCTGGCTCCTGTGTCAGGTAAGTGACACATAATGAGCTACTATGCGATGCATAGTAGTCCATTATGCTTTACCTTTGCAGGGAAAAAAAGAGGAAGTAAACCCATCAGGGTTTACTTCCTCTTTAAGGATTCTCCTGATCAACCTTGTCTGACCTTGACTCTGACTGCTGTTACCTCTTATCCTACTAAGCCTCTGTGTATGGCCTCTGCTCGTATCTTGACCTTGACCACGCCTCTTCAGTTTCTCCCTACAAGTCTGTTTTTGCACCACCTTCATCCACTATGGGTGTCATAACACCACCTGCTGGTGAACCTGACCTAATCCACCAGAATTGCGGTGTACCTTGTGTTCCCGCTGACATCCTCACCTGCCTGCCTAAGAAATACCTAGTTGGACACCTCCTAGAGCAGCTACCAGCAGACTAGTTTATGGGCATGCTTTTTTGAGCCTTGCACTCCCTGTCATTACCTGCAGGGATGAATGGACCATAGCAGCAAGGGAAGCCCTCTCATTACTTTGTTGTCCATTTAGGAACATGGCAGCCTGGCACAAAAGTATATTTCACCTAAAAGTCTTTTTGAAACACAGCCAGTGCGGTTCAGTCAATGGAATAATATCCTGTCACTTTTGTTCCTAACAGTAAGTAAAGAGAATTCTTTCTAAACAGTAATGCCCCGTACACACAATCGGATTTTCCGACAACAAATGCTGGATGTGAGCTTGTTGGCTGAAAGTCCAACCGTGTGTATGCTCCATCGAACATTTGTTGTCCTACTTTCCGCCAACAAATGTTGGCTATCAGGTTCTCAAATTTCCCAGCAACAAAATATTGTTGTTGGAATTTCTGATCGTGTGTACACAAGTCCGACGCACGACGTACGTCTTGTACGCCACCACGTTCCCACGTTCGTAATTGTTGGTCAACATGTGTGCAACCGTGTGTATGCAAGACAAGTTGGAACCAACAACCTTCAAACAAAATTCCACTGTTTTGTTGGCGGAAAATCCGATCGTGTGTACGGGGTATTAGACAGCAGTAAATACTGGGCTTTGAGGCTACATTCACATTACCCCATAGCAGACGCCTGTGTTCTATCTAATACGGTCTCCTGTTCGATAATGCATTAGCTGGTCTGCGCATGCGCAGTATGAAATGTTACTCCAGCTCATATGTTGATCAGCTGGCGCAACGTCAACATTGCCCATATGGAAGTGGTTAAGCAAATTCTAATGAATCCACCCTCAGCATTAACTCCATCAGCTAAGCTGCAGCCAAGGGTGACGCTTGATTCTCAAGACCTCGTTTCTTCCATTGGTACTCTTTTGGAAGTGCGTCTTCTTGAGTGCTGAATCTTTAACGTTCGCCCATATTTTTACAATTATTCAATTCATATATTTTGGGCTGGTTTTTTAGCCCCCTGCGATTCAGCATGGTTGTGGTTAACTCCTGAGGTGGACAAATTCCCTACTTTATCATCTACGTAGTGGTCGAAGATTTCGTTGAAATATTCACACATCCCCTGAAGAAGCAACCTATTGCGAAACATGTCGGGACTATGTGTGTTTAATAAGAACAACCACTGCACTGTATTGTCCTGTATTTTTATCTTTTAAGCATAATTTGTTAATGATTTTAACTTTAAACTTAATAAATATTTGTACTATAAATTCTGTATCCCATTTAATCATGTTTATTATTTAATTGTCAATTGCACCGCTAAAATCCCTAATTCCCCTTCCTGCCTTTTGATTCATATTATTATACAATATTTATATAGCACCAACAGTTTTTACATCATGAGGTCAGACAGTACAGTTACAATGCAACTTAATACAGGAGGAAATCAGAGGGCCCTGCTCTTTAGAACTTAACCACTAGGCGCCCACGCTATAGCCAAAAGACGGCTGCAGCGAGGACGGCAATTGCCGGGAGGCCGTCCCTGGACGTCCTCCTGTTTACTTCCACGTTGCGCGCTCCCGCAAGCACGCATCGGGGAAGTTCTGTGCTGGCTGTGTCCCCTGGACACATCCAGTCACAGATCGCTGTAAACGGCCAATCACAGCGGCCATTTACCACGCGATCGGCGTGCCCAATGACAATGTAATGTAAACATATGAGATCATGTCTCATTACCAGCTTTCCCTCCTCACACAGACAGCGTGTGAGGAGGGAGAGATGAACGGCTGCAGCGGCCGTTAGGTAAAAAAAACCCCCCATAAAATAAAGGTCCCACAATGTCACTACCACCTGTCCCCAGTGCCACCTGTCCCCAGTGCCACGTGTAAGTGCCATCTGTCCCCAGTGCCACGTGTAAGTGCCACGTATAAGTGCCATCTGTCATCAGTGCTATGTCATCAGTTCCACATCAGTGCCATATCAGTGTCACGTGTCAGTGCCACATATTGGTGCCATCTGTCATCAGTGCCACCTGTCAGTGTCACGTGCCATCTGTTATCAGTGTCACATGACATCAATGCCACGTATCAGTATCATCTGTCATCAGTGTCACGTATTAGTGCCATCTGTCAGTGTCACGTGTCATCAGTGCCACGTATTAGTGGCATCTGTCATCAGTGCCACATCAGTATCACTTGTCATCAGTGCCAAGTCAGTGTCACTGTCCTGGTGCTCCAGGGCCTTCAAAAGTGTAATAGGTAGTCAACAAGTTAGATGTGTAATTTATGCTCCTAGAACACCTGATGGTGCTCCCTGCATGTTGGGCCTCTCTGAGTGGCCAGGCTGTGGAAAAGTCCCACACATGTGGTATCGTAATACTCAGGAGGAGTAGCAGAATTTATTTTGGGGCGTCATCTGTGGTATACACATGCCAAGTGAGAGAAATAACCTATTACAATGACAATTTTGTGAAAAAAAAAATCTTAATTTTGCAAAGAATTATGGGAAAAAATAACATCAAAAACCTCACCATGCCTCTTACTAAATACCTTGGAATGTCTACTTTCAAAAAAGAAGTGTCATAATACCAAAAGAAAAAACAAAGAAAACTGGAAGCACATTTTGACATTCTGCTATTACCTATCAAGATAATAATAGTAGAAAAAAACAATAAACTGTAGCATTTGAAAGTATTGAGGCAGGCCCTTGCACTACATGCTTTGGTGAATTCGTCCATAAATCTGACCAGAAAAAAGGTAGGTAGAGTGTGTATTGGGTTTGGCAAAGTCAGCAGATAGAGGATTGCTGACTTTTTTTGTCTTGTTTCACTCCACAGTTTCCTTCAACGCCAAAGGAATGGCAGACTGTGGCCTCCCACTTTGCCAGCCATTGGGAACACACGAGAACTACTTACTTTTTTGAAGAACACGCTTGATCCTTCTGTACTGATCATGCTCCCTCAGTTTCAGGTCTGACCAGCGTTTTCTCAGTTGATCCTTGGATCGTCGTACCCCAAAATTCTTCTGAAGACTCTTCACAACTTTAGTCATGATCTTGGCCTTTCTGATATTTGGGTTTGGGTAAGGTCCATACTTCCCATCATAGTCAGTCCTCTTCAATATGTCCACCATCTCCAACATCTCTCCAAAAGACATATTTGAGGCCTTAAATCTTCTTCTCCAGGATCGGGACGTTTCCGGCTCTGGGCTTTCCTCGCCCTCCTCTTTCGTTACTGGAACTCTGATTGCGCACCTGCGTTCTCTCCGCCATGTGCTCTCCCCACTGCGCCAAAAGAAAAGGGGCGGGGAATAGTCTAGAAAGAACATCAGGGGCAGGCGGAGTTTCACGCATGCACACTGTAGGTAAAACGCAACACGCGTGCGTCGTATGTACGATCTGTGAGCAGAGTGAGGAGCTGACGCGCCGATCGTGCAAATGAAGGTACAATTTTTAACTTGGTACATCACTAGCCTATACTGCTTCTATATAGGCCTATGTTGGGACAAGATTAGGAGTCTTCAGCATGGCATTATTATTATTAGGGTTTGTCTTGCAGACAAGATGGATCTCTTCAAGAACCCCAATTTTATGGGGCTATTCATTGATCTGCTCAGGGAGGGAGGTGCCCTGCCTGTGGCAGAACAACCCCTTTTATAATGACTGAAGAAAGAAAAAGGCAGCGCTGGAGAAATGTCTTGCTTTGGTGCGGATCATGGTCCCCACGGCAGACATGACATGTGAGGTTTAAAATTGGTGCCCTGAAGAGTACATATATGAGGGAGCGAAGGAAGCACCAGGATTCCCTGAGATCAGGAGATCCAGATGCCATTTATGTCCTAAGGATGGTGTACTACGAGAGACTGCATTTTCTGGTAGACCAGAGGGAACCCAGGCCACCACTCGACCGTCTTCCTTCAAGACTTCCTTCACCCCCAGCTGAGGCTTACAACCTCCAACCTGGGCCTTCCAGACAACAACATGTGGAGGGGCCCAGCTTGAGACAGGTATAGCATTGTTGAACATATTTCTTGTCCTACATTTAATGATGTTAACTAGATGTTATTATTGATCAGCAAGTTGTGATTTAACAAAGTGGTTTACATCTCAATAGACAGTAGTGACCAAAAATGATTGGGACAAGAATGAAAAATGCTGGGCTCAGAATAATAGTCTGTTCTATTTGGTAACATTCAATTTGCAACAGTCATGAGCACAAAATTGTGTGATTGATGAGCAAAAAACTAAAACTATGTCCCATTTTCATACACAGGAAGACCTCAGCCGGGAGGAGGCTGTGGCAAGTGGCAGCCAGGAGGTCGACCATCGCCCTCCCCCTCCTGCCACAACTACAGGAGCCGAGCCGACAAAGAAAGCGAAAGTCCACCGCTCCAGGCCAATCCACCGACAGACTACCAACTCTCCAGACAGGTAGGGGTTCCAGGTGCAGGCTGATTGCACAAACCAAGTATATGGGAAACGACCAAAACTCTGGACAGCCGCACTCCGGATTAGGGGAAAAAGGAAAATGCCTTTATTTATTCAAGTGAAAAAACTCCATATCACACGAGACATCACAGCAAAGGGAAAAAACATAGAAAAAAATACTGACGCGTTTCACGCTAAAACCAGCGCTTACTCATAGCTCACAGCTGATATGGAGTTTTTTCACTTGAAGAAATAAAGGCATTTTCATTTTTCACCTAATCCGGAGTGCGGCTGTCCAGAGTTTTGGTAGTTTCCCGTATACAGGAGCCGAGCCACAGCCTGGAAGGAAGCCTGGAGGGAAGTGCCCAAGGAAGACTAGAGAGTGATGGCCTGGGTTCAGTCTGGTCTGACAGAAGATGCAGCCTTTTGTAGGACCACAGCCTGGGGCCATAGATGGCATCTGCTCTTCCTGATCTCTAGGACTTCTGGACCAGACTGCTCTTCCTGAGATATGTACTCCTCAGGCCACCAATTTTGCATTTTCAAATTAGTTCATGTCTGCCCTGGGGGCCAAAGGCTTCGCCAAATTGACCAGTTTCTCCAGCGCTGCCTCCCTCTTTATTTGTTTGACACCTAAATAAAGGTTTTTTTTGGTTGAAGAAATACTTGCGTATGTGTTTTACTTCAAAAAGGACAGTTTATTTGTGAGCAGGCAGGTACATTTCAAAAATACAAAGTGAAATGAATAACAAGGGGCACCAACACCAAACAACCTCCTGTAGATTAAAAAAGAAAAACAAAATTAAAAAGATAATAATGGTGTTGTGGTAAGTTGACACACAAAACACACCAAAAAAAATGCAAAGATGAGCAAACTGTCAAAAAAGGAGATGTTGATTAAAAAAACCAACCACAAAATAAAAAATAAAAAAATTAACGAAAAAAGATTGGGTAGATGTGACGATTTAAAATATTGTATTGCTGAAATGAGTAAAAAGAATAAAGAAATACGTTCGGGAGAAGTGTGTGTGAATATGAGCATCAAAACAACTTCATTCTTGCAGCATTGTAAAGAACAAGAGAATGTGCTACATGAAAGAATTTTTAACATTGCAGCGTGATGAATGTGCTATATCGATTACGAGCGATAGTTTTACCTGAGCGAGCACTTCTGTGTCCGAATTTGATTGTGAGCATGCGTGGCACCTTGTCCGTTGGAATAGGTTATACATGATCGGACTATGTCTGATCGGAGCATGTTGTCGGAAAATTTTATAGACAAGTTGGAAAACTTGGTCCGTCGGATACTCCGATGGAAACAGTCCGATGGAGCCCACACACTGTCAGATTATCCGACAACACGGTCCTATCGGACATTGTCCATCGGAATATCCGACCGCGTGTACAAGGGCTTAAAGGCTTCATTCACACCATAAGGTGCATTGGAGTGGCACATTTTTAATTTCAATTATTTTTTTATTGAGTTTTAAACATAATATACAGAGAAGTCGATACAAAAGGATTCCATATAACCACAAATTTGCCAATGCCCACATTTGGAAGACATTATCTAAATTATTGACAAAGTCTGGAACAGTACAGCAGAACACAAAAGAAAAGAACAAAACAACACGAGTCAGGGAATATCTCATAGTAAACAAAATCATGGCAATTGTTATTAATTACAGTGCCTTGAAAAGTTTTCGGCCCCCTTGAACTTTTCAACCTTTTGCCACATTTCAGGCTTCAAACATAAAGATATAAAATTTTTATTTTTTGTGAAGAATCACCTACAAGTGGGACACAATTGTGAAGTGGAACGAAATCTATTGGATTTTTGAAACTTTTTTAACTAATAAAAAAATGAAAAGTGGGGCGTGCAAAATTATTCGGCCCCCTTGCGTTAATACTTTGTAGATCCACCTTTTGCTGCGATTACAGCTGCAAGTCGCTTGGGGTACATTTTCTGGAATTTACACAGCTTTTAATTTACGACTGCCTTATAATCTCATTTCTTGAGGTGCTAAAATGGCAGGGCAGTACAAACTCCCCCCCAAATGACCCCATTTTGGAAAGTAGACACCCCAAGGAAGTTGTGGAGAGGCATGTTGAGCCCATTGAATATTTTTTTTTGTCCCAAGTGATTGAATAATGACACAAAAAAAAAAAAAAAAAGTTTACAAAAAGTTGTCACTAAATGATATATTGCTCACACATGCCATAGTTATATGTGGAATTTCACCCCAAAATATATTCTGCTGCTTCTCCTGAGTACGGGGATACCACATATGTGGGACTTTTTGGGAGTCTAGCTGCGTACGGCACCCCGAAAACCAATCACTGCCTTCAGGATTTCTAAGGGTGCAAATTTTTGATTTCACTCCTCACTACCTATCACAGTTTCGAAGGCCATAAAATGCCAAAATAACACAAACCCCCCCCCCCCCAAATGACCCCATTTTGGAAAGTAGACACCCCAAGGAAGTTGTGGAGAGGCATGTTGAGCCCATTGAATATTTTTTTTTTGTCCCAAGTGATTGAATAATGACAAAAAAAAAAAACGTTTACAAAAAGTTGTCACTAAATGATATATTGCTCACACATGCCATAGTTATATGTGGAATTGCACCCCAAAATATATTCTGCTGCTTCTCCTGAGTACGAGGATACCACATATGTGGGACTTTTTGGGAGTCTAGCTGCGTACGGCACCCCGAAAACCAATCACTGCCTTCAGGGTTTCTAAGGGTGCAAATTTTTGATTTCACTCCTCACAGTTTCGAAGGCCATAAAATGCCAAAATAACACAAAACCCCCCCAAATGACCCCATTTTGGAAGGTAGACACCCCAAGCTATTTACTGAGAGGCATGTTGAGTCCATGAAATATTTTATATTTTGCCACAAGTTGCAGGAATTTTACAATTTTTTTTTTTTTTGCACAAAGTTGTCACTAAATGATATATTGCTCACACATGCTATGGGCATAAGTCAAATTACACCCCAAAATAAATTCTGCTGCTTCTCCCGAGTACGGGGATACCACATGTGGGGGACTTTTTGGGAGCCTAGCCACGTACGGGACCCCGAAAACCAAGCACTGCCTTCCGGATTTAAATATAAAATGCTACCAAAAAAACTGTTAGTGATCGCAGGGATCAGGCCTGACTCTGCGATCGCTGCAGTTATGTGTTTAGTGTTTTGTAAGTGACAGTGATCGATCGATACTGCACTTGGGTGGGCTGGGCAGAGGGGCAAAACGCAGGTGTTAGCAGGTATCTGGGCTGATCCCGCTAACAATGCGTTTTATTTGGAACCTTAAAAAGCTGCTGGGGATGCTAGTATTGATCTGTTCAGATTCTATACCACTACGGGAGATTTATGCTTTGCGTGTGGGTGTTAACGGTACTGGCACTAACCTAGCGCTGCCTGGGGCGACGCAGACCCTGACCCTAAAACCTAATTTATATCACCCGCCGGGTGATCAGGGGGTTAAACCTTTATTGGGTAATAAATGGTTGGTGCCCTGATGCTATAAAAAGCAAACGAACCAGAGTCACCCGTAACACTTATACGGTGATCACTGGTGAAAGGGTTAACTAGGGGCAATCAGGGGGTTCAAATTTTTATTAGGTAGTATATGGGGGTCCCTGGCGCTATATAAAAACCTGACGGGGAGCCTAAATAACTAACTGGCTAACCAGCGTCACCAGTGACACTTATACTGTGATCGCTGGTGAAAGGGTTAACTAGGGGCAATCAGGGGGTTAAAACCATTATTGGGTAGTATATGGGGGTACCTAACGCTATAAAAACCTGGCGGTGAACCTAAAAAAATAACTAGCTACCTAGCGGCACTAGTGACACTAATGCAGCGATCAGAAAAATGATCGCTTAGTGACACTGGCAAAAGGGGGTGAAAGGGTTAACTAGGGGCAATCAGGGGTTAAAACCATTATTGGGTAGTATATCGGGGTACCTAGCGCTATAAAAACCTGGCGATGAACCTAAAAAAATAACTAGCTACCTAGCGACACTAATGCAGCGATCAGAAAAATGATCGCTTAGTGACACTGGCAAAAGGGGGTGAAAGGGTTAACTCTAGGGGCAATCAGGGGGTTAAACCTTTATTGGGGGGTGATAGGGGGCTACCCTGGACCTAACACTAACTGCCCTGACAGTTTTTACTGTTACAACTGACACTGAATGCAGTGATCAGTAAATAAATGATCACTGCAATCAGTGACACTGTGACTGGGGGGGGGATCGGGGGGCGATCGGGGGGGGGGATCGGGGGGATTTGTGTGCCTGTGTGTGCCTATGTGTTAGAGTAGTGTTGGTGCAGACTTACTTTGTCTTCTCCTTGTAGTCCGGTCAAAAAGACCGCCCTGAGGAGAATGACATCACTTCCTCCCTGCCTGTGTATACAATACACAGTGGGAGGAAGCTTCTCATTGGCCAGGAGCGATCGAGAGGGGGTGGCCAGAAACCAACGGCCATCCCCTCATCTCGGATCGCTCCTGAAGCGAACCGGACCGCCGTATCCAGCGGGAGGGGGTCTGATCAGACCCCCCACCCGCTGGAAGGCAGGCACGTACATGTACGTGCTTGTGCCTGCCTGTGCCATTGCGATGACGTACAATGGCAATACGGCGGTCCTTAAGTGGTTAAAAGTGCAAATGTGCATGTGTGCAAAAATTACAATAAAAGGTGCTATGTGCTTAAAAAAGTGCAAAAATAACATCAATACCAATTATGAAAAGGTGCTACGTGCTACTACAAGTGTCGCAATATACAAATCCAGTCTTTTATATTGAAAAATCGCTAAATGAAAGCATGCGATTTTTTTTTAAAACATGCGATTGTTTTGGAATCGCTAAATGAAAATGTGTAGTTTTTGAATAGATGAAAAAGTCCAACAGCAGAGAAACCAACAATACTCCAATAGGAGAGTTCTTCTTAACCAAAAAGTGCCAATGTGCTTCAAATCCCCAGTGGACTCCTGGATTGCAACCGGTGCGATTTGTGTGTATAAAGACAATAGTCCGTACTCACCAGCTCCCCCTCCCCTTGAGTGGTTAATGCGCCTCCACAGTGTAAGCCCCTGTGTCGCTGTGCAGAGCTGGTCCGGTTAATATCCAGTAACTGTCCAATAATTTTTCCTCATTTAAAAGCAAAAAAGGCAAACATAGTGTAATCCAGCTTTTAAAATCCCGTTTTATTAAAGCGGAGGTCCACCCTAAAATGGACCTCCGCTCATCGGAATCCCCCCCCCCTCCGGCGCCACAATCGGCACCTTTCAGGGGGGAGGGGGGTGCAGTTACCTGGATAATCCAGGTAACTGCACCCACTTCCGGGCTAGCGCTCTGCGGAACGAGCGTAGGTTACGCCTCCGTTACGCAAGCGCCCGCCCCCTTCAGCAAGTGCCCCGCTGCCTGCTGGGAAACACACAGCTCCCAGAGGCAGCGGGGACCGTCCGGATTGCGCCGCGCGGCTCGCGCATGCGCAGTAGGGAACCGGGAAATGAAGCCGAAAGGCTCCATTTCCTGATTCCCATACCCAAGATGGCGGCGGGACCCGGCAGCCGAGCGAGCGATCGGCTTCGGGTGCCGACATCGCGGGCGCGCTGGACAGGTAAGTGTCACTATTTAAAAGTCAGCAGCTGCAGTATTTGTAGCTGCTGGCTTTTAAAAAAAAAAAAAAAAAACGCGGAGTCCCGGTGGACTCCCGCTTTAAGTGTAAAAAGCTACTCACACTTTAGAAGGTAAATATTGCATTTCAGTAAAATGTAAGTCTCAGCCTGTTTGAATTCACCGCCGCGTTTCGTCATTGGACGTCGTCTGGAGCGGCCATCTTGGTGCTCCACTCTCTTAATATAAGGTGTACTAACGTTACGGCGCATGCGCGAGCGCATGAGCGCCATTTTACTTTCTGGAATAAGGAAGTAATATGACACAATGGATATGTGGCGCTTGCGCAAACCACTAATCATACTCCTGTATATGAAGAAGGAGGAGAACTGAAGAGCCTAAGCTGCCTTTGTGTCATTAATGTAAATAGCGTTTTTTTTAATTATTACGAGTGCAGCGGTGGTGAATACAAATTAAAAATAAAAATAAAATCGGCACACAAAAAATGAAAATGAAGCAAAAATTATTACAATTAAATTTAAATCACAATATTGGTTAAAATAAATTAAATTTTAAACCACAATAATGGAAATAATTATTAGAAATATTAAAAATAGTTAAAAATAGAATAACAACAGCATCCACATTATGAATCCCCATTATAATCAAAAATATATATAATAGATGAAAAATGAGAAATAAAAATAAAAATAAAAATAAAATAAACAAACCAAAATAAAAATAAAAATAAAAATACCATACATGGAAAAAATATATATGAACATCAAGACCAATATTATGTGGATATAATGACTGTTCACCACGAATGAATACAGGGAACAAGAGTAATCGTGCTGGTTAATTAAAATAAAAGGTTTTTATTTGGAAAGTGCTATTTATTAGGTGGGGATGTCTCCCCAGTGCACAAGGGGGGAGTCTCCTGTACCAAGAAACCTTTAACTATTATTATTATTATATGGGCTAGATAACAATAATTAGAAAAATTAGAAAAAATACTCAAAAAAGTTATTTAGTTCTTCTACCGAACCACCCCATACGATAATAATATCGTCTATGTACCTGCGGTACATCTTTAGATGTTGTCTTGGTACGCTATAGATCTGCTCCTCTTCCCATCTATTGAGGAAAAGGTTTGCTACACTGGGAGCATACTTAGCTCCCATAGCTACCCCTTTGGTTTGCGTGTAGTACGTACCTTGATACCAAAAATAGTAATGCGACATTGCCAGTTGTAATCCTTCAACTATAAAGTTAATTTGCTCCTGTTTAAGATCTGTTAATGTTTGTAATGCCCAGTCTGTACTGCTCAATGCATGTTCCTGCTTGATGTTAGTGTACAGCGAGTTGACGTCAATCGTGACAAGAATATCCTCCTCTGTTAGATCTATACTTCTTAATTCTGTAAGTAACTGTTTGCTGTCCTTTAAATATGATTTGCCTTCTGCCACTAATGGTTGTAAATAGCCATCTATGTATTCCCCTAATCTTGAAAACAAAGACCCAATCCCACTGATTATAGGTCTGCCTGGAGGGTTTTTTTCATTTTTGTGTACCTTTGGTACATAGTAAATCATAGGTGTTTTAGCTGCTTTCGGAGTTAAATATTTTGCTTCCTTTTTGATTAATATTCCTGTGTTTTCTCCTTTCTTGACAAATTGAGTCGCTTCTCGTATTCAATCTTAGGGTTATTCTTTAACTTCTTGTATGTGTCTTTCTCCGCCAATAGTTTTCCATTTCTTTTTTGTAATCTTCTTTGTCTAGTATTACCAAGCCTCCTTCTTTTGTCTGCCGAACGTATTACAGACAAACAACTTGATAAGTTTGAGGCCTATATAGACCTACAGAAATTTATAAGAAAGTTGAACATCAAAAATATTTTTGCCAAGAAGGAACAAAAACAAGGACAGGCTAGGAATAATGTTTATGTAATAATAGTGTTTATAAACACTCTAATCTTAAAAACAACTCTACTTTTAATCCTAATAGGCAGCAAAATGACAGCATCACCGTTTTCAAAAAATTGGTTGAAAAGGATCTAAAAGAAATGAAGATTCAAAAAACAAAACGAAGGGGTCTATGGAACACTATCAAACAACTGGAGAAGAAAAAGAATATAGTAATACGTTCGGCAGACAAAGGAGGAGGCTTGGTAATACTAGACAAAGAAGATTACAAAAAAGAAATGGAAAAACTATTGGCGGAGAAAGACACATACAAGAAGTTAAAGAATAACCCTAAGATTGAATACGAGAAGCGACTCAAGAAATTTGTCAAGAAAGGAGAAAACACAGGAATATTAAACAAAAAGGAAGCAAAATATTTAACTCCAAAAGCAGCTAAAACACCTGTGCTTTACTATGTACCAAAGGTACACAAAAATGAAAAAAACCCTCCAGGCAGACCTATAATCAGTGGGATTGGGTCTTTGTTTTCAAGATTAGGGGAATACATCGATGGCTATTTACAACCATTAGTGGCAGAAGGCAAATCATATTTAAAGGACAGCAAACAGTTACTTACAGAATTAAGAAGTATAGATCTAACAGAGGAGGATATTCTTGTCACGATTGACGTCAACTCGCTGTACACTAACATCAAGCAGGAACATGCATTGAGCAGTACAGACTGGGCATTACAAACATTAACAGATCTTAAACAGGAGCAAATTAATTTTATAGTTGAAGGATTACAACTGGCAATGTCGCATAACTATTTTTGGTATCAAGGTATGTACTACACGCAAACCAACGGGGTAGCTATGGGAGCTAAGTATGCTCCCAGTGTAGCAAACCTTTTCCTCAATAGATGGGAAGAGGAGCAGATCTATAGCGTACCAAGACAACATCTAAAGATGTACCGCAGGTACATAGACAATATTATTATCGTATGGGGTGGTTCGGTAGAAGAACTAAATAACTTTTTTGACGAGATCAGCAAGAACGCTTATGGAATGTTCTTCACGGGAAGCTGGAACACCCAAAGTATTGATTATCTGGACCTACAGATTTTCAAGGAAAATGGCCGGTTGGGTACTAAGACGTTTTTTAAAGCCACCGTCCGAAATGGGTACATCCCCATTACCAGCTGTCATCATCCAAAATGGTTAAACAACATTCCGAAAGGTCAGTTAATGCGAATACATAGGAACTGTAGCAACCAGATGGATTTTGAAAGACAGGCAAATCAAATTATAGACAGATTTGTCTCTAAAGGGTATAAGAAGAAAGAGTTATGTGACTTGAAAAATAAAATAAGCCAAATGAAGAGAGAAGAGCCAATTGATGGAGCATCCAACCGAAGAAACAATAAAAATAATAAAAAGATGGAAACAGCATTCTTGACAGGTTACAATCGACAGTACAAAGGACTTGAAGAGATTTTTAAAAAGCATTGGCCTATTCTGCATACTGATGAAACACTAAAAACCTTTCTGCCAAAGAAGCCTTCGTTTATATACAGGAGAGCTCCCACATTGAGAAATTCAATAGCCAAGAACACCATTGATCCACCAAAAAACATAAAAATCTTTGAAAACCTGAAGAGTTTTTTTAAATGTGGAAGATGCCTTCCTTGCAAAACTAGTTAAAAAATCACTCAGAAAAAATTAACTAAGTTTGTATCCTCCTCAAATGGGAAAGAATATAAAATTAATGAGCTCATCACATGCAACAGCACTCATATTACTTATGTGATTGAGTGTCCAAGCCGAAAACAATACATTGGAAGGACCACACGACAGTTACATATAAGAATTCGAGAACACATAACAAACATCAAAAAAGGATTCCACAATCACAGTGTTTCCAGACACTTCAGAGATTACCATAACTGTGACCCTAATCTCATGACCTTTTACGGCATTGATAAAATCAAGGGGCATTGGAGAGGAGAAGACAAAAGAATAAAAATCTCACAAAATGAGACAAAATGGATATTCCTCTTAGACACGCTACAACCAGCAGGCCTAAATATAGACCTTAATCTTAATTGTTTTCTAACCAATTATTAGCCCATCCATAAACCTTCTCCCCCAACCTCCTTTTGTCTTCCGTGTTCCTTCCTTTTTCAAATCCTTTTTTCAAATTCTTTTAGATCATCCCCCTTTTTAAAAAAATTTTAAAATCTTTTTCCTTTTAAAATCATTTCCTTTTGACCATTTTTTAAATCATTTCAATTTTGAACACATTTACCTATCCCTATATTTCTTTCTTTGGATAAAGGATCGAAGGTAATACATTCAATTAGGTCGAATGTAGTATAATAATTAGATGGGGTATAAACATCAAATAATTAAATAATAAGATACAAATACCCAACACAACAACTGTTTCAACTATACATTATTTCAGTAATTTTTTCCCATACAGTATTTTTCTTTTTCCATTTTAGTGCGCATCCCTTTCTTCCATTTCCTATAAGCACATGGGGCAATAATATGAACCTATAGGCGCATAAAATGGAGGCTTGATTATATAATAGCAAACATTAAGATTATGATTATATATACTAATATTGAAAAGCAGATTCTCACAAAACATATTTAACAAAAATACACAACAATATGTATAATACAATAAGATAGGAGTTGAGTATTTTTTCAAATTTTTATAATTATTATTATCTAGCCCATATAATAATAATAGTTAAAGGTTTCTTGGTACAGGAGACTCCCCCCTTGTGCACTGGGGAGACATCCCCACCTAATAAATAGCACTTTCCAAATAAAAACCTTTTATTTTAATTAACCAGCACGATTACTCTTGTTCCCTGTATTCATTCGTGGTGAACAGTCATTATATCCACATAATATTGGTCTTGATGTTCATATATATATTTTCCATGTATGGTATTTTTATTTTTATTTTGGTTTGTTTATTTTATTTTTATTTTTATTTTCATTTTTATTTTATTTTTATTTCTCATTTTTCATCTATTATATATATTTTTGATTATAATGGGGATTCATAATGTGGATGCTGTTGTTATTCTATTTTTAACTATTTTTAATATTTGTAATAATTATTTCCATTATTGTGGTTTAAAATTTAATTTATTTTAACCAATATTGTGATTTAAATTTAATTGTAATAATTTTTGCTTCATTTTCATTTTTTGTGTGCCGATTTTATTTTTATTTTTAATTTGTATTCACCACCGCTGCACTCGTAATAATAAAAAAAACGCTATTTACATTAATGACACAAAGGCAGATTAGGCTCTTCAGTTCTCCTCCTTCTTCATATACAGGAGTATGATTAGTGGTTTGCGCAAGCGCCACATATCCATTGTGTTATATTACTTCCTTATTCCAGAAAGTAAAATGGCGTTCATGCGCTCGCGCATGCGCCGTAACGTTAGCACACCTTATAAGAGAGTGGAGCACCAAGATGGCCGCTCCAGACGACGTCCAATGACGAAACGCATAGGGCGTGGCCTAAGGTGTATGCACTCTCGCATAGCGGCGGTGAATTTAAACACACTGAGACTTACATTTTACTGAAACGCAATATTTACCTTCTAAAGTGTGAGTAGCTTTTTACACTTAATAAAACGGGATTTTAAAAGCTGGATTACACTATGTTTGCCTTTTTTGCTTTTAAATGAGGAAAAATTATTGGACAGTTACTGGATATTAATCGGACCAGCTCTGCACAGCGACACAGGGGCTTACACTGTGGAGGCGCATTAACCCCTCAAGGGGAGGGGGAGCTGGTGAGTGCGGACTATTGTCTTTATACACACAAATCGCACCGGTTGCAATCCAGGAGTCCACTGGGGATTTGAAGCACATTGGCACTTTTTGGTTAAGAAGAACTCTCCTATTGGAGTATTATTGGTTTCTCTGCTGTTGGACTTTTTCATCTATTCAAAAACTACACACTTTCATTTAGCGATTCCAAAAAAATCGCATGTTTTTTTTAAAAATCGCATGCTTTCATTTAGCGATTTTTCAATATAAAAGACTGGATTTGTATATTGCGACACTTGTAGTAGCACGTAGCACCTTTTCATAATTGGTATTGATGTTATTTTTGCACTTTTTTAAGCACATAGCACCTTTTATTGTAATTTTTGCACACATGCACATTTGCACTTTTAATATTGCAAAAAGTTACTTTGTAGTTCTTGTAATGTGAATCAGGGTTTCCTTACGCATATTGCCAGCGATTTTTAGTAATTTATGCGTTGTTTCAAAAAATAATTTTTTATAACAATATCATAATAATATTTGGTGTGAGATATTGTCACATAGGCAGCTCTTAGTTACACTGTTTATTGTTACACCCACCCACGTAAAGATTAAGTACAATTAATAGTTTTCAGCTCTTTCCACAGATTCTCGATTGGATTCAGGTCTGGACTTTGACTTGGCCATTCTAACACCTGGATACGTTTATTTGTGAACCATTCCTTTGTAGATGTTGCTGTATGTTTGGGATCATTGTCTTGTTGGAAGATAAATCTCCATCCCATTTTCAGGTCTTTTGCAGACTCCAACAGGTTTTCACCCAGAATGGTCCTGTATTTGGCTACATCCATCTCCCCCTCAATTTTAACCATCTTCCCTGTCCCTGCTGAAGAAAAGCAGGCCCAAACCATGATGCTGCCACCACCATGTTTGACAGTGGGGATGGTGTGTTGAGGGTGATGAGATGTGTTGTTTTTACGCCAAACATATCGTTTTGCATTGTGGGCAAAAAGTTCGATTTTGGTTTCATCTGACCAGAGCACCTTCTTCCACATGTTTGGTGTGTCTCCCAGGTGGCTTGTGGCAAACTTTAGACAAGACTTTTTATGGATATCTTTGAGAAATGGCTTTCTTCTTGCCACTCTTCCATAAAGGCCAGATTTGTGCAGTGTACGACTGATTGTTGTCCTTTGGACAGACTCTCCCACCTCAGCTGTAGTTCTCTGCAGTTCCTCCAGAGTGATCATGGGCCTCTTGGCTGCATCTCTGATCAGTCTTCTTCTTGTCTGAGCTGAAAGTTTAGAGGGACGGCCAGGTCTTGGTAGATTTGCAGTGGTCTGATACTCCTTCCATTTCAAAATGATCACTTGCACAGTGCTCCTTGGGATGTTTAAAGCTTGGGAAATCTTTTTGTATCGAAATCCGGTTTTAAACTTCTCCACAACAGTATTACGGACCAGCCTGGTGTGTTCCTTGGTCTTCATGATGCTCTCTGTGCTTTCAACAGAACCCTGAGACTATCACAGAGCAGGTGCATTTATACAGAGACTTGATTACACACAGTTGGATTCTATTTATCACCATCAGTCATTTAGGACAACATTGGATCATTCAGAGATCCTCGCTGAACTTCTGGAGTGAGTTTGCTGCACTGAAAGTAAAGGGACCGAATAATTTTGCACGCACCACTTTTCAGTTTTTAATTTGCTAAAAAAGTTTAAAATATCCAATAGATTTCGTTCCACTTCACAATTGTGTCCCACTTGTTGGTGATTCTTCACAAAAAATTAAAATTTTATATCTTTATGTTTGAAGCCTGAAATGTAGCAAAAGGTTGAAAAGTTCAAGGGGGCCGAATACTTTCGCAAGGCACTGTAGTCTTCAGTATGGATATAGTTCTTATAGTTTCCAGTCTTCAGTCTTTCCAGGGACTCCATCTATCAATAGTGACATTAAAAGAGTCAGTAGCAAGTGCGTACATTTTTTCATAAGTGAACGAAGGACACAACTTCGGAGGTTGTTGGGGTTAGGGAAGATTTCCAGTGTCTCACCAAGACTAGTCTTTCTGCTAACAATACAGTACTGTATTTCACAAGGGAATTGGGATACTTTCTATACCCAAATTCAATAAAGCTAAACCTGGGGAAATCTGTACTGGGACAGCTATGCTGTCTAAGCGTATTTGAAACATAGGAAGCCAATATTAAGCTAGTGATATAGCGTACCTAATGTTTAAACAGCTCAACAAGACATCAGTGATAGGCAGATCCCTTTCACAAAACGTATCAAAGGGTACTATACACTGATGTTTTTGCCACCACAACCTTGTGTTAGGAGTTGTTTTTCTTGCAATTTTTATATAAGTTTTATGGCCTTTTTGTACATGTGAGCTTTTTTACAGTTAAACCCCACCAAAGAGGTATGCGTATTTACTGATGCTTGCTGCTGCACCTTCATTGATGCAAGAACCGGCTGAAATCTACCTCTGTCCACGCAACACAAGGCTCGCCTTCTGGCGAGTGCATTATATACTGGTGGAGGGATATCACCATGGAGAACCTATAGATAAGAATAGGTGGCTAAGAAAGCTTGTTTATAAAACAAATACATGTGCAGCCTATTACATTATGACAGTGATAAAAAAGCTCCATTCCCAGTCGATGCCTCATACGGGGATACACATCGGGTGGAGCTGTGTTCTGTGACGTCACGACTCATCAGCCTGCAGGACGAGGTCCACAGCTGTGTCTGTTTTTTTTTTGCCTTCCTGAATTCTTGTAAGCGCAATCAGTTAGCTTTCAATAAATGTCCATTTTTACATACACAGGAAGTTCTTCCCGCCTTGATACTTTTTTGCCAAAGAGCACGAACAGCAGGATGATTGGCGGAGCAGCGAGTGTGTTTGATATTTAAACTACCAGGAAGGAGCTTTCTTACTGAAGTATCAGGAAGAGTGGAACATCACAGCTGATTTTTATCATAACAAGTGTGTGAGATCACTATCATCTGGAATCCGTTACTTCTGATAAGATGTGCATAATTCCCTGGGTGTTGGAGAGAGCAACGTTTTAAGCACAGAAGTGTACGAACTCACACAAAGAGCACCTTTTTGAACACTTTTGTTTATTATAAGATTTTAATCACACCTTCAAGTGTGGACGTTTCTTTTTGCAGAGCTTTTTAGCAGGGTCATATTTGTAACACCCTCTACCATAAGTAGGTGGTAGAGTGAGGATTTTGTAAGGGAAACTGAGTGCAGGTAAATTGATCTGGGGGCAGGGAATGGTTAGTGCAGCAATGGATGTGACCACCTGTGTTTTAGTTCTGAGGCGCCTCCCCTGTTTGCAGGGAGAATGTTCTGGAAGGGTGGCAGGGCGTGGCAGGCAGCTCATGTGAGGAGCTCTGACCAATCCCCAACAGAAATTGGCAGGGGGCAGGCCTCCCATATAAGCTTAGGTAACAGCCTGCTGGGGAGGAGTTGTCGGCCATGAGACGTGGAGAATGGAGTACTGGGCAGCAGCAGGGGCCCCATCCCCATCTAGGGGGGGGGGGGTGCGAGGCCTAGCAGGGGAGAACTGGGAAGGAGCTTCATCTTTACATGGTTATGGATGAAGTGTTTTGGAACAGAGGGGCTGGAGAAGCTGCGAGAATGTATGTCCAGTTAAAGCTCTCCATCACGGACTCGGGCAGAAGGTCGGTGAGTGGACCACAGTGGAGTTCTGGATGAGGCATGCCAGGGGAGCTGGGTGCGAGGCCAGAGAAGAGACTGTGGGGAGAGTGTAAAATTGCTGTGGCCTGAGGACACAGGATTTGCAGGGTGGACCTGCTGGGAGCAGTAGTCCAATCAGCACATGCTACTAAATTACTAGGCCACTGGGGAGAGGTACTGCAGGCCTTTGGCCTAGTAACAGTGTAACCAATTCTAGCCAGCAACTGAGACTGTTCAGAGTGGTCTCTTATCCAAAGAGGACGATATGACAGGAAGAATAATGATCTACAGTGGAAGTTTGCGCAGAAGAGTGAACGTCCTAAGAGCAACAGTCTGCAGGAGATATGCAGAGGAGAAGAAATAGTCTGCATGGTGTTATGCAGGGGAAGCGCCTGTAGATATTACATGTACATCAGTACTTCACGGCTCAACCTCTTGTTCTAATTCTTAAATATGATTCCAAAGCAATTGTTCCATGGTCAACCCATGTTTCCTTTCCCCCCAACCAAGTTATATTCCCCAATAAACAGTAAAAAACAAAACACAAAATGACTGTTTATTGTCTCAGAAGTGATAGATGGAGATCTGGTAGCAGGGTGACATGGTGGATGTTAGTTACCAGTAGTAACCAAGCGCTACATAGCATAATAGGTTGCGCACTTATTTGTTATATGTATTACATTTTTTTTTAGACTTTAAGTTGCAGCACCTTCATATGCACATTTCAATTGTTTTTTGGGTAGGCGTGAGATATCTACTTTATACATAAGAAAGCTTGCTGCCATTGAGCAGGCGTATAGGTCAGTGATAGCGAACCTTGGCACTCCAGATGTTTTAGAACTACATTTCCCATGATGCTCTCCTACACTGCAGAGTGCCAGAGCATCATGGGAAATGTAGTTCCAAAACATCAGGGGTGCCAAGGTTCGCCATCACTGGTATAGGTGGAGCCCAACTCATCTTCCCATGCTAGAAAGGTAGAGGACTTGGTAAAACTGCACTCATCTCCTATTACAGTGTAGATAAGGGAAATACCACCCTTCACAGCTCCAGGATTTTTAAAAAAAAAAACAGCTAGGAAGTTGACAGGAAGTAACTATAGTATTCCCTTTCAGGTAGATTAAATTCATTCTTTAGAGTGAGGAAGTGTTTAAGCATGCCTGAAGAGTACATATTATGCACCCATATCACACCGTTGTGCAGCTATTCCTTATAATTGAAATTAGGAATAACTAGTTGACAGATTTCAAGGGGAATTGGTATAGTTTGTTTGCAATAAGTTTTTATTCAAAAGTTGAACAAATTTCTTAGGCTACAAATAGTATATCAGTACAGAAAGATCCATGCACTCTCAAAAGGTGACCAAGTGTCTGATCCATATGGCTAGAATGTAAAATCATGGTAATTACAGTTGAGTTAGGCTACTGCCCGCGTGGCCTGAACGGAATAACTATAACTTCTCAGCAATGTTGGCTCAAGCTGTAGCCTCTTTAGCATAGCTCAAGATTGGGGCCCTTATTACCAAAGTTGACCAGGTACTTGGAGAGAGGTATGTAGTTATATTACATAGCTCCCACATTGGTGTCAAAAAAATGAGAGGCTCCAGGACTATACATCTGTATCTATAAGGTAAATCATTGAATATAAAAAAAAGAAGAGGGAAATAATTAAAATAAGAAAGAGATGGGGAGAGAGAAGGGAAGGAGAGAAAAAGGAGAAGAATAAAAAGGTCAGAAATCCAAAGCAGGAATTGGTATAGAGTTTTGTATGGCATTGGAACCTAAGGATAGAACTTTCCAAGCCTGGATAGTTTCTAAAACAGTGGGAGGTAGAGAAGATGGGGGGACAAACTGAGAAACTGTTGAGAGAGTAAAAAGGTGACTAAATGTTTACCTGGAATCTGTTCAGACTCTATCGAAGCCCACAAGGCGGGATAGGGGTGTGTAAACCAACATTTTAACTGAGCTAGAATGGAGGCCAATTGCACAGAACCACATGACCCAAACCACCAGCCCTTCTATGCCTGGTAAGTTTGCTAAAGGTACAGCAAGATCTCCTAGTCTGCCATAGAAACCTGTTCACAGATGCTTGTAACTTACAGAAGTAAGAGGCAGGGACCAGGATAGGGAGAGTTCTAAATAGATATAATAACTGTGGTAGTACCATCATCTTAATGGCAGCAAGACAACTATTTTAGATATGTGTAGTAAGGAAGTGTGGATTTTGGACATGAGGGGTAGGTTATTGGCTCAAAATAATAGTTTGGTAGGTTTAGTAAGAGTAATTCCAAAGATAGCAAATTTCCTCGTCCTTCCAAACAAAAGGATACAAAGCCATTAGTAAGCTTCTATCTGCAGGGTCTAACCTTAGGTCCAAAATATATATTCTTTAAGTTTTAACATTAGGATGAGGTCATCCGCAAAAAGACTGATAAACAAGACTTATTTTTCTACTACAAGACCATGGATGACTGAGTGGGACCCAACGTAGGAAGCTAAAGGCTCCATCGAAAGATTAAAATTAGGAGGGGCAGCGGACAACCTTGGTAGGTGCCGTTAGTAATATAAAAGGGATGGGACAGCATGCCATTTGTATAAACTTGAGCTGAGGGGAAAGTATGCAAGGCCATAATGGCCGAGAGACTGACCAGAAAATCCAACGTTTGAGGACTTCCACCAGGTACTGCCAATGAATGCGGTCAAACACCCTCACTGCATCCAATGGGAGAAGCAGAGAAGGCATTTTTTGAGCCAGTGGCGAAGTGTATGATACGGACCACTCTTCTGGTGGCACCCAACAGCTGTCTGCCTTAGTGAATCCTGATTGATCTGGATGGATCAAGGTAGGTAAAATATCAACTAAAACGTAAAGCTATTCGTTTAGCACACAAATTTTAAATCACTTTTTAATAAAGAAATAGGCCTAAAGATCTGAGGGACGTCAGGAGTGCCACATTTTTGACAGACCATTCGGTTCAGTGGGTTTCCCAATGTGCCAGAATGGGCAAAAAGTGCAGACATGATTTTTAGAATGTTGTGGTTCCATGAGGTTTGGCAGCCATGAAAAAGTAAACAAATGTTACCAGCACACCAAGGATTCCTCAAAAAGGGTCCAAAGCGTTATTCTCATGGTCCCATAGTACACATAAGGCAACATTTTGGAACCACGCAGGGATCCTTCGTCAGGCAAATGACGAAGGGGCTCGGCTTGGCTCCGAAACATTGCCTTATGTGTACCATGTGACCAAGAGAATAAAGTTTTGGACCCTTTTGGAGGAATCCTTGGTTTGATGTGCTGATGACCTTTCGTCACTTGAATTGTCTATGGTTCCCAGCCTGTAGTCATTACCAAATAGCCATTTTCAGGAATGTGTGCTCAGGAAAATTGCGTTTGGCAGCCAAGAACACACCTGCCTTTGCTAGATGCGTGGTGATGCAATTCAGAAAATGATGGCACCTGTGCACATCTGCAGAAGGCAGCACAATATTGTGAAGCCATGATTTTTTAAATTGTGCTGCACCAAACCACAAGGTACTGTGGTACCATGCATTTTGGCAAATGCACCTGTATTTCCTAGATGCATGTGGGTGCCATTAAAAATGCCACCCACACATCTGCAGAAGGCAGCGCGTTTCTGAAATGAACAAAAGTATCCACAATACCTATTTGTAACCCAGACTTTACTGATATTTTGCTGCACCCCTAGAACAAGTCCAGTGCCGGATCATTCTGTCATTAGTTCCCCAGATGAAGTTGCAGCACCATGTAAAGAGGAGTCAGATGGAAGGACACTGCATCCTAATGGGCCAACGAGGTAGTAGGTAAGGGCAAGAAACCGTGCATGCGCGACTCAAGAAAGATTCCCGCTGCCAATCGATGTTCTTCAGAGGAGATGGCATTATCCTCCAGGACTGTACAAAGGTGGATACATATTTTAAAGCTAATACTGGAAAGCAGAAGCGCCGATTCATGGTGGCTATATTGTTTATCCTTAAGAGCACAAAACTTTTTTTATGGCGAGTGCAGGAATGTACTTCATGTTTTATTTTTATCATCGTTATTTCATGATAATTAGGGGCATCAGATTTGGAGATTGTAGGAGCTATTACAAGCCTATATAGCAGGGATACCCAAACTTTTCCCTTTGAGGGCCACATAGTATATTTCACACATACTCATGGGCCGAAAAAAAACATTTTATAAATAAATCTGCAGCAGTGGAATAGAATACAATTTGCCTGGCTGCATGGTGCACCTGTGAACTCTGCCCATACCTAAATGCCATAGCCTCATGCCTTACATCTGTCTTTCCATCAGTCTCCCTGCAGAATTGTGTCTCCATTAGCTTTCCTCTGCAAATTGATGTCCCCATCATAGCCACCCCACAAGCTTGTGTCCCCATCATCCATTGGAGTCTCTCCACAAATTTGTGTCCCCAGCAGAATCTCCCCGCACATTTGTGACCCCATCAGAGACCCCCTCCCCACACACATTTGTTTCACCCTTAGAGGCATCACCCTCCCCTACAACTGTGTCAACATCACAGCTATCAACACCGCCCCCCCCCCCGCAACTGTGGCCCCATCACAGCCACCATCCCCCTTCACAACTGTGTCCCCATCCCCCTTCATAACTCTGCCCCCATCACAGCCACCATCCCCCTTCATAACTCGGTCCCCATCACAGCCACCATCCCCCTTCACAACTGTGTCCCCACCCCCCTTCATAACTCTGTCCCAATCACAGCCACCGGCCCCCTCTCCCTTAACTGTTCCCCCAACAGAGCCATCACCCCTCGACACAATGGTATCCACATCAGACGCAATCCCTTCCCGTCTGCACATTTGTTTCCTACCCAACACAGTCTCTCTGCTGTACAGTGTGCAGACCTTCTGCACCTCCTAGCTCCCGTCCCGCTGCATGCAAATATACAGCTTCAGGACACCAATGGTAACAGCAAGGCGGGAGCAAGTAGGTGCAGCCTATCCTAGCAAGTAACACATTGTGGAGGCTCCGGGAGTGGTTGTGGGACCTGCGCTGCATATTGCCGGCCGGAGTATGCATTTCAGGTTTCACAACCCGATAGAGAGACTGTCCCTTCAGTGAGTGTGATGACTCCAGCTACGGGCCAGTAAAAACATCCTAGCGGGCCAGAAGTGGCCCGTGGGCCGTAGTTTGGAGACCCCTGAAATAGGGGATAGTTTTATGGCATTTTTATTAATATATTATTTTTTTTTACAAGTAATGGCGGCGATCAGCGATTTTTATTGTGACTGCGACATTATGGCAGACACATCGGACATTTTTGACACGATTGTCATTTATACAGCAATCAGTGCTATACAAATGCACTGATTCTTGTGTAAATTACACTGGCAGAGAAGGGGTTAACCACTAGGGGGCAGGGTAAGGGTTAAGTGTGTCCTGGGGCGTGTTTCTGACTGTGGGGGGGGGGGGGGAGCGTGGCTACATTTGACACGTCACTGATCTCTGCTCCCAATCACCGGAAGCAGAGATCAGTGACAATGTCACTATGCAGAACGGGGAGATGCTTGTTTACATTAACATCTCCCCGTGAGACGATCGCGGGTATCCCTGCGGCGATCGAGTCCGTGGGACCCACGATCCAACTCGCAGAGGTCCTGGGCGGTGGGGAGCATGCGATGGCATGGCAGCAAATTTAAAGGGACGTACCTATACGCTCATTTGCCTGTCCGTGCCATTCTGCTGACATACATCGGTGTGCGCTGGTCAGGAACCAGTTAATATAAGTGAACTTGGAATAAATCTATTGTTTCTTTTAACTTACACTTGCCTTTTTTTATTTGTTTGTATGATCACGAGGGATTTCCAAACCCACTGAGGGGCTGCCAGTGTTTGTTTGTGACTCATTTGCCTAGTGAACTACCTACTTTGCCATCACTCATCCTGTTTGCATATGGAACCCATGGACTCATTACATTCGTTTGCATGTCAGTGAAGCGATGACCCGCCTGCTATTTATAGTGTGCGTTTCTGACAAATATAAGAGAAGGTGTACGATCAACATAATTCAATTATCACAAACATTTCACTTGTTAGGTTGTTTTTTCAATTATAATATATAATAAACTACAAAGTATGTTATAAAAAAACTTTTATTTTACAGGATAGAAAGCTCTTAGAAAGGAAAAGTCTGACAGATTGCAATAGTGTCTTGGGCTCTGGAGTGAATTACATTCTGAAAACTCCAAACTCAGTCTTCTGTGTTGGTGCGTTCAAAGCAGCACTAAGGCTCAGTCCCAGAACTAACCTGGTGTCAGCCGGATCAATGATCCCATCATCCCATAACCTGCAGATAAAAACAGAGTACTCAAATGATGTTATCTTCTTCTACATATGATGAATACATAGTTTATTATGCAATATTCACTCTCAAAAGCCACCTGCACATAATGCTGTCTATTTGTTGCATGTGCCACCCAGCGTTTTTGTTACTCCCAAGTAGAACTGATGGAGCGCCCAGCCCTGCTGGCGAACAGGGCTAAGCGCTGTACTGGTTGAAACTCATATTTATGTCCCTAGGTATTCAGGGACGAAAGCCTGCAATGCAGAAGACCTGCGTTCCTGGCACTTACCCCTAAACCGCTCTGTACAGCAATAGACTTTGACAGGCTGCAAGCCAGGAATCTATACCTGTGTACATGGGCCCTTTAAAGAACAGCCTGAACATTAAAGTACATTTGCATAGTAAACAATATAGTAAAAACAATAAAATGCACAAGAGAAGCAAGTGAATAGATGCTGCCATTAAATGATAAAGGCCTGTATACAGTATAAGAAAACAGGGTGAACATTTTTGTTGAGGAACAATAGTACGATTTTCTGATAGTGTGTACACAACTTTCGACAGCGGTTTCTGACCTTCCGAACCCAAATATCGGAAAGGACAAACTCCAAAATTTTTCTTATACGGGAACAGAATGAAAAAGGTTTGCTTAATTTGTACAGTTTTCGTACGTTTTCGCACAAGAAAAATCAGAAACAAAAGACTGGGCATGATCAGAAACAATAAACAACAAAAAAAGCCTTTGTGGTACAAGAATATTCATACAGTATAGCCTTCCTCGAGTCCAACTTGCTGTTAAACAACAAGGAAAATCCAACAATTGTTTACCTGATTTTCTTATAGTGTGTACCCAACTTTTAAAGCTTTGTGTTTTTTTAAATTTACAAATGCCTATATTCATTTGTTTCAACAAATAGAAAATAAGAAAAAAAGAAAAAGAAAAATGAAAAAAAAAATAAAAAATCTAATATATATCAAAAGTTATAAAATTGAGACAGCCTGCATAACATGTTTAGACATAAAGAGTAGTTAACAGATCCTGTGTATTTTTATAGACTTGTAAGAGTGATACCAAGTCCATGCAAAATGCTTTATCTGTTTTTTGGTAAAGCAGGAATGGTTCAAATCTGTCTGTTTTTTTTGTTGTTACTTCTTTTTAAGGTAATTTCTTCAATACATTTTATAAAGACGGCAAGTTAAGGAAAAAGCTTCTCAGTATGGTCACAAGCAGAAATAAAAACCTGACTTTTTCTATTAAATGAGAATTTCTATAGTGAATTAAAAAGCATACAAACAGGACAGACACACCTACAGCATTCAGAGAGACTAAAATACACAAATGAAGAAGTAATTTCCACATACTCATTCCAATTTCACAAGAAGAGGGATTTCATCATAACAAGTATAAAATTGTATTAATTAATAAACAAAATGATCACAGCTGATGCAGTAACTAATGCTATATTGTCCAGACCACCAAACAATCTCAGACTGCTAAAAAGTGAAACTCTATTTCCCCCCCGTCCCTCATCCAACCACCTGGATGCCCTTTGTGATTCATGAGTAATCTTTTCAAATGAAATCAAACTAAACAGGAGATTTTCTAGGGATCAATACTCTGCGGGTTGCAAACTGGCATCTAGTAATAGCGAAGTGTGTCTAGACTGGATGAATTTAGGTATCCAATAATACATGATAATGGAGTATTGCTGAGATGTACTCCATACACCTGATTAATCTTATCTAATACTTTGCCCAAGTATCTAATCAGTTTTGGGCAATGCCACAATGAGTGAATTACGTCACTCTGGGGAGAGCAATTACAATTAGGGGAATCACATATACCTATCCCGCGAAAGGTATAAAAAGGTTTGACAGGCCTTACAGACTTTAGAAAACGGAGTCAACTTGTGAGTAGGAGATAAAGGCACTGTGGTTTCGTTGATCCTCGGGATATTGCAAAGTCTATAAGCAGTGTTAATTTTGGCAGCAAATTACGATTTAGTTTTAGTCTTAGGACTAAAATGTCATTTTAGTTTTATTAGCATTTTAGTCCTCTGCAATTGTTTTAGTTTTAGTCATATTTAGTCGACTAAATCTCCAGTACGTTTTAGTCGAATAAAATCTCCATTACATTTTAATCGACTAAAACTCATTTTAGTCGTCTAAAATCTAATAGGTGTAATTAAATTGTAATGCATTAGTTAACATTTCTCTACAATTTCCAAACTCATTATACACTGCTGGAGTGAAAAATCTCATTTGTTATTTATTATGGCATTGAGGTATGAACATGCACTACAGACCATTGTTAATTTTGAAGTCAAATTTCAATTTAGTTTTAGTCTTAGTCTTTTGACTAAAATGGCGTTTTAGTTTTAGTTGTATTTTAGTCATCTCAGTTGTTTTAGTCATATTTTAGTAAACTAAAATAATATTCATTTAGTCGACTAAAATGTTTCAGTTGTTTTAGTCAACTAAATTAACACCGTCTACAAGTCTATATTAGGAGGTTTATTTTTCCAGCTCAAGTCTGGAAATACAGCATTAATATTTTAAAAATGTTAATCCAGGTAGGTGAATTGTGTAGAAATATAACAGTCGGGAGATGCAGATTATTTCATTTATCTGCTAATAACAGATAATGTTAGTTTTAACCATGTCATCCTGATCAATAATAATAATAATTTACAATATTTACATTTCTGCCAAAAGTTGGAAGTGGAATGAGGTTTCAGGACCTTTCTGGGAGAGAATCTAAAGGAAGGAGGAGTTGATTTATCCCAATTTTTGGCCTAGTATTGGCTAAAAAGCGCATCTTTAGCATATACTGCCATCTCTTCCTGTACAGTTCCCCTCCTGAACTCCATGACCCTAACTCTTCTCCACTTTATAAAAAAAAAAAAAAACTGTGCCACTGTCACAGACTGGGTTCCCACGCTGCCATCTTGGTCGCTGACGTCACCGGAAGCCTCTTCCTGGTTCAGACAGCCCAGCCCCTGATGATGTGCTTTCTGAGTCAACTCACCTCCGGCCACATGAATGAAGCCGGAATCATTCTGGAATATGTTATGTACATATGCCAGGGAGCTTCAGAGCACAGACGTCATTTTGGCATAGGGTAGAAAGGCAGATGGGGGGTGAAGCCTACATAAAACAATATAAGTAAAAGGTAAAAATTACATTGTGGATGGGGGAGAAGTGAAATGATGTCTAGTACATCAAATTGGTGAAGTTACACTTCATAGCAGGGTTTGATAACCAGGGGTAGGGGACTGGATCTCTGAAAATTAAAAAATAAAAATTTAACAGGATTCTCTGCATTATTGCACATGCAAACAGTGGAGACCATAGTGACCATAGTGAGTAACTGTACCTCAATTCTAGATTTCAAAATAGTAGTAACATCTCAATAGTTATCGCTAGCTTGTATATTTGGGATGTTTTCATATAAATAGAAAATCCGATTTTCTTTCAGCTGTTCTCGTCATATTCTGAAACACTGGCTTTCCGGATCTTGAACTTATGTTTCTCACCTACACGTTGAAAGGCTCCAGAGTTGGTGATTGATGTGATGAAAAAACATTCTCTGAGAGTCTTAATTTCTATTCTTAGTCCTGGAGCCTGGAGACTTTGTAGAGCTTTGGGTGGGATAAAGCCTCCATTCCTTTGTCCACATATTACCTGGTGGCTAGAGCTCATTAATCTTAGCCATTGACTAGACATTTTATATGTGAGCTGAATGATGAGGGGGGCTCTCTCACTCTGTGCTGTAGAATCCTGTTGCTGAATGAAAAGGCTGACCACCAACAGAATACTAAAAAGCTACAAGTGTTTGTGTCGTGGCTCGGAAGAACAGATGGTTTGTTTTATGCTACCAACTTGCTGTACAAATGCTCTCCTGCGTTAAAAGTACACTATATTGTCAAAAGTATTGGGACACCTGCCTTTACATATACTTTGATGGCATCCCAGACTTAGATCATAGGGTTCAACATTGAGTTTGCCCATCCTTTGCAAACAGAACAGCTTCAACTCTTCTGGGAAGGTTGTCCACAAGGTTTAGTGTCTATGGGAATATTCGAACATTCTACCAGAAATGCATTTGTGAGGTCAGGCACTGATGTTGGACAAGAAAGCCTGGCTTGCAGTCTCTGTTGTAATTGATCACAAAGGGGTTCTATTGGGTTGAGGTCATTACTCTGTGCAGGCCAGTCCTTCACCCCAAACTCGCTTATCCATGTCTTTATGGACCTTGCTTTGTGCAATGGTCCAAATCATTTGATGGAGGGGTTATTATAGTGTGGAGTTGTTTTTCAGGTGTTGGCCCCTCCATTCAAGTGAAGGGAACTCTTAAGGCGTCAGCATAACAAGACATTTTGGACAATTTCATGCTCCTAACTTTGTGGGAACAGTTTGGGGATGGCCCCTTCCTGTTCGAACATGACCGTGCACCAGTACACAAAGCAAGGTCCATAAAGACACAGATAAGCGAGATTGAGGTGGAGGAACTTGAATGGCCTGTACACATATAATCCAATAAGATGGGAGCGGTGATGTAATGCATGGCTTCTTCATCTGTAGGCGTTACGTCCTTCATCACCGGTCATCATACTGGATTATATGTGCATATGCAGAGCGCTTGTTTGTGCACTTGTGACAAGTCAGGGATCATGGCCCTAAGGTGAATGGCCATCTGTGTGTATGGCGGAGGTGCTGCATGTTCAATCTAGAGACACCATTTTGCACCATCCGGGATCTTTTTTTCATGATCTGTTTATGGAAATTTAATTGGACTTTCTCTCATATATTTTATTTGATTTATATGTTTTTTTAATATATGAAAATTTCTTGTGCTACACTATTTTCATTTATTAGCTTATTTGAAGGTGTTGTGTAATTGGCCTTGAGTGTACAGCTGCAATTGTTAGCATTTACTCAGGAAGATTTGCACTGATAATTTTTAGTTTGGTTTTATATAATCCATTGACTTCTTTTGATGCCATACTGGTACCTAATAGGATGGTCAATGATAATGGTTTTGACACTCTGGTGAAAAGGTTATGGGGATTTATTAGGCAATCTACCGGGGGTCTATAATACAGGAAATGTGTTAAGAAACCTTTATTAGTAATGGGGAGGATGTGTTTTGTGACTATACAAGCACAATAGTTTTCATTCAAAACTTGAAAAAGTATGCTGCACAGGACGGTTCTCCAAAGCAACAAATCAGATAATAACAAATTACAATAAACAGCTCATATGTGGATACTATATTTACTACACACCACTACATGTCTATATAAATATTTACCATGCCATAGTACTGCTGTTTAAACAATTTACATACATTTTTCTTTGAAGGACGCTAAATCTGGCCTTACACTAAAAGATCTGATTGAACAACCTCCGTACAATCTCCTTTAGATTTACCAAAAATATGTAGTAGGACAACACATCCGAACAATGCATATAACTTGTATCAAAATCAGGCAGGCCACTGCACTACATAGTTGATGGTAGATCTAACATAGACTGTACAAATCAGACTGTATAATGTATGGCAACCTTAAGTATTCAATTATATGAGCATCATATGTAGGAACCTCAGTTTGATCCATGTTCCTACTGCTATTCTGGGAAAGGAGAGCTAAGCAAATTAATGGTCTAGTGCTGTTCAACTCTGCATACACAATTCAGGTTGGTATGGCATGACATGTTAAAAACATTTTTATTTTTTTCTGAAATGGCCAGATATATCTTGGTATGTTTTATTCAGACCTTGAACAGTATTAGGTGACAGTTTTAGGAAACACTATCATCTTAAGCGGCTCTTATCGTATGGGTTCATGCACACTAGACAGCAAAAAATATGCCAGAACTGCTGGCAGAAAAAACGCTCCTATGGAGCGTACAGCACACATGTTTGCGTTTTTAAGTGTTTTTCCCCAAAACACTAGAAAATGTATTCTTAAAAACCACGTTAATGTAAGTCAGGTGTTTTTCTGCCCAAAACGCACTTGTGATGTTTTTTTTTCCTCCCTGTAAATGCCCCTTTACAAATATGACTGTAAATGCCCAAATATGCATAGACACATAGTACAGCTGCACGATTCTGGCCAAAATGTGAATCACGATTTTTCTGCTTAGATTACAAAGATCACAATTCGCACGACGTAAAAGCTTTCAGATTATACCAAAAAAATTGGGCTAATATATATATATATATATATATATATATATATATATATATATATATATATATATATAATGTTTGGGGGTTCTAAGTAATTTTCTAGCAAAAAAAAATAAATAATGATTTTAACTTGAAACCAATAAATGTTACAATGTTTATACTTAAGTTCCACTGCTAAAGAATGTTGTGGTTCTTGGCAGACTGCCTGTTTTTTTCTTCCTTTCTTTTGACAGCTGTGGCTTCAGAAGAGCAGAGAGAATTCTCTGTATACAAAGAATCATGCAACACTTTTGTCAAGATCGCAACAGGGAAAAAAATCGTGATAACGATTCTTGACGATTAATCGTGCAGCTCTAACACATAGGCTAACAGTGTTGCTTCTACAGGCTTAAATAAAAAAACAAAAGCCGGTATAAGCAACATTTTATCCCCAGTGTGCATGAGGCTTAGAGACCCTTTAAATATTTAGCCTTCATCCAACCTAGAGATCATGATTTATACCTGTTATAAAATGTCATCACACAAGTCTTTCTGGAAACAGGTAATGTGTAATTTAGTGAAATTGATCAACACATGTAAAGAGATGTAAACAGCAGCGTAAATACTAGTAGGTTAACAGCTTGCTAACGACCCTCATAAATACAGGCTGTTCAATGAATGTTAGCCTTTAATTTGATTTATAATTAAAAGATACAAAAACACGGAGAAGACAGATATTGATGAGCTAGATGAGGTAGGAAGACTGCACTGCAAGAATGGAACAATATCACTGAAAAATGTGTCTACCTATCTCAATCTAAAAGAAGGAAACTGGGAAAAAATGTGCCGTAGCCATTCATAATGACCAATCAAGTGTTGTCCTTACAGTAGAACTAAAGTTCCCAATATTTTATTTTCCTTCAAAGGTCCAGTGTCCCTCGCCGGCGTCTTCTGCCAGGCTTCTACCAGGTCGATGGCCGTGGCCATTTATATTGGTCAGCGTGGGGTGACATCATTCCTGCACATGCCTTAGCTGGAACATAAGCTGAGCTGCACTTACATTCCAAAGAATACGGTGAGAGCAGGTCAGTAGGTTTATTTTATTGCAGAAGAGACATTCTACATCTCTTCTGCAATAAAGAGCCTGCCTGGGTGAAGTTTTCAATGGATCTAGCATTCAATTTAATATTTAATAGAAAGTGAATATGTGCCGTGGAATGTATAAGTGTAACATTTACAGGTATGTATCGCCTGTTAAAAGGGGTCACAGCATTATCCCTGAAAATGCTTTCATCTGCTTTTCTCTTCAGTAGCACAGGGGCATCTTTGTACGGGTTGTATCCGAGGTTAAAAGTGTGGATTACAGCAACATGTTTACCCAACTTCCCTTCTGTCTTACATCACACTTACCATTCCCTTTAATACACCTCTACTCTGCCAGCTGCTGCGGCAAACAGAGCAAACCCTATGCCCCCATGTGCTAGCAGGCCCCTCGGCACTATCACCTGGGAGGAAGTGGAGCAAGTCAGATGCTAGACCTTACTGGAACCTATCAAGTATTTCTCTTGGGTGAGTGTTTGCTGATGGGAAGAGGGGACGTTAAAGTGGTTGTAAAGGTTCAAGGTTTTTTCCTTCAGTGTGCAGCAGCCCCCAATACTTACCTGAGCCCAATCACGATCCAGTGATGTATGCGAGATTCTCATGCGCCCCCCCCCCCCCCCCCCGGGACTCTCCTTCCTCATTGGCTGAGACAGCAATGTGAGCCATTGGTCCTGCTGCTAGTAAATCACAGGCAGTGAGTCAATGAGGAGAGGGGGTGGGGCTGAGTTACAGGTCTGTGTATCTTATGGCCAAACAGAGCAGTGGCTCTGGAGCAAGGTGCCCCCACAGCAAGATATTTAATGAGGGTGGCACTTGGCAGGGAGGTAGAGCCAGGAACACAGGTGGGGTACTGGAGAAGATGAGGATTGAGGCTGCTTGGTGCAAAACCACTTCAAAAAGCAGATATGACATGTTTGTTGTTATTATTTTTTTTAAACTTGACTTTAATATCACTTTAAGACAGTGCTCGACAAAACCCGGTCGCCAGGTCGCATTGGCGACTAGAATCAGCGACCTTGCGCCTGGGGCAGCATAGCTGGGGGTATCCCGTCTCCGTGGACCCCCCCCCGCGCGATCGCGTCGGGCCGCGCCGCAGGCGGCCGGTAATTGAGCCCCCGGCTTTGAGGCCTTCTGTGATCCTATGGTTCCTTCTGGAATCTGGCGCCCTCTTGTGGTGGCCGTTGGAATTACAACCAACAATGCTAATGGGATTGCCTGCCAGTCTTTCTCCATCCCTTTACTTAGAACCCCTAAACAAAACAAAAAAAAAAAAATATATATATATATATATATATATATTATATTAATAAATAAATATATATATATATTTTTTTTATTATTTATTCTAACACCCTAGAGAGTAAAATGGTGGTCGTTGCAATACTGTCTGTCACACCGTATTTGCACAGCGGACTTACAAGCGCACTTTTTTTGGGGAAAAATTTTTTATTTAATAAAAAAAAAAAGACAACAGTAAAGTTAGCCTAATTTTTTTTTTTTTATATTGTGAAAGATAATGTTACGCCGAGTAAATCGATACCCAACATGTCACGCTTCAAAATTGCGCCCGCTCATGGAGTGGCGACAAACTTTTACCCTTTAAAATCTCCATAGGCGACGTTTAAAAAATTCTATAGGTTGCACGTTTTGAGTTACAGAGGAGATCTGGGGCTAGAATTATTGCTCTTACTCTACTGATCGCAGCGATACCTCACATGTGTGGTTTGAACACCGCTTTCATATATGCGTTCGCTTCTGCACGCAAGCTTGGCGAGACAGGGCGCATTTAAAACATTTTTTTTTCTTATTTTAACTTTTATTTTAACTTTTTTCACTGTTCTTTTAAAAAAAAAAAAAAAATGTGTGTCACTTTTATTCCTATTACAAGGAATGTAAAAATCCCTTGTAATAGAAAAAAGCATGACAGGTCCTCTTTTATATATGAGATCTGGGGTCAGAGAGACCTCACATCTCATATTTACACTAAAATGCAATTTAAAAATGTCCCTCTAAGAGCTATGGGCAATGACTTGGAGACAGGTGGGGGGCTGGGGGCTATCTTCCCCCTCACTCGTCTCCATGTCAGGCCAGGGACAGGTCCAGATCGCCGTCACGGACCTGGCTCCTAACTTTTTTAGCTGGCTCCTAGATTCCAAGCAAATTTGTCAACCCCTGCTTTAAGATAACTTGTTGCTTTGTCATAGGTGAAAGAAAATTATTTTACACGTACCAATATAGAAAATAGACCACTCTGGCTCAGTTTTTGCACTGCCTAGAAAATGTGTGCAAATAAAAATGTGCAATGATTTCTAGCATGTTTTGCTAGAACTACAGATAATGGGGTGGATTTACTAAAAGGCATATACTATACTGAGCAATGTAAGTGCACTTGCTCCAGAGCTTAGTAAATGAGGTAAAGTTTCACTTTGAGAGAAAACAAAAAAAGGAAAAGACAAAAACACAACCAAACACAGTTACCTCCAGAAAATTTATTATGCCTGAGGCAGGGACAATGGCACATGAAAACATCAAAAAACCTCCAACTCTTGACCCTGCAGAAAAACCCCCCAACCCATACAAAGCCAAACCCACCTTCAATAAAAACCTTCACCTGAATCGGGAAAAAGGATGTGGACGCAGTCTTACAGAGGGAGCTGGGCTATACCTCCCCAACAGCCCCCAGAAAAAGGCCTTAATGACCACCCACCCAGGACCCTATGAAGTTACCACAGTCCTGCTCTGGGCAATGCCACACCTTAAAGCAGGGGTCTCAAACTCGCGGCCCGCGGGCCAACTGCGGCCCGCTGGACAATATTTTGCGGCCCCCCGCCTGCCACCTTCCCTCTGGTACTTGAAGAAGATGAAGTCGCCGCTCTGAACGCACTTGGTGCAGGTCAGCCTCCGGCGGTGTTACACAGCGGGCAGCGCTCCACCGCCAAGTACAGTACCTCGGCGTCTCACCAGGGGGAGTAAGTGGCGGTGGAGCGCTGCCCGCTGTGTAACACCGCCGGACGCTGACCTGCACCAAGTGCGTTCAGAGCGGCGACTTCATCTTCTTCGATGGGAGGGACACGGAGAGGCAAGTACCAGCCTGTCAGTCACGCTCTCCTCCACGCCTCTTTCCCGTTCAGGCGACAGGACGTTCTGCCATTGGAGGCCCTGCATGGGAGGAGGAGACGCAGGGGTTTCTCAATGGGCGTCTCCTTCTCCCTGGCTGTGTTGTGATCCAATCACATCAAAGAGTGTCACAGACAAGGAGTTTTTTTCTTCCTGGCTGTGACTCTCACTGTGATTGGATTGAGGCACATGGAGAAGGAGACGCCCATTGAGAAACCCCGGCGTCTCTTCCTCCTTGATGCTCAGTATTGGCATACACTACAGGGCAAGAAATATACAGGGGGGCACAGCAGAGCGGAGGAGTGCTATTTTTATGAACCAGACAGGTGCGTGCCCACCCTAAAGGTATTTGGCTACTCCTGTGAGTCCTCTTTAATGTTGCCGAAGGTCATGCTAGGCAGCTAGGGGGACTGGGAAACTCTATTTCCGCTCATCCAGAGCACCTTGTGCTGAAGTGGGTATCTCAAGGCACCATAGGCCTAAGTTTTTGGTACGCAGCCCCAAATATGTCTTGCTCAAAGCCTGCAGTGAAGAGAAAGGTTGATGATGAGCACAGACAATTTCAGGAAAAGTGGGAAAAGCAATATTTCTTTATTGAGCACAAGGGCATCCCAACTTGTCTTATTTGCACAGAGAAAGTTGCAGTGCCCAAAGAATACAATTTGAAGCGTCATTACACAACTAGACATGCTGAGGAGTATGCAAAGTACCAGGAAGATGTGAGAGCCAACCAGGTTGCTAAACTTAAGACATGTCTGCTGAGGCAACAAGATTTCTTTAAGAAAGCAACCAAAGAGAATGATGCAGCAGTCGAAGCCAGCTACGTAGTTAGTATGATGATTGCTAAAGCAGGAAAGTCATTTAAAGAAGGGGAATTTATAAAAAAGTGCATGTTACAGGCTGCAAGTATTATCTCTCCAGAAAAGAAAGGTCAGTTTAGCAACATCAGCCTTTCTTCCAACACCGTGGCAGAGCGCATTTCTGACCTTTCAAGTGACATTTATGATCAACTGTGTGAGAAAATAAAATGTTTCAGTGTATACTCAGTCGCTCTTGATGAGACCACAGACATCACCGACACTGCCCAGCTTGCAATCTATGTCCGGGGTGTTGATGACAATTTTGAAGTCACAGAGGAGTTGCTCTCACTAGTTCCAATGCATGGCCAGACCACCGCCCAAGAGATATTTCACCAGCTGTGTGATGCTTTTCAGAATGCTGGTTTGCCTTGGAGGAAGTTTGTCGGAATAACAACTGATGGAGCGCCATCAATGATGGGGAGGAAAAAAGGACTGGTGGCACTTGTTAATAAAAAAAAGAAAGAGGAAGGTTTAGAGGAGGTCATTGCTCTGCACTGCATTATTCATCAGCAGGCCCTTTGCAGCAAATGCCTGAAGTTTGACAACGTGATGTCTTTCGTTGTGAAATGCATCAATCAAATCAGATCCAGGGGCTTAAAACACAGAATGTTTCGTGCTTTTTTAGAGGAAATAGAGTCAGAATATGGGGATGTGCTCTACTTTACCGAGGTGCGTTGGCTCAGCAGGGGAAACGTATTGAAGAGATTTTTTGAGTTGAGAGCGGAAGTGAAAGCTTTTATGGAGAAAGATGGGGCTTCTGTTCCTTTGCTAAGTGATCCAAAATGGCTCATGGACTTAGCTTTTTTGGCTGATATCACACATGAGCTTAATGTACTGAATAAGAGGTTACAAGGCCAGGGGCAACTTGTCAGTGCTGCCTATGACAGCGTGAGAGCGTTCTCTACAAAACTTATATTGTGGAAAGACCAGCTTTCTCAAACAAACCTTTGCCATTTCCCAGCATGCAAGTCACTCATTGATTCAGGCACACTATTCAGTCATGAGGAGTATGTGGATGTCATTTTGAGGCTACAGGAGGAATTTGATCATAGATTTGCAGACTTCAAGAGACACAGAGCCACATTTCAAATTTTTGCAGACCCCTTCTCCTTTGATGTGCAAGATGCCCCTCCAGTGTTTCAAATAGAGCTCATTGACCTGCAGTGTAACTCTGAACTCAAAGCCAAGTTTAGGGATGTGAGTGGAAAAGCAGACAAACTTGGGCAATTTTTAAGAGAATTGCCCCCCAGCTTCCCTGAGCTTTCCCGAATGTTCAAGCAGACCATGTGTCTTTTTGGGAGCACATACTTGTGCGAAAAGCTCTTCTCTACCTTGAACTTCAATAAGTCAAAGTACAGGTCTAGAATTACTGATGCTCATCTTCAAGCTGTGCTGAGGGTCTCAACTGCTTCCTCACTTACGCCAAATGTGGCTCGGCTATGCAAGAGTAAGCGCTGTCAGATCTCTAGCAGCAAGAAGTAGGCAGATAAAGCCATGTTCAAACAGTTTATGTCCATTCATGTTCTAAAAGTTAAATGTTAAAGAACTGTTAATAAAGACATTTGAATCTGAATAATGATATTTTGTAAGCGCATTTTTTGTGGAAAACTTGATGCGGCCCAGCCTTACCCAGAATCTACCTCCAGTGGCCCCCAGGTAAATTGAGTTTGAGACCCCTGCCTTAAAGCCACAATGGGCGAATGAGACACTGCACCAAAGTACTGTGGAGGTAGGTATGTCTGAATGGCAAGCCTGTCTCAGCCCGCCTATCCCAGTCACCTGAGTATATAAGCTACAAGTATGGTTAGTAATACAGTCATGGTCAGGGCTATATCAGAAGTAGTATCAAAAGTAAGATTTGACCAAAGCCACTAAGGTGGAAATGTAGCAATGCAGTGTAAGCAATATCAGTTAATCCGTGCCAAGATGGAAAGATGTACATAAACCATGTAGCTTAAAGGCAGTCTCCATCCGTAGTGAAAAGATGCCACTAACAGATGGAAATAAACAACAATATGATGCTTGAATGGATAACTAGTAGCATGGCTGGACTGATGTATGATAGAGGCTCTCACATAGATATGTAAGGGCACTGATATCACAGGGAAAGTCCTATACTGATTAGGTAACTTTTCCACCTGTAAATCATACAACCATATAGCCGATATCAGTTGCGATGGTATCGTACCTACTCACAGCCCTCCATCCATGGTGGTATATGATGGTTACGTTGGTATGCTGGCATCAAACTGACTGGTCACCTCCCAGTAAATTAATCATTCACAGATCACTCATGACAGTTGTAATCTCCACACCGCATAAGTGAGTTTGTCTTGGTAACCGCGGCTCCAGACACATCCCTTCCGGACAGGCACATGCAGTCCAGTATAATTCCTATTGGTCCTCATGAGGCATTCGGTGGCTGGACAGTAAGGGGCACGTCCCTGCGTCTAAAAAGCTTCACTTTGCAAAGAATACTAAATCACCGCAAGAAAAATTAAAAACAGCATTTTTACTGGCATGTGATTGGATGATAGAAATCAGCAGAGCTTCCCCTAAGATCTAGAGCAACGGCACAGTATATTTATTTACTTTTAGTAAATCAACCTCCCCATGTGTGAACCTTTCATCTCTAGTACACAACTCATGCCTGGGTGATATTGTGGCTTTTAATTATTTTATTTATTTCCTCTCTGTGGTTTTAATTGCTGGCAGTTCCGTGTTTTGGAGAGTCCCAGGGGCAGCCCCAGATTTGAATATGTGTCATTTTTAAATCACGAAAAGTTCTTCATTAAGCAAAATTCTTATGCTTAATGAAGTCAGATAATATAACTTTGATGTCCTCCTCGGTCTTCCATCTCTCTCTCCCTCCAAATGCACAGCTGGGTAGCCTTCTAAACAACACTTTGGGGCATGACCACAAAAACATAAAAATTCTAAAATTTGAAAATAATAAATTTAATAAAGAATCAACTTGGCTAATATAAAAATATAAGTAAAAATGTGCGATTAAACTTTTTTTCTGATTCCAAAATGCTGTAGCTGGCGAAGGAGACCCCAGCACACTAACAGGAACACTACAATATAGTATATAACCTGAACACAGAGGCGTCGCCAGGGGGTGGCTTCTAGGGCTACAGCCCCGAATCTGCGGTCCATAGCCCCGAGTGTGTCAGCGGGTGAACTGGTGCAGGCTTTTTAGTATATAGAATGGGAAGTCAGCAGCGGCGGTGGCAGCCGCATTATACCTTCCTTGTGATCCACCAGGCGCGGCCCCACCCACTGCACTGTCATGCCAAGTGAAATGCCCGAGGGCTGATGGCAGACGAACACGCAATGCTGGATTTCTCCTTGCAGCCGGCGCAGCGACGCACACTAATCTGTTGCCTTCAGAGGCACGCTGGGTCACTATGCCTGAATGCAGTGGGAGAACAGAAGAACGACCATGGTGGGAGAGAAGGTGCTTCTGGTGGAAAAATCTCTCTCCCTAATATACACTTATTGGGATTTTAAAAAAGCAGAATACATGACCTAAATTGATGAAGAAATTTCATTTTTTAATGGATGTGTTTTACAGCAGAACATAAAAACTTGTTATTTTTTAAATTGTCTGTCTTTTTTGTATATAGCACATAAAATACAAAAACCGTACAGGTAATCAAATACCACCAAAAGAAAGTTCTATTTGTGGGGAAAAAAAAGGACATCAATTTTGTTTGGGTACAACGTTGACCACACAATTGTCAGTTAAAGTAATGCACTGCTGTATTGCAAAAAAATGGCTTGGTCAGGAAAGGGGGTAAACCATCCAGGGCTGAAGTGGTTAAACCAATGACATTGGGAGAGAGAACGGCCCTTGGGTGGAAGAATGAAGGTGTTGGATTCTCTCTCACTTTTCAGTGGTGTTATCTAGGAGAATTTGGATTTTTTTTTTTTTTAAGTGAACTTATTCTGCATCTGGTGACAGGCAATGGTGGCAAGTGACACACTGCATCTGGTGACAGGCAATGGTGGCAAGTGACACACTGCATCTGGTGACAGGTAATGGTGGCAAGTTACACACTGCATCTGGTGACAGGTAATGGTGGCAAGTGACACACTGCATCCGGTGACAGGTAATGGTGGCAAGTGACACACTGCATCTGGTGACAGGTGACGGCAAGTGACACACTGCATCTGGTGACAGGTGATGGTGGCAAATGACACACTGCATCTGGTGACAAGCAATGGTGGCAAGTGACACACTGCATCTGGTGACAGGCGGCGGTGGCAAGTGACACACTGCATCTGGTGACAGGCGGCGGTGGCAAGTGACACACTGCATCTGGTGACAGGCGGCGGTGGCAAGTGACACTCCTAGCATTCCCACTGATTCTGCATTATGGTGAGTTGAACCACTGCATTATATATTACAATGTAACAATAGACATAATGCGCTTCAATCACCCTGACACCATATCAACCATGGTGCCATAATGATTGAAGGGCCAACAGCAGCCATTGTCCACGAAAAATTGCTTACCACCTGCATTGCCCTGCAAACCCCCCACCGCTTCTGCTATGGGCTCTAGCCCCAGACCTAGCAGCGCCCCTGCCTGAACATATATTGTACTCCTGACGTCTCACCTTGCACTTGAGTAATATGGACTTCCTTCCTCCTCAAATCTTTTGATTATTGGTTCCTTCAGAGCAGCTTCTTCTTTTTCTGAAAACTAATAAAGTAACGCATGAAAATTAAAGCAAGAAGTATTTATATATTTTAATAACCAGCCTGGAATAGCGCAATTAGGTACAGTTGTGCATTTCTACGTCACTTCACAATGGAGTATGTCGTTGTAGCAGTTGGTGTCTGATGGGGAGGGCCATGCCAGTAGACAAGGGGGTGGCAAAAGCTGCTAGCTTCTCAAGTGGCCCATTCTGCCCTAAAGCAGATATTTCACCATTAATTGAACTTTCTTTCATTCAAATCAAATAATGTTTCAAGTACTGTGCAGCTCACAAAGAAATAATTTTAAATAATTTTCGGTGATGTAATTGGACCCAAACACATTGCTAGCTTATGGCTGTTTACCAAGGAAACGAAAAGCCTTCTCATAGAACATGACCACAGGGCAAACAATTACATTTGTAACATTAATGCAAACAAGCAGACACATTCAAACATAATGTAAAATCTTAGGTAATGAAACTGGCATGGGGTCTAAATTAATCTATCAAAATGAGTAAAATGCATTCCCTTCAAAACCTGACAAACAGCTAATTTTATTGCATGTTTTATTAACAGTGTCACAAATTGGTCCTTTGATGTACAAAAGAACATAGATGGAAGAATACCAACTCAATATCGTAGACAGTCAAATGGATATTTCTATTAGGAAAAGCTAAAGATCAGTCACTTTATAAAATACCTTTGATTATGCTCAATATGTAAAACCCATAGCAACCAGATGTTATTCTACTGCGGTCGGATCAGTAAAAAAAAAAGAAAAAAAAAAAAAGATGAATCATAATTAGTTGCGGTGTAGGAATCCAAAACGAAACCAAGTTCATATGATGTGGAGGTGCCCCAAGTTAAACAGATACTGGAGTGAAGTTATTGGAAAAATAAATAAGGTATTTGGGAAAATTCTTGACGTAGACCCTAAGATCTGCCTATTGGGCTGTATGGAAGAGGACAATAAAACATGCGGGGGAGAAAAATAGTAATAATTAGATGCCTTTTCCTGGCACAGAAACTGATAGCAAGGAAGTGGCTAGTGTCAAACCCACCAACCTGCGTAGAATGGGAGGATGATGTAACAAAACAATAAGAAAGAAAAGATTTGTGCATAATAAAAGGGGGAATGCCAAAATGTTTAAAAAAAAAAAAAGTATGGGAATGTTGGAAGGGGGCAATGCACAATTAAGGTTGATGGGGTTTTCTTTCTTTTTTGGATTCCAGGAATCTTTTTCGTTTCTTGGGATGATGTATAGTGAATAAATAGAAATGGTATATTACTTTAGATAGATTAAGGGAAAAATGAATTGTAGTGTATTATATAAATACACGTGTGCATGTTAAAAGGTTGGGGTGGTGGGTTATAAGAGAATGTGAAATGTATGTATGAAAATGCCGTTTTCTTTTTATACCAATAAAAAAACGACTTGATTAAAAATAACTAGTTGGTGTGAGTTATTGCACTGCTTTCTTAAAGTACATGAAAACTGAATGATGTTTAGTTTAATAAAGTACTGCACATCAAACGGTCATGTTTTTTAATAGCATACTTGTTTTTATGTTTTCTACTCATCCTTTGTTACATCTCATGTTTATCAATCTCTTGCAGCGGTTTTCTCCATACATACACTCCAGTCATGGCAGTATGGCATTTCTCATGTTGTGTTTCCTGATGGTAACAGTAGACCATGACCTGGAATTTGTGTTGTATTGGCCACAAGCAGTCTCCATGGGAAAGCCTGGTGGCAATGCAGGAGGTCAATTGATAAACAGGGTCCAGTGGTGTCACTATGGGGGGGCGGGGGGGTACACCCTGCAACCGGGTGACACCATCCCGAGGGCGACAGGGCCATGGAGGGTCCTGGGGGCAGGGCACTTTTTAGCCAGAACATACCGGCGCTGCGCTAGCCCTGAGTGAGACTCCTCAGTCTCACTCTCACTGATGATGCGGCTGCCTCCTGTCACAAGCCCGCTGCCCAGAGAGTGACAGTCTGAGCAAACATCTTTCGGGGCAGCTGCAAACTGAATCCTGATGAAGGGGGTAGTTTGGTTGTTTTGAGAAGGGTCTGTACTGATGAAGGGGGGTAGTTTGTATTGGGGAGACTGTACTAATAGATGGGGTGGTTGCCCTGGGGGTGGTCTGTACTGATAAAGGGGGGTAGTTTGTCCGGAGGGGGTCTGTACTGATGAAGGGGGGTCTATACTGATGGAGGGGGATCTTCACTGATGGAAAGGGGTCTGTACTGACGGGGGGGAACTATACTGAGGACTATACTTGGTGGAGGGGGGTCTGTACTGGTGGAGGGGGGTCTATAATTAGTGAAGGAGGGTCTGTACTAAGGGGTGACTATAGTTGGTGGGGGGGGTGACACCATGTTTTACCACAGCGGGTGACACCAACCCTAGTGACACCACTGACAGGGTCTAAACACTGTCACTGTATTAACAGGAAGTGCCTGAACAACTTTCCATGGTGGGATTAATGAAAGCTGCAGATTAAAAATTTTTGAAAATTATGTTTGCAAGGATAACATATTAAAGTTTGAGATTTTAGTGATGTTAGTCATCTCCCAAAATGAAGTAGGTTATATCAAGTATATGTAGTACCTCCTCAAATACTTAAGCAGGAATAGCGTAGAGTAGATAAAAAATATTTGGCAGCAAAACCAGCAAAAGTAGTCCCCAGACAATAGCACTACTCCACTGTATGTTGCTAACAAAGTACATTTGGTAACAAGACAAGCATGTATGCAAGCGTGATAAAACTACTGAAATCCATATTTGTGACACATTATATACTGTGTCCACTGATAAAACCTGAAAGCTGCACCCCTTAAAGTAAACCTAAACACTAAAATCTTAAAAAAAAAAAAAAAAAAAAAGGAGAAATTCAAAAACGTTTTACATTTGCAGCTTCTGCGCTTATGGCTGACACATGGGTCAGTTTAAGGTATTGTGTTTTTTTTGGTAGGGGTAAATGCACATTCCAGTACCTTTCCCAATCTTTAGGAAAGTAGGACTCTTGTTTGCATGGAGGTGGGTGATACCCAAACTACCAAAAATGTAAAAAAAAAAAAAAAAAAAGGGTACCTAAGGATCTAAGTGCAGTCAAGGATTTTAAAATAAATTCAACTGGGTGTACATCCATTTGTCCATGGAAAACTGTCTCAAATTTTGGCATGGACTGCTTGGAGGTAAATTTATATAACATGAGGCGTTATCCCCATACTTTCCATATCCTAAAGAAAGATATATTTGCCTGGTGCGAACCATAGAATAACCTTGTACACACGGTCGGAGATTCTGACGGAATGTGTCCGATCGGACAGTATTGTTGGATAATCCGACTGTGTGTGGTCTCTATTTGACTGTTTCCGTCTGAATATCCGACGGACCAAGTTTTCCAACTTGTCTATAAAATTCTCCGACAACATGCTCCAATCATGTGTAGCCTACTCCGACGGACAAAGTGCCACGCATGCTCAGATCAAATTCCTAGACCAAAGCTATTGGCTACTAGCATGAACATAGTCCCGTCGTAACGAAATAACGTCATCATGTTATGTACAATCGGATTTTCTGACAACTTTGTCCGACCATGTGTATGCAACAGTTTCGGACAAAATCCGTCGGACAAAATCCAACGGATTTGGTTGTCAGAATGTCCGACCGTGTGTACAAGGGCTAAAAGGGAACAGTGGAGATACGGAGGAGGCTGGATACCAATGTTGTTAAGCCTATCCCAAATTGTTACGGTGGTGGTAGAGAAGTCATTTCCGAATAACGAGCCCTGTGGTTTGAATGTACGTTGGCTGAATTACTAACTGCCATGGACTTCTCTACAGTAACTCATTGTTGTCTTTGGTGTTATAGTGCAAATTAATTATTATTACCAAGGCCATTGCTTTAAAATATAAATAAGTCCAGGAGATCTAGATCTCCCTTCTAATTTCAGCTTTCAAAGTATAGTATCACTATTCAGTTTACCGATTTGGATGAAGAACGTTTATGGCAGTCTTATCGGGATAGTTTGTATGAGATATATGACCTGAGGTAAAACATTGATTTTATTCACATTTATTTTCCCTAGTCAAGTGAGAAAGCCCTTTTGCAACACATGGAGAGAGCCCCTCCACTGATAGAGAAAAGGTAATCACAGCTTGTAATATACTGTATAGTAGTTTAGGGTATCTATACACAAAGGGAAAAGGAAAGTCTAAGCAGAAGCATGATGTCTGGTGGAAGGATGGTCAGAAGGATCTTTGAATTACTATAGTTTAAAATGAAAATCAAATAACTGTTAAGCCGCGTACACACGGGCGGACTGTATGGCCTACTTAGTCCGTCGAAACACTAAGTATTTCGGATTTTTCGAAATTCTGTCCGTCATACTTTGGTTTCAGCGGACAATCCGCTCGTCAGTAGGCTAGTTCGACGGACTAAGAATGGCGCATGCTCAGAAAGGATTTACACGGCGGAAGGGTGCATTGCTGTGTATTGGACTTCCTATTTCTAGTCCCGTCGTACGTGCTGTACACGTCATCGCGCAAGCTTTGGACGGACTGTTTGTGCATCCGTGTGTGGTCAAGTCCGTTCATTCGAAAGTATGACGGACTGTCCGTCGGATTGTATGACGGACTAAGTAGACCATACAGTCCGCCCATGTGTACGCGGCTTTAGAGAAACAACAGCAGGTGCTTCAATCTATTTAGTCAACTAAAACTATCCCTGTGGAAGACCTTTGCACACTTTTTCACAGTTCATACCATTAAGACAACTCCATCCATTTACATCGGCATACCATCTCAACTAGAAACTTGGTTCCTAGATAGAATTCTAATCTATCAATGCCATTATGTGAAGTATCTTTGGGGTTTGCCAAGACTTCATTGCCCATTGTCCTAGTGCAATCATTAGTTCATTATAGTCTTCTTGATCACCATCACTAGCCCGGGACACATTTTTATATTTATATTCAGCTAATTTTTGACCTGATTATATCAGAAAATTTCCAGGACATGGGGTAACAATCTGGATTGTCTTTTTGTTAAATGTTTTTGTATGTAATGTCTTTTCAATGTTGGAAGGAAATATATGGAATTTACCATATATATTTTTTCTAATAAATTAACTGAATTAAACGGCTTGGTTACCAGTGCCTATCTCTTGAATGTGCTCCTATCATTGTCTCCCTTTTCTTTTTTGCCTAAATTGTCTGAGGTGCAACCACACCCTACAGGTGAGTCAGTGAATTCTCTACTCCTCATACTCTGGGTATATACCGTTTCTTTTTTGCTACATACCATATGGGACCCTGTTCAATTACTAATGTTAAACCTGTTTGCTGTAGTCACAAAGAATGCTAAATTAATCATCGTTACACTGAACTGAGAATATTTACAAAATAAATGTCATGCTTTTTAATACTTACCGTCTTTCCTTCTCTTGCTTTCTGATCTTTAGCAATTGTAGCCAACACTGTAGCAGCTTGTTCACCACCCATCACTGAAATTCGAGAATTAGGCCACATGTAAAGAAAGCGTGGGCTGTTAAAAGGAGAACAGTTATTAATATATGACGTTTTATTGCTGATTATTCTGCTTAATATTTCTATAATGGAGATATATATATATATAGAGATATATATATATATATATATATATATATATATATATATATATATATATATATATATATATATATATATATATATATATATATATCCCTGGTGCCCAACTTGAAGCACTTTGGCAATTTTTGTGTGGCCATCAGGGCCTCTGCAGACACTAATCCAGGTTTACCTATTCCCTGTTATAGCAGTGATTTCTAGCCGCCTTGCGCAATATCTCTACAACCTATGACTGTCTTCTAAAGTGGGTCTTTAGTCTCCAACTCCTATAACCTGTTCACTGTCTGACAGTGTCCCGTATCATGTCCCCATTCTCTGACCATCTCTTAATTAGGTTGGTAGTCTCTAACCATATCTTGTATCATGTCGGTAGTCTCTGACCATCTCTTGTATCATGTCTGTGACAGGAGTTACTTTGGGCGGGGGGTTTGGGGAGTGGAGCCCAGCTTACCTTAGAGAGGTTGAGAAACTCCTTGTCCAGCTCCTTTTATGTGTAAATCCCCCTGGGTCTATTACGGGCACAGGATGACCAAGAACCCCAGTAGGGTCTGTCCTAACCAGACTCCCAGTGCAACCACACCGGACTCAACATTTCCTTTTACCCCTGTTATCCATGGTTCTATATATGTGGTTTGTGAAGGGGCACTTTTATTTGTGGCAATCTCCCTCAAGAAATATATGAAGATAAATAATCCCACCTTTCAGACTGATAGAAAACTGTAGGAGTGTCTCAAAGACCATTGCTAGATAGTTTGAGGTGGGGTGGGGGTTATGTGTTTTTTTTTGTTAAGTGGCTGTATCCCATTGTTCTATTGTTTATGTTTTCCTTGGGAGCAAATGATTATGTAATGTATATGCTTATGCGGATTCGTTTAAGGATTAATGAAACCACTGTCAGTGTTAGCTATTAGCCGCTAGAGGGGAGAGGGAAATTTCTCCTGCAGCCCTTCTTAAACTAAAGGCTGTCTACTTTTGAAAAGTTTGAATGTGCCTCTTGTACTGAATGTAGTTTTTCCCTACCCTTAGTCATTATGCAAAGATGGGAGGACTGTCTCCTGAGTGTATATCTCTTTGTACCTGTGTTTGAATAAACAGTCTTATGTTTCTTACCAACCTACACTAATGTCTCGACAAATGACTGGGTGGGTTAAGGGATCTTGGATCGTGCTGGTATAGGGCAAGGGAAGGTTATACGGTGAACATACTCCTCGAGTACGGGCCCGTCACACTGGTGGCAAGTGGTAGGATAGTGCTTCCTTCCTGTGAATACATCAAAACCACCACCGGGATTCAAGATTGGGATAGCAGACCTCTTTCACCCCAGCAGAGATATGGACCTGGCATCAGAGTTTCAGGGGCTGCCACGGATCGCCCTTTCCATAATCCCCAGGACTGTCTGTGGATCAATATCTGGCAATTAGGCAGCAGATTCAGGTGGAGGTCTGGATTGGAGCCCTCTGGGTCACTGGTATACACCAGGACAAGTGCTTTCCAACCCCAGGGCAACGGGCCAGTGACCAACAGGAGTTGTGGATGCCATTCCCCCGGAGAGCGGCCCCACGAGCAATAGTTGACTGAATTGGACAGGATGATCCAGCAGGAGATAGAGCTGGATCATCAATATCGGGCTCTGCAATGGCACACAGAGCAGGAATATTTAGGGGAGACAAAAAAGTGCTCCCCGGAGGGATATGACTTTGGCAGCCCTGGATTGCTGTGGGAGAGCCTCACAGATGGTTTTGTGTTTGGCGAGGAAGGGAAACCTACCCTCGAGGACCTGCGAGAATACAGAGAGGCTATGCTCGGTCTTGCGGGGGTCTCAGAGCTTAAACCAGATCTGGAATACTTGCTAAGGAAAGAACAACATCTGGAAAGGGCATATAGGGAACTGCTAGAACACGTTCAGCAGGATTCCCCAGAATCGGCAGCAGAAACTCTGGAGATTGCTATCACCAAAGCTGAAGTGTTGACAACAGGGCAGAGCTCTGCTAGCCTCTGCCCAGCACCGATAACATCTTCTGGGTTCCACAGACAGGAGATAGTGAACTTCTCTCCAGACACCAGTTCCAGAGACTGGGTATTTAATAGACTATTCTGCTGAGGAGGAACAGCCCGGTGAGCCTCCAGCAGAAGAGCTGGCTTCAGAGCATGGCGCTGTTGACCTCTGCATACAACAATCAGAGGCCCTGAAGGATTTGTGCAAGGCCACCGGCTTTTCACTTTACTTCCGAGTGGAACAGCTGGCAGCTGGGCATAACGCTAACGGCCTCTGCCCACAACAATCAATTTCACAGGAGCTCCAGGGAGAGAATGCAACAGGCACCTCAAAACTGCAGCTTGAGCTGATATTGGTGGATGGGACTGCGGGCTCCACTGACAGCAACCCAGCAGAAGAGCTTGCAACAGGGCAGAGTGCTGCTGGCCCTCAACTAACAGAAGATGGATTTCCTGTGCTAGTGGATGGGACTTTGGTTTCCACTGACACAACCCCAGAAAATTTTCTGGTATTGGGACAGGAAGATGTCAGTCTTCCTCTGCAAACACTTTCATCTAGTAAAAGTTGATGGGACTACAGTCTCCACCTGTATACCCCAGGGATTCTGGGCAGTCAGCCCAGATCCCCAACAGCATGACAGAGTGAGACCAGCCACCCTGTCTTCCCTGTCTTCTCTCCAGCAGCTGAAAGGACTCCAGAGGGAAGGGCCAGTGCTCACTTCTCTCCAACAGCGGGTATATTCTATGTGAGAGGCAGAGGTTGGCTAGGTGAGTAATGGTGTGTTTGGGACAATTTGTTTGGGGTACTGTGTGGTTACAGGCATTGGGGGACTGGAACTACGGACTTTGAAGTCAACCCATTTGGGGTCTCCTCCTGTGTTAATCTTCTGCGAAAGGGGAGATATGTGACAAGAATCACTTTGGGCAGGGGGCATGTGGAACCCAGCTTACCTTAGAGAGGTCTGGAAACTCCTTGTCCAGCTCCCCTGGCCCCTCTTATGTGTAAGTTACCCTGTGTTAATTAGGGGCACAGGGTGAACGAGAACCCTAGTTGGATCTGTTCTAACCAGACTCCCAGTGCAACAACATACTAGAATGGAGGGGCTCTTTCACTTGGGACATTAATATTTATTCTCTTGTATCATGTCAGTAGTCTCTAACCATCTCTTGTATCTTGCCCACGGTCTCTTACCAGCTCTTGTATCACATTTACAATCACTAACCATCTCCTGCATCATGTCCACAGTCTGACCATCTCTTGTATCATGCTCATAGTCTTTGACTATATCCTGTTATGTGTCTGTGCTTTCTGATAATAAATATTAATTGATTTGCAGCCCTCTGATGATGTCGTTGAGGCCCTCCATATTGAAAAAGTTGACCACCACTGATTTGGAGCAATTAAAAGCTCTGTGTATTAAACATTTAATGCACACAAAAAATAAGCACATTTATTCAATTTGATTTTCAAATTATACAGTTTTCTTTAAAAGCCCACATTCTGGCTCCATGACTGACCCTTCAAAGAATAATTATCAAATATTTGCTTTGAATGCCCACACAAACAGCCTGAAAACCTTATCAGTTCAGACCATTACAGGAAACTTGTACTGAGAAAAACAAGCTACCTGACTGTTTTTGACTTCAGTCCCTTCTAACTGACTGACCCCAAACAACCATGAATAAATAAATAAATAAAAAAGACCAGCGTAAAATAAATGTTAAAAATAATTAACTTTTTAAAAAAACAAAAAAAACACATTACCCCCGTGATTACACACAAATGCAAAAATGCGCACGTGGGTTTGGCACACATATGTAAACTGTGATTGCGCCACACATGAGGCATAGCCACGAATTTCAAGTGACTGCAATAATTTTAGTGGCAGAGCTCATATTCAACTCTAAATTGATAACCTGTGAAGGCTTTTAAAGCATCACCTATGGATAATTTTAGATAACGTAGTTTATCAGCATTTCACAGGAGTGCAGTATTTTAAATCTTAACATATTTGGCATCTATTTACTCGTAGCAACATCAGATTTTAAATTTGACCAAAAACTAGGTATTATATTGTGTTTGTGTGCACTAAAATTCTTCTAAGGGCCAGTTCACACCAGATGCAGTTCCGTACAGTTTCGTGCGCTTTTTTTCTGCACAAAATGCATGCACAATGTTTTCCATGCATTCCAATGGCTCTAGTTCACACCATGCAGTCAGTTTCCGGTCAGTTTCTGCATCGGAAACTGACTGCATGGTGTGAACTAGAGCCACTGGAATACATGGAAAACACTGTGCATGCATTTGTAAAGCAGAAAAAAGCACACAGAACTGAATGGAACTGCGTCTGGTGTGAACTAGCCCCAAGTGTATTTTTTCCTGAAGATTAGTGTTTGATAAAACAAATGCGAATATCACATAACATGAAAAAATACATCCACCAATTTATTCTCCAGGGACTCTGCTGCAGAAAATATATGATGTTTGGGGGTTCTAAGCAATTTAAATGCAAAAAAATGCTGATGTTAACGTGTATGCGACAAATTAAAAAATTGCCACGGTTGGCAAGTGGTTAAGAATGCTTTTGAGCTTCTCTTCTTCATTTATCAGCTTTACAGTTTCATTCCTCATTTTCTACACATTTTTGGACAGTTTGAAATGGCAACTATACTGGATACATTTTCCATACAATTTAGTAAACTGTGCATGTTTTGCTCAAGAAATCCATTTGCATCTCCTCCCCAGCGAGTGGATAAAAATGCCAAACAAAAGTCAGCAGTTCGCAATTTATGACACTGCTTACCAGACAATATAATGTAGCACCCTGCTCCTGATGGGCAGACGCTATTATTTTTCAAATTTAGTTGTCTGAAGCTATAGTTGGCTCAGACTAATTTTCTGGTTTCTGAACCAGTCCAGTTGGGTTGCGCTGGTTCCCAATTGACCATAGGTGTTGCTGTCACCGCTAGTAAGTGTGGAAATGCAGCAGGCTGGATTTATTGAATACCACCTCTTGCTCGAAAATGGCTCAGTGGAAGTGGTTTCCCTGCTGTGCATTCTGGGAGAGGGTATTTAAGGTACCGACACCATTTTTGGTAGGTTCGTTTTCTGGGATCCGTGATCCCGACCTCATGGTCCTCCTGGCCTGGGGTCTGTGTCGCATGGTCCTGCGCCTTGGGCCAGCTGGCCTGAGGCTCTGCAACTGAGAGGGTAGGCCAACAACAGTCTTGGGGAGTACTGATCCAGGGGTGGTCCTGTGCTGTCTCGCCTGCGGGGAGAGGCCAAGAAAACAGGAGGATCCAGGGGAGGACTTTTCTAGTAGAGGACCGAGCGCAAGGCTGGTGTCTCTGGAGGAGCCTGGAAACTCAGTTAGAGGATGCAACCCGGATCAATACCCATACAGTATCGCCGGGTCGGCTGGAAGAATCTGGTACTGTATGGTAGTTCTTTAATGCTCTCAAGATTTCCAAGTTCAATTGACAAGTCTTTGGCAGAGACTTTGGTGAGCTTCTCATCGGTTGCTAGGTCAAGTGAGAGGGGCCCATCCAATGGTTGCTGGATCCAGTCTGTGGAGCAGTTTGTCCTTTGGATCTGACCAATTCCTCTAATCCGCAATTACTGAGTGCCTGAACTCCCCTTTATCCTCTGACCCTCTATTGAAGGACTTTTGTGCTTATCCTGAATAAATGTTAAAAAAAGGACTAAGTGTCGGATTCATCATCATTTGGGCTACTTTCCAACGGGACCCCTGTGACAGAGAGGTGAGCAGGTGAGGTAACGGTAAGCCCAAATAAACCCAGCAGCTCCTTCGGGGGTCAATGCTACAATAATGAGAGCTTACTTTGATATATACCATGCTATACAGTGAAGGTATTCTAGATACAAGGAAACTGACCTGTAAGCTCTGCCACACATTCCATAATTTCCTGCCCCATAAGAGCCTCCAATAAGAACAGTAATTTTAGGTACACTGGCACAGGCTACAGCTGTCACCATTTTGGCTCCGTCCTTAGCTATTCCACCAGCTTCATAATCACGTCCAACCATGAAACCTGAAAGAAGTAGATTCATTGCTGATGTTGCATTGTTTGTGAAATATAAAGCAGAACACAGGGTACCAAAAATATCAGTAGAAAAACCCCAGGGCATTAAGATCTTCACTTATACAAAATAAACTGTACCCTAAATTTCATGTGGCATGATATGGCTGTCCTGCTTTGTATTTTAGAAAATGCAGCCTAAGATGTCCAAGTTGGTAACACGTGGAACAGTCACACCATAATGGGGGGAGATTTGAGCTGAAGAGAGATAGGACACAGGGAGGTAATATACTGCAAAACAGTTTTTCCTTCAGATTTACCAAAACCATGTAATATGAGGTCAAACCTTAGGAGTTTGTATGCAATCAGGCAGGAACTTGCACTACATAGTTTTGGTAAACCTGAAGGAAAAAAATCAGCACAAAATCAGTGTGTGTGGGGCATTGATGGTACTGGAGGATGCTTTCAACTGTGAACAGTCATCATTTTTTCTGTACTGCATAAAAATGACATTCAATGAAAAATCCATTCATTACTTTAGGGTAGTTCACACTGATGCACTGCAGATCAGCACATTCTCAATTATAGGACAAGCTGCATTTTTGGGCATTTAGGCACAAGACCTCTTGTCCATTAACAGAAGCTAAGAAAAAGAATTCAGACAGGGAGGCAAGAGCATCACATTACACATAGGATGTTCCTTTGGACGCTGTCTTCAGTTCTCTTGAAAGTTTGCAACAAATTGTGCTGAATATATGCAGGTTGGTTTTGTTTTTTCTACATGCGGGGATGTTTTGGGGAGTGAATAGGTTGCTTGACAATGTTACATTTTTGCCTTTTTGAATATTACACTGTGGGATATTTTTGGATTTATATTCAAGTTGTAGTATATATGAATCTGGAATAAAGAATCTTTATTTATTTTTTGTTATAATATAATGGATTACCTTTCCTGTCAAACAGCCCTTCATTAACAACTTGCCTACCGGGCACTTGCATCCCCTTCCTGCCCAAGCCATTTTTCCATTTTTTTTACACTGTACCCAAACACATTTTTTATCATTTTCTTCACACAAGTGGTGTTTTCTTTTGATGGTATTTAATCACTGCTGGGTTTTTTATTTTTTACAAAAAAAAGACCAAACATTTTGAAAACATTTTTTTCTGTCAGTAAATTTTGTAACCAAGTCATTTTTTTACTTCACTGATGTGCGCTGATGAGGTGGCACTGATAGGCTGAACTGGTGGGCATTGATGAGATGGCACTTATGGGCACTGATGAGGCGGCACTTATGGGCACCGATTAGGTGGTACTGATGAGGAGGCACCAATATGCCGCGCTTATGGGCACTGATAGGTGACACTGATGGGCACTAAGCACAAATAGGCGGTACTGATGGGCATTACTGATGGGCATTGATTGACAGCAGTGATGGGCATTGATGAACAGCACTGAATGCCAGCACTGACTGGCATTGCTAATGGGCACTGATTAGTGTCACTGGTGGGCACCAATTTATCACACTATATTGCAATATTGTAATCAGGGTACTGATGATCAGTGTAGATCGTGGTTTAATATATACTGCGCTGTGGCGATAAACTTTATCAAGCCACCAACACAGCTTCTAGACAAAAAAGCATAAATAACTGAAAGGAAAATAAATGTGTAGCGCTATGATAAAGACAAAAATATAAGATTATACGTGTCACCATATAAATCTTTGGAACAAAGGAACCATATTTCCTAGTGTTAAATAAGCATAAACCCCCAAAAACCACATTTAAATAATCACATAAACAATTGAATTATAAATAAGTGAAAAAATATAAGTGAATAATAATCATTAACAGATAATATTCAGAAAAAAAGTGCATATGCTAAATGAGTCCCAAAATATGTGACTATATAACTTAGATATTCTCTACGGCCTCTTTCACACTGGGGCGGGAGTGGCGTAGACGGTAAAGCGGTGCTATGATTAGCGCCGCTTTACCATAGTTTTAGTGGCGGTATGCGGCCGCTAGCGGGGCAGTTTTAACCCCCGCTAGTGGGCGAAAAAGGGTTAAAACTGCAGCAGCGCAGCCCCATTGATTTCAAAAGGGTAGGAGTGGTGAATACACTTTCACCGCTCCAAAGATGCGGCTAGCAGGACTTTTTTTCACTGTCCTGCTGGCGCACCGCTCCAGTGTGAAAGCCCTCCGGAATGCCTCTGGAGTGAAAGGGGCCAGATTTTTTCAGGCGCTATAAATGGCACTATTTTTAGCGCTGTAGCGTCTGAAAAACGCCCCAGTATGAAAGGGGCCTTAGGAACCTTTTATCAGGGACACTGATGTGTTCCTTATGAGTTGGATCCTATCTATGGACTGATCATCTGAGAACACTAGTTGTTTGAAAACATTAGCTCCAGTATGGGAGAGGCCCTCTAGTGGTCAACACTAGGCACTAGGCACACTAATTGAAATCTACTATATTTAGTTGTCCTATAGGTAGATATGGGAGTATTTGGTATAGCTCCCGTATTTAATTAGGTATGCATCGTCTAGAATTATGCCATTAATTGGGTGCTTTCCTGGAATTTTTAGGTTGCGATTGTGTTTTCTCTTTTGCACACATGTGTCCTTGGTTAATCAGAGGGGATATCTTGATACGACAGTTGTAAGTATTTTCAATATGAGTTTATAATGATGGCCATTTGATTGTTCCTAAGGAGACCGGATACTATGAGTTATATTTCAAACAATTGTTTCAACAGATAGATCTATTTGACTGCTATCCCCGGGTCCTAGGCTTGCACAAACATCATCCACTCTTTCCCTAAGTTTCATCTAAGGGTAATACACTGCCTCCACCTTGTGGGCCTTCTCTTGATGTGGGCCTGTTTGGGGCTGTACACATGGAAGTCAGTCCGATCCAATGTATAAGTAAAATAAAATATTTATTAGTGATGTATGTATAATGAAGTATTGTTAATGTATACTTGAAGGATTTGACTTGTATACCTCTGCTCTCCCATTTTTTGATCTTTGTAGGTTCTAGGGTCATACTTATGTGGTTCTGAGGAAGCTATTGGCGAAAAGCGTCAACCAGTATCTATGATCTTGATTATTAAAGTATACTTGAACATGTGTTCTTATTAACTTTTATATGTATACGGTCTGTGCTTTGTATCAATAAAACTAAAAATGTATTAATTTTTGTCTGTATATCTTGTTCAGGTACCGATATAGTCCCTCTTTTTCCGTTCTTTATTTGTTAACACTATATATATATATTTTTCTTGTTGTCGTTTCTCAATCAATCACTTGTAACAGAGAAATAAAATATTCAATGGGCTCAACATGCCTCTCAGCAAATACCTTTGGGTGTTTACTTTCCAAAAAGGGGTAATTTGGAGGGGGTTTGTACTGCCCTGCCATTTTAGCACCTCAATAAATTAAACTAAAAGCTGCGTAAATTACAGTAATCGTACCATAGTTTGTAGACACTATAACCTTTGCGCAAACCAATAAATATACATTTAATTTTTTTTTTTTTTTACCCAAGACATGTGGCTGAATACATTTTAGCCTAAATGTACGACTAAAATTAAGTTTATAAAAAGTATAAAATGGTATTTATATCGCAAAAAATAAAAATCCCAGAGGTGATCAAATACCACCAAAAGAAACCTCTATGTGTGTGGGGGGGGGGGGGGGGGGGGGAGACAAAATTTTGTTTGTGTACTGTATTGCATAACAGCACAATTACCAGTTAAATCAGAGCAGTGGCAAATTGTAAAAAGTGCTCTGGTCATTAAGAGGGTAAAACCTTCTGGAGCAGAAGTGGTTAAAGTACTTTGGAGTGAATGGTAACATTTGGTACACATTCCCTTCCCATCTGTAAAAACAGATCATAATAGACTCTGCCTGCATAAAATTCTGATGAGAGCTTTTAGTAACAGAAGTGGCTTTGAGAGGCTGTATCTAAATGAGTTGCTAGATAATGTAATCTACTCCGATGCTTTTAAAAAGCTGAGACCCACCGTGTAAAATTTATAAATAGGCCATGCTGCTTACTCAGTTATTGTAGATTAAAAAGTGTTTGTTTACCCACATCATGTATTCTATATAATCCGCTCTGCCTTATATGTCCTCCTGTGTGTGTGTTGTATAAAAAAAAAGCCATATATACCTTATCTGTGAGTGCTGATCAGTGGTCACCTGACGCTCCACATCTCTCCTCTCCTCATCTGACAGATGCAGCGGGAGGGGCCCAGATTTCCCTGCTGACGTCACTGTGGAGAGGAGGAGAGACCCGGAGAGAGCTGGCGCATTACATGACCACTGATCAGCACTCACAGATAAGGTGTATGGGGCTTTTTTTTTTTTACTACAACACACACACACAGGAGGACATATCATTATAAGGCAAATCGGATTATATAAAGTACATGATGTTATTTCAGCAGCAGCAGGGGGAGCGGGGGCGGACCCTAACACAGTAGCTGACATGCAGGGAGGGGAGGGGGGAGGACGACACCGGAGCAGAGAGGAGAGACAGCAGGGCTGCGGATGAAGGCGGCATGCAAACTGACCACCGTGTCAGGGCTCAGCATCATATAACATGCTTTCGAGGAGCAGGATACAATTTTTTTTTTTGGGTTAACATACACTTTAAGTAACATATTCAATAATATTTTTAATATCATCATAAAGACAAAAATTTGAACAATTTAAAGAAATCCTGTCATGTATATGAAAAAACTGACAAAACAAAAAAACCTTCAAAAAGGAGGATGTAATGTAAATGCTCACCTTCCTGCCTGCTGAGAAACTAACACCTGCAGAAGTGTTGATCTCCTGGGTCACCCGCTGTGCTCAGTGGTTCTTCCTGACAACCACAGTGCTTTAGCAGTGACGTTGCAGAAAGAAATTGAAGACAGTCCCTTTCTCTGCAGCCAGAGCTTCACTGTAGATGAATGAATGGGAGTCTGTACAGAGACTCCTATTCATTCACAAACTGACATAATAATCAATGCTTACTATGTGTCAGTGATGAATAACAGTGATTGCTACTGATGACTTTGTTCATTCAGGAAAGAAAAGGGGCTGGTAAATACATGTTTACCAGCCCCCCCACTCTTCATCCTGACAGTCAGAGACTCGCCGATCTTCCGGACAGCATCTGCAACTGGCGGGAGGGTCTGCTGAACAGTTCTGATATGAGTTTATGGTCACTGAAGTGACCATGAGTTTATAGCAAAGGAGGAATGCAGGTCCAAATAGCGTAAGGACCTGGCCGGCTGGAAGCAGTGCTGTAGGTTTGTATGCCGTAAGGACCTGGCAGCAAAAGAGTTAAAGTTAACATGTAAACACATCTTCCCTTCTTAAGATGCCCCTTTCTTCAGATATCTGCAACTTCGTCATGCCCATCTTTCCCAATTTGGAGCCTCTCCAATTGATGTGATAACTTCGGACGTGGAAAGTATACTTCAGGATGACTCCCTGTCCAAGCCTTTGTCTGTGCTGTACAAAGCTCTTCTCAGCACATGTTGGCATGGAGTCTCTCCGTTTTACGTGGCAAACAGATGCTCCAGATATTGATGACAAGGATTGGGAAGATCTATGGGATTAATTTTCGCAACTGGTAGCTTGCAGAGATAGATTAATTCAATGCAAATGGTTACACAGGCTTTAGTTACATAGTTGGTGAGGTTTAAAAGACACAAGTCCATCGAGTCCAACCTATGTGTGTGTTTTTATGCCAGTATTACATTGTATATCCCTATATGTTATGGGCGCGCAGGTGCCCATCTAATAGTTTTTGTTTTCATTATCCATGCTCCCTGCTGAAACAACTGCTTGTTGAAGAGAATTGCATATCCTTACTGCTCTTACAGTAAATAAGCTTCTACGCAGTTTAAGGTTAAACCGCTTCTCTTCTAATTTTAGTGAATACCCGCAAGTCTTTTTAAATTCCCTTTCACTGAAAAGTTTTATCCCTATTATGGGGTCACCAGTGTGGTATTTGTATATTGAAATCATATCCTTTCTCAAGCGTCTTATCTCCAGAGAGGATAAGTTCAGTGCTTGCAGTCTTTCCACGTAGCGGAGATCCTCCAGTCCCTTAATTAGCTTTGTTGCACTTCTCTGGACTCTCTCCAGTTCTAGCACATCCCTCTTGATGAGTGGTGCCCAGAACTGGAATGCATACTCCAGGTGCTGCCGGACCAGAGTTTTGTAGAGTGGGAGAATTATTGTTTTTGTCTCTGGAGTTAATCCCCTTTTTAATGCTTGCTAAAATCCTGTTGGCTTTGCTTGCAGCAGCTTGGCATTGCATGCCATTGCTGAGCCTTTCAGCTACTAGGACCCCCAAGTCTTATCCATCCTAGATTCCCTCAGAGGTTCTTTCCCTAGTGAGTAGATTGCATTCATGTTTTTGCTACCCATATACATTATTTTAAATTTTTCTACATTGAACCTCATTTGCCATGTAGTTGGCCATCCCATTAATTTGTTCAGATCTTCTTGCAAGGTTTCCACATCCTGCAGAGAAATTGCCCTGCTTAGCTTAGTATTGTCTGCAAATACTGAAATTGAGCTGCTTATCCCATCCTCCAGATCGTTTATGAATAAATTAAATAGCATTGGTCCCAGGACAGAACCCTGGGGGACCCCACTTTCCACGTTGGCCCAGTCCAATACTCCCCATTTATCACCACCCTCTGAACTCGCCCCTGTAGCCAGTTTTCATTCCATGTACTCATCCTTTGGTCCATGCTGACAGACCTTAGTTTGTACAGTAAATGTTTATGTGGAACCGTATTGAATGCCTTTGCAAAACCCAGATACACCACATCTATGGGCCTTCCTTTATCTAGATGGCAATTCACCTCCTCATAGAAGGTTAATAGATTGGTTTGGCAAGAATTATTCTTTTTTTTAATTCGCTTTATTGATTTTTAGAAGATTTACAAAAACAGAGCCTTGGGGCATTTCCTGGTTTAAAAAGTACCACGTAAAACGGTACCTAACAACAGGTTAACTGCCTAAAAAACAGTGCTGTAAAGCGACGAATAAACAGAAAAGAAAAGAAAAACACAACAACAAATAAACAATAGAACATCACTGCTCGGCCACTCCATTTAGAGAAATTATGGAAGGAGAATGTGCAACTCATCTTCGATAGAGGTGAGGTTTCCCAAGAGGGTACTAGACCCAGGGTACTAACGGGTCAACTAAAGGGTTGTCATGAGGATCTTAGTTGGAGTTAGCATGGAAGGAGTAGTTAATGGGTGCCCGATAAATCGTCTACTCTTGAGCGGCGTTGGTGGAGGCAAAGTCAAGCCATAGCTTCCACACTGTCAAATTTAGTAGTACACCCACGGGAGTAATATGTGGCTTTATATAATTGGCATTGTAGAGTTGACCTGGACTTTCCAAGAGTTCAGAGAGGACGCTTCTGATTGTTTCCATTTTAGTAATATTGCTTTACGGGCGTAAAAAAGCAGGAGTCCTATGAAGGTCTTAGTTGCTGTTCGGTACGTTAAAGAGCCCACCAGGCCCAGCAAGCAGACCGGTACAGTCAGCGGGATTGGGATTGTTAACAACAAGGCTATAAATTGCGTCACCTCTACCCAGAAAGAGTGTACTTTGGGCCAGGACCACATCATATAACAGAAACCGGCCTCTAGATTACCACATTTCCAACAGCTAGGACAGGCCCCAGGATACATTTTGTTCAGCCGTTGTGGTGTTAGATACATCCGGTGTAGGATCCTGAATTGAATTAAGCGATCCTTAACTGCCACTAATTGGAGAAAAGTGTATTCCCACATATCCTCCCAATCCTCTGTGTCTAGTTCAGGAAAATCCACCCTCTATTTGGCTTGGAGAGTTTCAAGCCCGAAATGCACTGATGGTAGTAGTGCCCTATATATAGTGGATAGGGATTTTACCAGTTCATCATTCCGGAGGAGGAATTCTAGAGTGGAGTGAAGGAGTAATAGTGGTTGAGATTCAAATTGTGAAGAGAAGGCGTGTCTAAGCTGTAGATATCTAAAGTAGTAACAGTTGGGTAAGTCATGTTTCTGTTTGAGAGTGTTAAAGGGCAGGATAGCGCCGTCAGCACATATATGGTCAAGTACCTTAATGCCCCTTGTTGCCCATAAGCTCGGGTCAGGTATAGTGTGGAACTCCGGGAAGAGTGGGGTGAGCTATAAGGGGGTATCAGGGGACCATCTGTTTGGTTCTGTTTTAGGTTTACAAATTTGCAATTGCCACACCTTTATCACAGATGTCAGAGTGTGTGAGAGTCACAGGTGCTCGGTTCAAGTAGGTGAGGTTCAAGTCAATCAAGTCTGTCACATTGGGGGAGATGTTGATCCCCAAGTAACGGGGTAATGAGGGGTCTGCGGCCTGATCAGCCACCGAGTCAATAGGTAGGAGTTGGAATTTTCCCAGTTGACTTTCAGTCCAGATAAAATTGTAAAACGGTAAAAAATAGCAAGAGCCTCTCGGAGAGAGGGCCCAGGGTCATTAAGGAAAAGCACTAAGTCATCAGCGTATAAGGATACATTTTCAATGATGGAGCCAACTCGTATGCCTACCACAGCATTAGAATGACGAATGGCAGTGGCTAGGGGTTCCATAACCAGGGCGAACAAAAAAAAAAGGAAAGTGGACATCCCTGCCTAGTTCCCCGTTGTATCTGGAACTGTTCGGAGAGCATGCCCCCTAATTTAATTTGTGCTGTTGGGGATTTGTACAAAATGGTGGGTCAGCAACAAGATTAGCCAACAGTCTGTCGTTCTTGTCGCCAGACTCGAAAATTTACCAGCTAACAAATTAAGGTCAAATTTGCTTGTCAAGGTGGTATAGTGGAGGTTTACCTCTCTTCTCGCTTGTGCCAATAGCAGATAGGCCTCCGGTGAGGGGTTACGTGCCAAGCAATCGGCAGCTTTGGATGTACGGTCTTCAAGTTGTGAAGAATTTATAATCAGCCCTTGCCGCTTTAATCGCCGAAATGTAGCAACCCCTCGTGGTCGCTTTGAAAGCTTCCCATACCATTTCTACAGAAGCCGTATCCTCATTGGCAGGCCAGTAAGAGTCTAAAAGTGGAGTGACAGTGTCTGCAACTTTTTCATTTTGGATCCACAGTGGAGCCAATCTCCAGGTGCCTGGGTCACTCCTCCCACCCACACCGAGACATATCTCCAAGGGGTAATGATCCGATAGCCCCGTTGGGAAATAGGAGGTCTCGAATAGCTTTGAGAGAACAGAAACACTGCCAAATGCCAGGTCAATCCTTGAGCTTGATCTATGGGATGAGGACAAGTGTGAAAAGGCCTTGGCAGAAGCATGCCTCCATCTCCAAAGTTCAGTGAGGGCGAAAGTGTCGGCCGAGTGCCTGAGTTCCAGGCTCCCCCTACGTTGTATGTTAGAGGAGTCAAGAACAGCATGGCAAGAATGATTCTTCATGAATCCATGCTGATTACTGCGAATGATACCGTTCTCATTACTAAAATCTTGTATATAGTCCCTTATCATCCCCTTCAAGAGCTTGCAAACTATTAACGTAAGGCTAACTGGTCTGTCATTTTCAGGGATGTATCTTGGTCCTTTTTAAAATACTGGTGCTACATTTGCTTTGCTCCAATCTTCTGGTACCATACCAGTAAGTAGACTGTTCTTAAAAAAAAAAAAGAACAATTGCCTGGCAATTACTTGACTGAGTTCCGTAAGGACCCTCAGGTGTAAGCCATCTGGTCCCGGTGACTTATGTTACGTTTTTAAAATCAATTCCTAATTCTATCTTCTTTTGGCCATGAGGGTGCTTCCTGTGATGTGTCATGAGGATAAACATTGCAGTCTTGGTTACTGAATCCCCGTTTCCCTTGTGAAAACTGAGAAGAATAAATTCAATACCTTTGCCATCTCTCCTTGTTTTGTAACCATATTCCCTTCATTATTCTTTATGGGGTCAACATGATCTGATCTCCCCTTTTACTATTTATATAATTAAAGAATTTATTGGGATTTTTTTTTTACTCTCCTCCGCTATGTCTTTCGTGTTCTATCTTAGCCGCCCTGATTTCACACCTACATTTTTTGCTGCATTTTTTGTAAAGTTGGAATGCTGATGATGATCCCTCAGCCTTTAATTTTTTTTGAAGGCCTTTGCTTTTATATGCATTTTTACAATGGATTTAAGCCACCCAGGACTTTTATTAGCTCTTTTAAATGTATTTCCTATTGGGTTGCACTGGCTAATACCCTTATTTAATATGCTCTTAAAGCACACCCATTTTTTATCCCTGTTCTTTGTTCCTAGGATTTTATCCCATTCAATATCTTCTAGCAAGGAGCATCTTTTATGGAAGTTGGCTCTTTTGAAATGCACTGTCTATTTCCTTTATGTTTCCTATGTGTGTGATTTATACTAAAACTAAAATTGACCTGCGGTCACCGTTTTCCTAATTTGCCCCTTATTTCCACATCTGTGATCAGGTCTGTATTGTTAGTAATCAGTAGGTCAAGTAACGCATTTTTCCTTGTTAGTGTATTTACCATCTGACCCATGAAATTGTCCTGCAAGACATTTAGGGGATGGCGAGCCTTAGACTAATGTGCGGTTCCTTCTGCCCAGTCTATGTCTGGATAATTAAAATCCCCCATTATGACAACACTTCAACACCCATCCTTACTGCCATTCCAAACTGTGATAGGAGGTTTGCCTCCTCCTCCCTCTAGTTAAGGGGCCTATAGCATACTCCCAGTATTACTTTCCCCTTGGTTTCCTTCCTTTGAAGCTCTACCCATAAGGATTCTACCTTCTCCTTTTCTCGATTTGTCGTCCCTCACTTTTCACCTGTACATCCTTTTTGATATACAGGCATTTCCCTCTCCCCTTTTTTTTCACCCTCTCTGTCCCTGCAATATAAGGAATACCCTTGAATGGTTGTCAGCCAATCATGAGAGCTGTTGAACCATGTCTCTGAAATTCCCACAAAATCTAAATTCTCCTTGTACAATAGCAGCTCTAGTTCTCCCATCTTGTCCGCCAGACTCCTGGCATTAGTGAACAAGCCACGCAGTTTTGAACAGTCACATACTATCTCCATATTGGGTGTTCTGAGGTTGCAAATAGGATTTGTTACTGTATTTACCACAGGTTTAGGCGCTTTAGCCAACCTACACTAATGCCCCCAATGCTATCCTCTAGAATTTGTTCAACACTGGCTAACTCTACATCTGGACCTCCTCCCCCCCCTGTCGCCTAGTTTAATCTGACACCCCATAGGTTACACAGAATATACCCAAAGCCCCCCCCACCACAGTTGGAGATGTGCTGTTGAATCTGCTGATTTCAAACATATCTTTTGAACATGCCTGAAAGTTCAAACCTTCTGGTCTGAAGTCCCCCAATTTATTGCTGGACTGCGGTTGAGGTTCCCTTTAGTGTCGATGTTTGGTTGGTTGGCCCGTTCGGCCCTCGGGCCAGGCACTCATGACTCTTACTGATTTATTGCTTTTCTATGCAAGACCCTGAAATGGAAATCCAAGGAGCCCCCCCCCCCACTTTAAACTTCTGGAAATCCTTAATGTGGTAACCCAATATAAAGCAACAAATACCTCTTGTGGGTTTCCCCCAAAAGGTATGGGATCTTTGGCTCGATTCCCTCTCCACCGCTACATCATAAAAGTGTTGGCTTCCCTATAAATTTTTGGGCATTTGACCTTATCTATTGTTCAAAGACATGACTGATCTATGTAACATTAACCATTGCCAGGCTAGATGTTTATGTTTCCTTTTGCCTGTTTCTGGATGCCTTACTCTTTAGTTACTGAATGTTGTAGAGATGACTTCTCATTTTTGATTCTGCTGCCTTATCCTTCACATAGCGCTGAGTGGACTTTAGTTTTAGACTGTTCTTTTTGTTTTGTATTAGCTCGATTCAGGTGTGTCCCCCGTGCGTCAGAGGGGGTGGGGCCACCGGGTAGCCCCGCCCTCCGCTATATAAGACCTGTCAGAAGAAGAGAAGCGTCACACAGCGGGAGCCTCCCATTGCGTGGAGCGGCCCGGGAACGAAGAAGAGACGCCGTGGAGGAAGATGCCGAACGAGAACACCGGAGCAAGAAGAGGAGGATCGGAGGAAGAAGAAGATGGAGGAAGAAACCGAAGGATGAAGAAAGGAAGAAGGAAGAAGACTTTAATAAAGGAATTGTCAAAAACTGGCTCTTGTCATTTTTAACACTTGTCACTTTTTTGGTGAAATGGTAGGGGTACTTTTGTACCCCCTTACCATTTCACATGGGGGGGGCTGGGATCTGGGGGTCTTGTTAAAATGGGGCTTCCAGATACCGATAAGCCCCCCGCCCACAGACCCCCACAACCACCGGCCAGGGTTGTGGGGATGAGGCCCTTGTCCTCATCAACATGGGGACAAGGTGCTTTGGGGGGGACCCCAAAGCATCCTCCCAATGTTGAGGGCATGTGGCCTGGTATGGTTCGGGGGGGCGCTCTCTCGCCCCCCTCTTTTCCTGCAGCCTGCCAGGTTGCGTGCTCGGATAAGGGTCTGGTATGTATTTCGAGGGGGACCCTCAAGCCATTTTTTTTGGTGCGGGGTTCCCCTTAAAATCCATGCCAGACCTGAAGGGCCTGGTAGGGATTTTGAGGGGGACCCCCAACGCCATTTTTTGGGCGCGGGGTTCCCCTTAATATCCATACCAGACCTGAAGGGCCTGGTATGCTCTTGGAGGGGAACCCATGCCGTTTTTTTTTTTAAATTAAAGTCGCCTGGCCTGGGGGCGACTTAAAGTCGTGTTGCAAGTCGCCCCAAGTCGCGCTATGATTCACACTCAAGTCGTGTCCAAGTTGCCTCCCAAAGTCGCGCTGGAAGTCGTGTTGCCCCTGTGTGAATGGACTGTTAATGATATGGCGTGCGCTATTATCAATTGCGCCAGCATATTATGTGTTGCACTTATGTGTGCGCCGGTTCATACGCTCACTTGATAATTTTGGGGGGGGGGAGGGGGAGACAAGCAACCATATGGATGCTCTGCCCCAGGCACTCAAGCGCTAACCAGAAGCAGGCAGCAATCTGTTCGCTCGGTCATATCTGGGGTCTGCCTGTCACGCTGGGGGGGCAGAGTGGATTTTCATCCGCCTGTCCCCTATGCTGATATGGCAACTGTGGACTTTCCAAGATGGTGGATAGCGACCACAGACGTGCACGTGTGAGGTCACATCTGCCGTTAGCGTTCTGGACATGCACAATAGCGCTGTCAATATGTCCACGCCCCGCTGATTATGTCAGATGTCGGCGGGACGGAGAGAGTTTAAATGGTGGCGGCTTGCCACCGTGCACTGACAGGGAACCTGTGTATGAGAGAGACTGTTTGGTCTCTCTTCTCTTTTTCCCCCCCTTTTCTTAGCAAGCCTTTTCAGGACCTTTTTGGCATATACAAGTACATCATCATTACATTGTGGTCATGGAGTCGCTTGATGTGGAGGCTCTGGCTTCACTGGTCATCAGTTGTCTGCATTTACAGAATAGGAAGGCACCTATTCTATAGCCACAGAAGATTTAATTACCGCTAGTACCACCTAGTCCTCTGTGGTTTTGATGCCTCCCTTCAAACTGGCCTTTGGATACTAGCCCCATTCAAGAAGGGAACAATCCATTTGAACTTATGCAGGAAGCCTCTAAATATATACAATAGAAACCTTTAATAAAAAGGAAATGTTTCTTTCATGGCTGATTTCTCAGACAGATAAACTTGGAGGCAGGAGTGCTGCAGGTCTATCTCTGGGTCCTGCTAAGGTGCAGCGAATACTACCTGCAGTCTCTATCCTAGTAATAAACCTCATCCCCTTATTTTGGAGATCGAAGGTCAGATTGGTTCTACACCATTAACTAGATTTGAGGTAAATCCTGTTAAACTTTAAAAATTGTTTAAAAAATATTAATTTTTGTGCGATTCTGGTCCAATTAATTAGGACCATCAGGCTAAAAATGTACATGAACTTTATTTTTCATAATATTTATCCTCTCTCTATGGTTGCATATATGTCCCCCCTTTAATCCAGGTTCCAATCTAAGAACTAGAAGTCTGCTTCTTATGAATAAAAGCATCTGGTAGGCATGCATTCTTGTCATCACGCTTTGTAAAATGTATATACAGTGCCTTGCAAAAGTATTCCCCCCCTGGCTTTTTACCTATTTTGTTACATTACAGCCCTAAGTTCAATGTTTTTTTTAATCTGAATTATATTGATGGATCAGAACACAATAGTCCAAGCTGGTGAAGGAACATTAGAAAAATATATACATAAAGCCATTTTTCAGAAATAAAAAACTGATAATTAGCATGCGCGTATTGTATTCACCCCCTTTGTTATGAAGCCTTCAAAAGTCACATAATTAGTGAAATGATGTCCACCTTTGTGCAATCTAATGCCGCGTACAAACGTAGCAAACTATCTGGTGGACTTAGTCTGGCGGACTGTCCGCCGGACTTTCCGAACGAGCTACTTGCCCACACACGGCACTTTTTCAGCAGACTAATATGGCATACTAAGTCCGCCGGACTATCTGCCGTACTTTTGAAATGAATGGACTCGCCCACACATGTGGAGAAATGTCTGCTCATTTTGAGCGCGTCTCCAGGTAGCCGGGGCCAGCGAAGCAGGCGTCGCTAGCCCTATCACCTGGTATGGACTTAAAGGGGAACCCCTACGCCGAAAAATCGACATGGGGGTCCCCCAGGTCCATATTAGACCCTTGTCCGAGCACGCTACCCGGCCGGCCAGGAAAGGGGGTGGGGACGAGCGAGAGCCCCCCCTCCTGAGCCGTACCAGGCCGCGTGCCCTCAACATGGGGGGGTGCCTTGGGGAAGGGGGGCCGCGTGCCCCCCCACCCCAAAGCACCTTGTCCCCATGTTGATGAGGACAAGGGCCTCTTCCCGACAACCCTGGCCGTTGGTTGTCGGGGTCTGTGGGTGGGGGGCTTATCGGAATCCGGGAGCCCCCTTTAATAAGGGGCCCCCCGGATACCGGCCCCCCACCCTATGTGAATGAGTATGGGGTACAATGTACCCCTACCCATTCACCTGTAAAAAAAAACACACAAGGATTAAAATAGTTTATTGCACAGCTCCGGGGGTCTTCTTCCGTCTTCGGGGGTCTTCTCGCCGGACTCCTCCGCTATCTTCTGCTCTTTCACTAGCGGAGGAGCCCCGGCTTTCTTCTTCGCCGCCGCCCTCTTCTTCTGACTTCGGGGGTCTTGTCCCCCTCTTCGGTTCTTCTTGCCGGGCCACTGCGCCTTCTTCTAGCCGTCTTCTGTTCTTCTCTTCAGATGTTGCCTCGTCGCTGTCTCCGCTCCCAATGACAGGGACGCGGCGCGCGGCGACTTATATAGGGACATCACCGGATGATGTCCCCGCCCATTATGATGCCACAGTCCCAGAGGATGCTGGGACTTTTGGGTAAAAAAAGTCAGCCGGAGGCTACACACGGGCGGATTGTCTGGCGGACTTGAGTTTGCCGGACTTTTCCACCGGATTGTTTGATCGTGTGTACGCGCATAAGTGTCACATGATCTGTCATTACATATACACAAAAATTGCAGGTATTCCAAAAATGTCCACCCTTTACCTAAATACCCACCTCTGCGCCTAGACAAAGCCTGCTCCCTCAACTAGAGCTGCCACTTGAAAAAATGTAAAGTGCAAATCGTATTTTACCTTTTAAAACTAAAATCTGAAAAAAGGAAAAATAGTGGCGCTTAACTATAAATTATAACTAACTCCAAGAAATGTGACAATTAAAATGGTATGAACAACATGTGTGAGAACAACAATTGTATCACCCTGTGATAAGTGAACCAAATAAATGTGTCACAGAACGAACAAAATTAAGATAAAGTTCATGAAAGTGTCCAAAAAGTATCCTTTGAAGTAATGTCTCTTCTTATTCGATTCCATTTAATAAATTGATTCATACGGTTTTACACTATTGGAGCACCTTTATTATTTTACATGTGGAATATTTGAATTTACACAATGGATGATTGGAGCAACGGTTCACTACTTGCCGTTTGGCTGATAAGCGCTTAAGCCTGATACGAAAGTGCAGGCATTGGGAGTCGGTGAGTGCATTTCTTAAGGGAGTGGAATCACTGATCACTTTGGTGTGGTGGATGGAATAAGAAGAGACATTACTTCAAAGGATACTTTTGGACACTCATGAACTTTATCTTAAAGGGGTTGTAAAGGTAAATGTTTTTTCACCTTAATGCATTCTATGCATTAAGGTGAAAAAACACCTGATAGTGCCGGCGCCCCCAGTTTTACTTACCTCACCCCTCGAAAATCCCGCGCTCGCCCCCGCTGTCCTTTCCACCGTTCAGCCTGGACGCTGATTGGCTGGAGTGGATGGATGGACATCCACTGACGCGGAGCGCCGGGGGGCGGGGCCGTGTGATACAGCGAGCGGCTATAGCCGCCGGCTGTATCACGGGAGCGTGCCCGCAGATGCTTCTCACCATGCGAGGGAGCTCGCATGAACGTGAGAAGCACCTGCGGGAGGAAGCAGAGACAGTCGCCGAGGGACCCCAGAAGAGCAGGTTCGGGGCCACTCTGTGCAAAATGAGCTGCACAGTGGAGGTAAGTATAACATGTTTGTTATTTAAAAAAAAAAAAAAAATCACTTTACAATCCCTTTAATTTTGTTTGTTCTGTGACACATTTATTTGGTTCACTTATCACAGGGTGATACAATTGTTGTTCTCACGCATGTTGTTCATACCATTTAATTGTTTTCACGTTTCTTGGAGTTAGTTATAATTTATAGTTAAGCGCCACTATTTTTCCTTTTTTCTGATTTTAGTTTTAAAAAGGTAAAATACGATTTGCACGCTACATATACACACCTTTTTGAAAGGCCCCAGAGGCTGCAACACCTAAGCAAGAGGCACCACTAACCAAACACCGCCATGAAGACCAAGGAACTCTCCAAACAAGTAAGGGACAAATGTTGTTGAGAAGTACAAGTCAGGTATAGGTTATAAAAAAATATTCAAATCTTTTATGATCCCTAGGAGCACCATCAAATCTAACATAACTAAATGGAAAGAACATGGCACAACAGCAAACCTGCCAAGAGATGGCCGCACACCAAAACTCACGGACCAGGCAAAGAGGGCATTAATCAGAGAGGCAGCACGGAGAGCTAGGGTAACCCTGGAGGAGCGGCAGAGTTCCACAGCTGAGACTGGAGTATCTGTACGTAGGACAACAATAAGTCTTTCCGCTCCATAGAGTTGGGCTTTATGGCAGAGTGGCCAGAAGAAAACCATTACTTTCCGCAAAAAAACAAAATGGCATATTTTGAGTTTGCGAAAAGGCATGTGGCAGACCCCCAAAATGTATGGAGGAAGGTGCTCTGATCTGATGAGACTAAAATGTAACTTTTTGGCCATCAAAGTAAATGCTATGTCTGGCGCAAACCCAACACATCACATCACCCAAAGAACACCATCCTCACAGTGAAACATGGTGGTGGCAGCATCATGCTGTGGGGATGTTTTTCAGCAGTCGGGACTGGAAAACTGGTCAGAGTTGAGGGAAAGATGGCTGGTGCTAAATACAGGGATATTCTTGAGCAAAACCTGCACCATTCTGTGTGTGATTTGAGGCTACAACGGAGGTTCACCTTCCAGCAGGACAATGACCCCAAACACACTGCTAAAGCAACACTTGAGTGGTTTAAGGGGAAACATGTAAATGTGTTGGAATTGCCTAGTCAAAGCCCAGACCTCAATCCAATAGAAAATCTGTGGTCAGAATTAAAGATTGCTGTTCACAAGCGCAAACCATCCAACTTGAAGGAGCTAGAGCAGTTTTGCAAGGAGGAATGGACAAAAATCCCAGTTGTAAGATGTGGCAAGTTCAAAGAGACTTATCCAGAGCGACTTGGAGCTGCGATAGCCACAAAACGTTGCTCTACAAAGTATTGACTTTAGGGGGGTGAATAGTTAGGAACACTGATTTTGACATTGACTTAGTTTATCCTATTTGTTGTTCGCTGCACAATAAAAAAAAAAAAAAAAAAAAAAAAACACATCTTCAAAGTTGTGGGCATGTTCAGTAAATTAAATGATGCAAATCCTCAAACAATCCATGTTAATTTCAGGTTGTGAGGCAACAAAACACGAAAAATGCCAAGGAGGGTGAATACTTTTGCAAGGCGCTGTAATTGTGAGTTGCGTTTGATATTTTTTCCTGCCAAGTACAATTATTCATGATTGTTGTTTCTTTTGAAGTATTTAAACTTCATGCAACACTTGCAAAAGCTCCTGAGGAAGCTCTTATGAGCGAAACATGTAGAGTAAGAAGTGGTTGCACATGATATTTGAATGATATGCGATTTTTTGAACATTTACTGTCATTTTAAAGAAACTTTGTTTAATATAAATGTATCTCTTTATAAATCTATTTGTATATTACTTTGGTACTTTTAAAGTCAAGCTTGCTTCTTCTCAATTGACTTTATTCATTTAATGGGATGTGGTAACTACTACTGATCTATCATTACCCAGTCCCAAAACTTATTGAACCCTTTTGTCACATGATTATCAGCAATTGTCTTGTCTCTATCTCTCTCTGAGCAGTAAGGATGCAAAAATAGGAATTATTTTATTGTTGTGAAGCAACATGCAACATGGGGGTTGAACAGATAGGACATAATGGAAAATCTCTAACAACCACAGCTGGCAACACTTGATTTGAAGTGACTTTGCTAGTCCTCAGAAAAAGTAATTTGTACAAAAGTAGTAATCTCTCTACTAGCATGTTGACTTGGTGAAGAGATATATTATATATATATATATATATATATATATATATATATATATATATATATATATATATATATATATATATATATATACATATACATACACACACACACACATACATATACACATACACACACACACAACATCATATAGGTATTACCGTTGTTTCAGGTATCCTATTGAGTAAAGTAAAAATGTTAAAGGGGATATATAAGTCAAGGATGAGTCACAAATTCTCTCTGTTGGATGTCATTCATCAAGCTATTATATGCAAATATGACCTAGAATTTCACATTCATACACACGCTAATAGGTAAGCCATTTTTTTTGCTTAAAAAACAAAAAAGATGGTAAATTTAGAAAAGAAAAAAGAAAAAAAAACACAGTAACAAGATCACAACAAAGGCACTGAAGTCATCAAAATCCTTCTCTCAGCATGTTAGCTCTCCATGCTCCCCCTTCACCCCTGGAACTCCCACTATGTGTTTACATTAGAGATTAGAAGGATGGAAAGCTACTGAGCCACTGTGCTGAGGAGGAGGAACAGGGTGATCCGAGTGGTGAGAGAAAAGACTTAAAGTGATACTAAAGCCCTTTTTTTTCCTTTTTAAATACCAAATGTGTTATACTTACCTGCCCTGTGCAGTGGTTTTGCACAGAGCAGCCCGGATCCTCCTCTTCTCAGGTCCCACTTCGCTGCATCTAGCCCCTCCCCCCTGTTGAGTGCCCCCACTGCAAGGAGCTTGCTATGGGGGCACTCGAGCTCGGCCTAGCCCCTCTCTCTCCCAATTGGCTAACTGACTTTGATTAGCAGCCGCAGGAGTCAATGGCACCGCTGCTGTGTCTCAGCTAATCAGAAGGGAGAGTCCCGAAAGGCAGAGGGACTCATGGACACTGCTGGACAGAGATGGGGCTCAGGTAAGTGTTAGGGGGGTGCTGGGGAGGCTGCTACACACAGAAGGCTTTTTATCTTAATGCATAGAATGCATTAAGATTAAAAACCTTCTACTTTTAAAACTGCTTTAAATTGTTACTAAACCCACAACAGTAAAATCAGTCTGTATACACAGTAAAGCATGCTTAATATACTCACTGTGGAACCTAAGGGGTTAATACTGCGCATTGTGTAAAAAAGGCTTTTAGATCCTGTCTTCTCTGCTCCTCCCCTTCTTTCACTGTCCCCAATCCATCTCTTAATAGAACAGAACCATGGGGCACTCTGTGCATGCTCAGTTTGGTGTGCATTGCTAGAGAGTATTTTTTTCTTGGGAGGGTGCATGTGATCAGCACATGGCCCATCAGCACTGTCCAGACAGAGGGCAAGGGGGTCCTGCAGCCTCATAGGACATAGAATGAAAACTCATCCTACAAGCTTTAATCAGACACTGATAGAAGTCACAAGACTGCAATACACTGCTGATGATAAAAAGGTATTTAGCAGTTTATATTTACTAAAATAATTACATTTCCATGTTCTGTTTACTTTGGGAGACCAGATATAGTGAATGCCGGGTCTTGGGTTTAGTAACACTTTAAAGGTCTTTAGGACTTCTCCTGTGCATTGCCCCAGAGTCCTTGCAGCCAGAGGGGTCAGAGGAAGGTTGTTTTAAAGCTTTTATGAATATCCAAATATATAAATGTTACAATTCAAATAGATCTGGAAAGCAATGTGCACATGCTCTCTTCATCCACACATCCCAGATGTGCCCTTAAAAAAGTCGTCTTTTCATGGGAGACATTAGTGAATATTGTTATATATCTGGTTGCATGTCCTTTAAAATTATGCTTTTCATCATGATAGTTAGCCCACATATTTGGCTTTGTTACAAATTACTAAACCAGCAGCAGGTATAATAGAGTAATACAATGTAGCAGCAACATCTGCAGCACTCACCTGTAATGTTCTGCAGGAAAATGAGAGGAATGTTTCTCTGACAGCACAGCTGAATGAAATGAGTACCCTGTAAAATGGAAAATAGACAATATGATTGGACTGTCCGACTACATACAACTGTAATATTGGTTAAAACCTATTTACCATCCAGGTCCAATAAAAATCACAATATGGGGCCATTCACATTTGCGCATCTGAAACGTTTGCATTTAAACACTTTTTTAAATCAGAAAAAAGTTTTATTGAACACAAAAACAATCTTTAGTGTACATACATATCCATTACGGATTTGCAGATATACATACCACATCTAGCATTGCAACACATCACAACATACTTCTATTTCAAGAATGCACATAGATGTCCATATCCCTTCTCAGCCATACAACACACCTGACACAAGATACACTGAATACAATCAACCTGTAGGGCATTGCAAAATTATTGACATTACTAGTTCCCTAGGCCATAATCTGGGCATATAGAGCCAAGGGGTCCAAAACCTCTCAAACTTGCCTAAGCTCCCCCTATGTTGATAAGAGTATAACAAGGTAACCGTGGGTGGTGAAAATGATTTCCATCCCATTAGAATGACCTTTCTGGCCTGGAATAGACCCCGGGAAAAAAGCAATTATAACCATTTCCTCCAGAATCACCTCCTCAAGGACGCCCAAGTACACAGCAGATGGAATATAAAGGTTGTACAGTCGTCTGAAACATCGAATGGAGTGTTGAAAGAACCCCACTCCAGTAACGATGGAGCTTCGGGCAATGCCAGAAGAGATGGATAAGATCCCCAGGAGCCCGCCTGCACCTACCACACAAGGGGTTCGTTAATCTGCCCATTCCATGAAACTTTTTCTGGAGTGCAGTTTACTCTGAGTATAATGTATAGTATAACGTATAGCTGAGACACGTTTCGAGATCCATTTAAAGAACAAATAGGGATAGATTGAATAGCTTCCTCCCACTGATCCCCCATTAGTGGTCCTAGGTCTCTTTCCCATAGGGATATTATCATGGTGGGATGAGCTTTTAAATATACATTTTTACACTTTAACTGTGCATGGGTACATTTTCATGCATTTTGTATGCATTAAACACAACTAAAATTCAGTTCTAACCAGCTAAAATATTCTTGGTGCGCCAAAACAAAAGGTGTGCAAAGTCTTACAATTTTCTTAGTTAGCCACATCCAGATTAGAACAATAGGATTTTTGTACTAAAAAAAAAATCTTTATAATAAAAATCTTTTCTTGGGAGTCCATAAATAGGCAAAGAAATTCACAAACCTTAAGGTTATACTGCTGCCTACAGGCAGAATAAAAAACAAACATAGGCCAGCCCTGGGTATAACCAGTGGTCAGTTGAAAAGCTGGGAAGGGTTAAGATTATAGACTTGAAGGTACTTTGCATACAGTATTAAAAAACAGGTTCCCTGATAGACCTGACAGTTAAAATATCTAGTGGAAAATTGAATTCTTGGTAATAGCACACATACAGGTATGGTATGAAGTTTCAATGGGTGTATGGCACAGCTGTTCATCGAGCGAGGCTGCACAATAAGTGGGGTGACTATGTGCTCTTGTCAATAACACATTTCCTTTGCTGCTTTGTGATATGTTATTTCTCATCTAAGGGTTAGCGCTGATTAATTTATCTTGTAGCCCATACAGCATTCTTGAGGCTTGTGCCATAGCAACTGCTACTCCGTTTAGTTAAAGGCTTCCTGAAAACCCCAGAAAGATCATATTTTGGCTTTCGCACTGATGTTCCCAAATATCAAGTTATGGAAAAATGAAAAGTGCCCAAAAGTAAAATAGCATGCAAATCTTATACCTGAAAAATGTTACTGTTATGCCGCGTACACACTACCGGACTTTCCAGCAGACTAGGTCCGACAGTCTTCCCGATGGACTTTCGGTGGAGTTCCGACGGACTTTCCGAACGAACGGACTTGGCCACACACGAACGGACTAAGTCAGTTCGAAAGTCTGTTCGTTTTGAACGTGATGATGTAAGATGGGACTAAAAAAGGAAGTTCAATAGCCAGTAGCCAATAGCTTCCCTTGCATTGCATTTGGTCCATCGGACTAGCATACAGATGAACAGTTTTCCCGATAGAATTGGAGTCTGTTGGACAGATTTAAAACAGGTTCTATTTCTAGGTCCTTCCGATTTTTTAAATGAAAAACAAATGGATTAGCCCACACGCGATCGGATTGTCAGACAGGCTGATTCCGTCAGGCCTAGTCTGCCGGAAAGTCTGGTCGTGTATACGTGGCATTACATATACCAAGTCAGTGCATAAATAGCAGGTTTGTATACAAAAAAAAAAAGGAAAATTATATCTAAAACCCACGTTTTTTTTTTTTTTTATTATGGATAGAGTAGTGATGGGGTTTTTTTTTTTAGCCATTTGTTCCTCCGAGAGATTCCTTTTGCACTTCTTGTCCTGTACACTTAACAGGATGTTAAAGGATATCAACTTGAGGGAAATTTCCTTTAAGACAGTTGTCACAGGAACAAGCATCTGCAATGAAAGATTTCCTTTCTATTTGTGTTTTCATAGCAACTCAAAACTTTGTCTTTACCAAACGCAGAATTATTTATTTTGTTATATCTACATGCCACATTACATGAACAGATACATTCCCAGTTCGGGCATTTTTAAGTAGCTAGATAGTGAAGTTTTACTTCCAGATGATTTCATATTTGTTGAACATCATGATCAGTGGGCCAGCATCTCAAATGAAAGATGGCACAGGTGACCACCAGGAACATAACACTTTCACTTTTAACATCTAACCTCAGATGTAAATTTTATCTACCAATCTAAAAAAACTCTGTAATGGTAATAAAGTATAACTGTAGCTTCAGACATAAAAAAGAAAAAAACAAAAAAAAAAACAACCCAAAATGGGACTTTAATGGTACCACTATATCCTACCACACCAACTGCAGCGTTGTAAAGATAAATATTCTTGTTTTATTATATATAAAATCATTTTGTGTGCAATTTCCATGCCCGCTCAAATGATCCAAATGCTATGCAGCTGCTAACACAAAGTAACAATATTTACCAAAAGCAACTCAAATTTAAATAGTGCAGTGCTCTTCCAAAGAACTATAACATATTGATAATATACAATAAAACATTAAAGCACATAACATAAAAGCATTCAATAAAATGTTGTCTTCATCCAAAAAAAGAACATTGGTCCTTAGTAGCAAGCCAGGAGCCGTGAAATATGTCAAGAAAGTTTGGTTTTTGGTTGGAGATAGCGTGTATACAGCTTGCTTGCTGACTGTTTCATAAATAAAGCAAGAGGATTTAACACTGATTTTTGAAAGGTGAGCAAAGAAGGGATGTGGTACAGCACAAGAAGAGAAGGTTTTTAGCAGTTCTGTGGATTTTAGTAGGTTTTGATCAGATTATTTGTATCCTTTCTTTTTAAATTTACCTGGTATGAAAGAACCCCCCGATATGAATACAGTAAACCAAAATCTGTTTGGGTGGGAAGGATTACTGGCGTACACATGAAGGTGTAATTATAAAAAAAAAAATAAAAAAAATTGCATACTTGTTCGGCCATCAAAACTGCATGTAAATTCATTACGTGTGAATTGGGCAAATGTTCTCAGACTATATTCTCTGCACAACACATTTTGCATGGGGAAAATACCACTATGGCCACTAGACAGAACTGTAGAGCAGTGGTCATCAACCTTGTCCTCAGGGCCCACTAACAGGCCAGGTTTTATGTATTACCTTGGGGAGATGCAGACTAGAATATTGCAATCACTGAGCAGCAAATGATATCACCTGTGATGTATTTCAGTTATCTTGCAAACCTGGCCTGTTAGTAGGTCCTGAGGACGGGGTTGATGACCACTGCTGTAGAGAATACTTATTCTCTATGATAGTCAGTGCGTACTTACCCTATTCACAATGGGCGAACAGCTGTGACAATTGTTTATACAGTGCATCTGGAGAGTATTCAGAGCGCTTCACTTTTTCCACATTTTGTTATGTTACAGCCTTATTCCAAAATGGATTAATTATTTTCCTCAAAAATCTACAAACAATACCCCATAATAAAAACATTAAAGCGGAGGTCCACCCTAAAGTGGACCTCCGCTCATCGGAACCCTCCCCCCCTCCGGCGCCACAATTGGCACCTTTCAGGGGGGAGGGGGGTGCAGATACCTGTACAGTACAGGTATTCTGCACCCACTTCCGGGATAGCTCTCTGCGGAAAAGGGGCGTAGATTACGCCCCTTTCCGCAAGTGCCCGCCCCTTTCCGCAAGTGCCCCGCTGCCTGCTGGGAAACACACAGATCCCAGAGGCAGCGGGGACCGTCCTTATTGCGCAGCGCGATTCGCGCATGCGCAGTAGGGAACCGGGAAATGAAGCCGAAAGGCTCCATTTCCTGATTCCCATACCCAAGATGGCGGCGGCAGCACCTTACAGACGATCTAGAGATCGGCTTCGGGTGCCGACATCGCGGGCGCGCTGGACAGGTAAGTGTCACTATTTTAAAAGTCAGCAGCTGCAGTATTTGTAGCTGCTGGCTTTAAAAAAAAAAAAAAAAAAACGCGGAGTCCCGGCGGACTCCCGCTTTAAAGAAGTTTTTTTGAAATCTTTGCAAATTTATTAAAAAGAAACAATGAAAAAAAATCCCATGTACAGAAGTATTCACAGCCTTGGTCATGACACTCAAAATTGAGCTCAGGTGCATCTTGTTTCCACTGATCATCCTTCAGATGTTTCTACAACATGATTGGAGTCCACACCTCTCTATATAAGGTCCCAGAGTTAACAGTGCATGTCAGAGCACAAACCAAGCAATTGTTGGTAGAACTCCGAGACAGGATTGTATCAAGGCACAGATCTGGGGAAAGGTATAGAACATTTTCTGCAGCATTGAAGGTCCCAATGAGCACAGTGGCTTCCATCATCTGTAAATGGAAGAAGTTTGGAACCACCATGACTCTTGCTAGAGCGGGACACCAGGCCAAACTGAGCGATCAGGGGAAAAGGGCCTTATAGGCCCGATGGTCACCCTGACGGAGCTCCAGTGTTTCCCTGTGGAGAGAGGAGAACCTTCCAGAACTAAAAACCATCTCTGCTTCACTCCATCAATCAGGCCTATGTGGTAGAGTAGCCAGATGGAATCCGCTCATCAGTAAAAGGCACATGACAGCCCACCTGGAATTTGCCAAAAGGCACCTGAAGGACTGTGAGACCATGTGAAACAAAATTCTCTGGTCTGATGAAACAAAGATTGAACTCTTTGACCTGAATGGCAAGCCTCATGTCTGGAGGACACCAGGCACCGCTCATTACCTAGCAAATACCATCACTACAGTAGAGCATGGTGGTGGCAGCATCATGCTGTAAAGATGTTTTTCAGCGGGAGTAAGTGGTTGAGTAATCAGGAACGAGGTAAAGATAAATGCAGCAATGTACGGAGACACCCTTGATGAAAACTTGCTCCAGAGCACTCTGGACCTCAGATTGGGGACAAAGGTTCATCTTCCAACAGGACAACAACCCCAAGCACACATCGAAGATAACAAAGTAGTGGCTATGAGACAACTCTGTGAATGTCCTTGAGTGGACTAGTCAGAGCCCAGACTTGAACTGGAGAGGTCTGAAAATGGCTGTGCACCAATGTTCCCCATCCAAACCCCAAAACACCCAAAAATAGGTGTGCCAAGCTTGTAGCATCACATGCAAAACGACTTGAGGCTGTAATTGGTGCCAAAGGTGCTTCAACAAAGTATTGAGCAAAGGCTGTGAATACTTACTATATATATGTACATGTGATTTTTTTCGTTTTTTATTTTTAATAAATTTGCAAATTTTGAAGAAGAAAAAAATGTAATTAATTTTGCAATAAGGCTGTAGCATAACATGTGCAAAAAGTGAAGCACTGTGAATACTTTCCGGATGTACTGCTAATACATCCCTAATATAACTGGTTCCTGTTCAAGTGATATACAAATTTATATACATTATCATGAACATAACAGCTCTAAAAAAAGCAATCATCAATGACATTTACACATATGTAAATGGCAGCTTAGCTGGTTAAACCTATTAAGCTCCACCCACAGACCCCAGACAACAGAAAGACATTGTGTTTAGTACTTGCCTTTTTTGCAGATTCAGAGAAAAGGACACCATTATTTCCTATAATTCCGACAGGATAACCAAATATTCTAGCAAATCCTTTAGAATGGAAACAATATTAACATTTTAGTGAAAAGCAGAGTCTTAAAAAAATGCACACAGGCTATAGTAAAATATGACAATGCAGAATTTTGTACCTGTAACTAGTGTATCTCCATAAAGTGCCTTGAACTCATCAAATTTGCTTCCATCAACAACCCTGGCGATGACCTATAAAAAGCAGGAACGAGAGGAAGTATTTTTGTAAGAGAAACCAAGCATGTAAATGAAAAAACTGAACATTCTGTTTGAAAAATTAAAATGTGGCATATGATAGTGCAATTATTTGTTTTGTTTTTCTAAACAAAATCCAGCATGTTGGATCAGGCACTTTCTATTGCGGCACGAAAAATCGCATATCGCAGCTGGCACACTAATGATGCGAAGAACGATCTAGAATTTTCAGTTTTTGACTTGTTCATGGCCTGCTTAATGGCAGACTTTGTCATTCTGCAACGTTTAGTAATTAATCAGTACTGAATCTTGGGTAAAAAAAAAAAGAAAAAAAAAAAGTGCTTTCATTTATTTCTATGGAGAGAAAAGCACTTCACCTTTTGCTGCGGCAGATGGTGAGGTAGCCATCTTGTGCTCCCTCAGTGTCCAGTGTCCTAAAGTTTCATTGGGAGATAAAACGTAACAACTCACCAAAGGGGTGATCTATGATCTACACATTACATGAGTATAGCAGCCTTAGAAGTGAAAAAAAATGTTTTTAACATTTTTTTTAAGCCTCCTGTCACGGGGACCCTACTTCCCCTGATTGCCTTACTGTTCCTTAGCACCAGTACTACAAGTGTTTGCACCAAGTGTCACTGGGATGGGAGTCACTTTGGGTGTGGTTGTATTCCACGGTTCTGTTGTGTCTGTCGACCTTGGGAGAAAAGTATAATTATGGGATGTATGGGATGTATGTCTAGGTGGATGGGGGTGGGGAGGAATTCCTCCAGCAGCCCCTCCCTACTGATGAGAAGTTTGAATACATCTGACCTTTGTGTCTATTGTTATTGGACAGTTTACCCCAATAAGAGAGAGTCCCTGAGTTGTATATCTGTTGTTACATGTGTTCGAATAAAGTCTGCTGTTTTTCACCCTACACTGAGGTTATGGCTAGTGACTGGGTGGGCTAAAAGGGTCTTGGATCGTGTGGTACCGGACAGAGGAAGCATTTACGGCGGACATACACCTGTTGATGGAGGTCCGTTACAACCGGTTGGCAGCAGCGTGACGAGAACGCTCAAGATGGCTCACGAAAGTCTGCACACCAGGAGCCCTTGGGTTGTCTGGTACGAGAAAGAGATGGCCATTCTGGGGAAGGATGCCACCACCGAAAGAAAGCTTGCAGCCATTGAAAAGTCACAAAAAAAAAAGACAAAAGGAATGGGGCCGCAAAAAAAAATAAGCCACCATCCACGTGCCTCTCCCTGCGGTACAGGAGACCCAAAGAATTTCCAGGACTTTAAGCCCTACCAAGACAATACAGGGGATGTGGATGGGTTCTTTCAGGACTTTGAACATCAATGCAAACTACTGGGGGTCCTGCCTGGACACACCATGTAGTATGACTGCTGGAGAGTTCCGAACTACCCCTCGGGTGCCGAGACCTCCTTCAAAATATTTGCACACAAGCTGTCCGTAGCATGCTGCCGATGGCTGGAAGAGGAGAAGGCCACATCCCCTGAGAGGATAATACAGGCTGTCCTGAAGCAACAATTATTTTTTACGTGTCCCTCAGAGCTCTGACATTGGGTGCAGGAGTGAAAACCTGCCACCCTAGAGGAAGCTGAAGCCTTAGCGGAAGAGGCCGTCTTGATTAATGCACAATGGCAGAAGCCCCCTCTGCCCCCGCCCAGAGTTTCCAGGGTGTCCAGCCCCACCTCTGGGCCCTACATGCCTCCCTATCATCAGATGAACCCCCAGGCAGCACCAACCCCTAGGGTCCCGCTACCACACCACCCAATCCCACCACAGCAGACAGCAAGACCCACCTTGGAAAGGCGCCGTTTTGGCTGTGGACAGCTGCCCTGCCAGAACCAAGACTCTCGGACCTAACCCTGGCATGCCAGTACATTATATGGATCTGTTCCACGCTCCCGAGGACCTGCCGCCACCCCCTCCACACTGGTGTTACTCTCCTGCTGACTGAGACAGCGTTCCTGGAGTCTTTTGCCTACAACCTAAGACACCTACATCACTTCTCCAAGGAAAGCACTTACAAGAGGTCACTGTGGAAGGTCAAAAGACGGTGGGATTCCGAGATTTGGGTGCTTTCCTCACTATTGTGGACCTACTAGTTGTGCGCCCTGGTGCTCTCCAGCATGGCTCAGGACAAGTGATCCAATTGGCAGGTGGCACCAAACACTTCGATCCCCTCGGTACCGTCACCCTGGACTATGAACTGGGGCCCAAGTGCTGTGATGTAGGAGTAATGGGAAGATTACTTGCAGGTGTACTTCTTGGCAAGGACGTCAGTGACCTAGAGTGTCTCTTTGTCGGGGCCGTCACGCAAAATCAAGCCCACCGGGAAGCCACCCAGCAGGAGGGGGAGGTCCAGCACCTGGATGGAAATCTGCTGTCTGTGGTGAGTGACCCTTCCCCAATGCCTGCCACTAGTGGAGTAACCTGGGATTGGGACTAGTTTAAACAGGACTTAGCCACTGTCCCCTACTCTGACAGGCTTCTGGATCGGGAGCGGTTAACAAGTGCAGGAAAACTGATTAATATACCGAATTGTAGAAATTGCTCCCATGGTGGGACCTCAGACCATTACCAAGCAGCTGATAGTGTCCCAACTGCTACCCCTGAGCCACAACATTCCCATAGCGGGGCATCAAGGGAAGTTATGGACAGTTAGCCCAGGCCTTCTATTGGCCTGGGATGTCCCAAGTGGTAGCTAACTATTGTCACACCAGCAATACATGTCAGAAACATGGGAGGACGGGTAGCCTACGAGCCCCCCTGCAATCCTTGTCCATCATTGAGGAGCTGTTCCAGCGGATAGCTACTGACATCCTGGGACCCTTGGCTCGCCTCAGCAAAATTAGAAACCGTTACATCCTGACCATGGTGGATTATGCTACTCGTTATCCCCCTCCAACATTACAGCTTCCGAAATTCGCAGAAGCCCTAGTTACGGTATTCACACAAGTGGGCTTTCCAGACGAAATTCTGTCAGACCAAGGTACACAGTTTGTCTGATCCGATTCAATCCCTCTGGCAGACCTGTGGAGTGAGCGCCATCTGGACCACTCCCCTAAACCAACGGACTGTGTGAGGGTTTCAACGGGACACTGAAGGCCATGCTACATGCCTTTATCAACCAGGAACCAGACTGGGAACGGTACCTCCTCCACCTTCTCTTCGCTTACCAGGAGGTCCCGCAGGAATCTACTGGGTTTTCCCCATTTGAGCTGCTGTATGAGAGGAAGGTCCAAGGCCCCCTGACCCTGCTGAAAGAATACTGGGAGGGTCAACTACGATATGGGGATTCCTGGGGTCCCCTACATCCTATAACTGCATGAACGAATGGGCCAACTTGCTGGGCTCGTGGTGGACCATCTCAAGGCTGCCCAAACCCGCCAAAAGATGTGATATGACCGCAAAGCTCAAACCCAAAAGTTTGCCAAGAGCCAACAGGTCCTCATGATAGTCCCAAATCCCCAAAACAAATTACAATCTACATGGTAGGAACCCTTTCAAATCATCAAGAAGTTAAATGAGACCAACTAAGTTCTCACGCTGGATTGGGGGGGGGGGGGCAGCAGCAAAAGACTGTGCACATCAATATGATCAAGGTATACCATGACAGAAACCTTCCTGTCCTGGCAGTGTGCTCCCTACCCTGTGAAGAGGATGAAAAAATTGTGCTTGATCTCCTAGAGGTAGCGCACCACTCAGCTGATGTACACCAGGTACCCTTGGGCCCCCAGCTCAGCCAGGAATAGCAAGTGTCCATGAAGACCGTTGTGCACCACCGCAGTCCCATATTTTCCTCTCGGCGAGGAAGGACGACCTTCACCACTCATGTGGAAACCTTGCAAACCCGGCCCATCCAACAAGCCCCTTACTGAGTTCCTGAAGCTGTCCTGAACACCATAAAACAAGAACTGAACGAAATGTTGGACCTGGGAATTATCCAACCCTCCCAGAGCCCCTGGGCCTCACCTGTTCTTGTACCCAAGAAAGATGGTACCATTCGATTGTGTGTAGACTACCAATGTCTTACTGACCACACAGTTAGCGACGCCTACCCAATGCCCCGTATAGATGACCTGCTGGACCGTCTCGCTGGGTCCTGCTATGTCACTACACTGGACTTGAGCAAAGGCTACGGGCAAACCCCCTTAACCAGGGAAGGGAGTGAACATTCCGCCTTCATCATCCCCTTCGGGCTGTTTGACTTTCTCAGCATGGCCTTTGGGATGAAGAATGCGCCTGCCACCTTCCAGCGCACGGCAGTTGCTGCGGGGCTGCCAAAACTTTGCTTGCACCTACCTTGATGACATTGCCATCTTCACTGAAATATGAGAAGACCACCTCCGGAATGTGGGCACCGTCCTAGACCTAATTACAGGGGCCAACCTCACTATCCGCCTGATAAGTGCCAGATGGGAATGGCCAAGGTCTAATACTTGGGACACAGGGTGGGAGGAGGCAGTGCGCCCCAAACCAGCTAAAATCAAAGCCATTAGGGACTGGCCCACTCAGAATAAAAAGCAGGTTATGGTCTATTCTATTATCGCAAATTTGTTCCCCATGTCAGCACAATTGCCAAGCCACTGACGGACCTGACCAAGAAGACTATGTACAGGGTGGTGACGTGGACCCCAGCCTGCCAGACCGCCTTTGACCAGCTGAAAGATGCCCTTTCCCGCGACCCCGTCCTGGCAGCTCCAAACTACAAGCGAATGTTCATTGTACAGATGGATGCCACCACATAAGGGCTGGGAGCTGTCGTCAGCCAAGTAAATGATAAGGGGGAGGAGTACCCGGTGGTCTTCCTTAGCAAAAAGTTGCTGGACAGGGAGGTGGCCTATGCCACCATCGAAAATGAGTGCCTGGCTATAGTATGGGTCTTGAAAAAACTGCATCCCTATTTGTACGGCAGGGAGTTCACCATTCTCACGGACCACAACCCCCCAATCTGGCTGAATCGGGTCTCAGGGGATAACAGCGGCCTGCTAAAGTGGAGTTTGGCCTTACAACCGTACAACTTCACTATTCAGTACCAAAGGGGTAGCCAACACCAAAATGCACATGGGCTGTCCCATCAAAAAGATTCCCAGTAAAGCCCAGCAACCCACAAGTCCCTCTAGGGTAGCCTGTTGAGGGTCCCCTTTTGGCACTTGTAAAGTGGAGGGGGGTGGGGTTGTCACAGGGAACTACTTCCTCTGACTGCCCTACTGTTTCCTAGCACCAGCCCTACAAGTGTTTGCGCCAGGTATCACTGGGACGGGAGTCACTTTGGGTGTGGTTGTATTACATTGTTCTGTTGTGTCTGTCGGCCTTGGGAGAAAAGTATATTATGGGATGTATTTCTAGGTGGAGGGGAGGAATCCTCCAGCAGCTCTTTGAATAAAGAGTCTGATGTTTTTCACCCTACACTGAGTTACGGATAGTGACTGCGTGGGCTAAAAGGGTCTTGGATCAGGTGGTACCAGACAGAGGAAGCATTTACGGCGGACATAGACCTGTTGAGGACGCAGGTCCGTTACACCTCTTATTAACCTTTAAGTTACCCTAATCTTTAGTGATCAATTTATTTACCCCCTTAACTATTATTTTTAGGTATATTTTTTACCATTAACATTGAAACTTTTTTCACTTATTTTGTTCGATACATTTTTCAGATTTATATTTTATTTTGGCTAAAATTTACTTTTTAAAATTGATGGTGCCCACAGAGTGAAGAAAAAAAATACCGTACCTGTGAAAGGAAGAGACAATATATATTTACATTTCTTGTGGCTTGTGTCTGAAATTCCAGGGACGCTGCTCCCTGGCCACTTGTATGTCCTGTACTAACATGTCAGCTGGCAAGAGGAACCATTGTGTTCCTGGGTGTAGCAAGAAATGTTGAATATGTGTGGCAGCTGGCAAGCAGCATTGCAGTGGCGTTTCATAACACAATTCCTCTCGAAAGGGAAGTATATTGCCTCTTTTTTGGCGCGTATTTCTATTTTAGGCTTTGACCCTGTAGCAATAAGGTCACTTTAACAAGAATGGCTCTGAATACATGGTGGGGGAAAAAAAGCTGTCATTATACTAAACCAAATCATGGCTATGCAAAGAAAGATGCCTGCTCAATCTTAAAGAGCATACCTTTCAGTATCAGCAGGAGCTAAGAAACAGAATTAACAGTTCAGGGAGACTAATGGAAATTGTCACCTTAAGGCCATCCTGGCAATGGGCAATTACACAACAGACAATCAGGGAATCAAATATAAAATGACTTCTACAGAGGTCCACTACGGGGCAGACAATATGATCAGATACAACGTGTATACATTTTGCAGCATGTCTTCATGTTGGAGAGGCATGCAGTGCTTCTGATTAATTCTGAATAATGCCATGCCATGTCAGGGTACAGTTCAGCTTTACTTCAATTATGTTCCTACTAGCCTTGTATTGATGGCAATGCAGCAAACAGCAGGATATCTCCACATCTAGTTAGGAGGATTTTAATTATCTGCAGTTTGTGATACATAAGGTGTATAAATGGCTGTTTGGGTATTTGATATGTATGTTTGTCAGGTACAGATGGTACACATTCATGTTAAACATGAAATTATCATGATATAATCATATTACCAACAAGAAAAACACATCTCCCTCCTGGCAGAGCTTTACACGGTCTTGTTGTGTAGATATTCAGATAGGCCATGCCAGTGAACTTGATGAAAGTAGGTGCGCCAAGCGGTATGTCTACTATAACCACTTCTTTGATTCTTCCAATTAGACACAGATTGAATCCTATTATCCAAGTGTGCATGTGTATGGATAGATGGAAGGCAAGCAGAAATACAGTGTATGTATTATAAAAATGTAGACACCCTTATTAAATTGTCAGGTGGAGACAAAGATACAGTGGGGACAAAGTATTCAGACCCCCTTAAATTTTTCACTCTTTGTTATATTGCAGTCATTTACCGGTAAGTTCATTTTTCTTCCTCATTAATGTACACACAGCACCCCACATTGACAGAAAAACACAGAATTGTTGACATTTTTGCAGATTTATTAAAAAAAGAAAAATTAAGTATTCAGACCCTTTGCTCAGTATTTAGTAGAAGCACCCTTTTGATCTAATATAGCCATGAGTCTTTTTTTTGTAAAGATGCAGCAAGTTTTTCACACCTGGATTTGGGGATCCTTTGCCATTCCTCCTTGCAGATCCTCTCCAGTTCTGTCCAGTTGGATGGTAAATGTTGGTGGACAGATATTTTTAGGTCTCTCCAGAGATGCTCAATTGGGTTTAAGCCAGGGCTCTGGCTGGGCCATTCAAGAACAGTCACGGAGTTGTTGTGAAGCCACTCCATTATTTTAGCTGTGCGCTTAGGGTCATTGTCTTGTTGGAAGGTAAACCTTCAGCCCAGTCTGAGGTCCTGAGCACTCTGGAGAAGGTTTTCGTCCAGGATATCCCTATACTTGGCCGCATTCATCTTTCCCTCCATTGCAACCAGTCGTCCTGTCTCTGCATCTGAAAAACACCCCCACAGCATGATGCTGCCACCACCATGCTTCACTGTTGGGATTGTATTGGACAGGTGATGAGCAGTGCCTGGTTTTCTTCACACATACTACTTAGAATTAAGGCCAAAAAGTTCTATATTGGTCTCATCAGACCAAACAATCTTATTTCTCACCATCTTGGAGTCCTTCAGGTATTTTTTTACTAAACACCATGCTGGCTTACATGTGTCTTGCACTGAAAGGCTTCCGTCGGGCCACTCTGCCATAAAGTCCTGATGGTGGAGGGCTGCAGTGAGGAACCTTCTTAGGAACCTTAAGTGCAGCAGAATTTTTTTTGTAACCTTGGCCAGATCTGTGCCTTGCCACAATTGTGTCTCTGAGCTCTTCAGGCAGTTCCTTTGACCTTATGATTCTCATTTTCTCTGACATGCACTGTGAGCTGTAAGGTCTTATATAGACAGATGTGTGGCTTTCCTAATCAAGTCCAATCATTATAATCAAACACAGCTGGACTCAAATGAAGGTGTAGGACCATCTCAAGGATAATCAGAAGAAATGGACAGCACTTGAGTTAAATATATGAGTGTCACAACAAAGGGTCTGAATAGTTAAGGACCATGTGATATTTCAGTTTTTCTTTTTTAATAAATCTGCAAAAATTTCAACAATTCTGTGTTTTTCTGTCAATATGGGGTGCTGTGTGTACATTAATGAGGAAAAAATGAACTTAAATGATTTTAGCAAATGGCTGCAATATAGTAGTAATGTGAAAAATTTAAGGGGGTCTGAATACTTTCCGTCCCCCACTGTAAATAATTTCAGAACTTTTTCCAAGTATAATGTGACCTATAATCTGTACAACTCAATTGAAAAACAAAACAAATATTTAAATTAAATAACTAAAAAACTGATTGCATAAGTGTGCACACCCTCTTATAACTAGGGATGTAGCTCTGTTCAGAATTAAGCAATCACTTTCAAACTAATGTTAAATAGGAGTCAGTACACACCTGCCATCATTTAGAGTGCCTCTGATTAACCCTAAATAAAGTTCAGCTGTTCTAGTAGGTCATTCCTGACATTTCCTTAGTCGCATCCTACAGCAAAAGCCATGGTCTGCAGAGACCTTCCAAAGCATCAGATGGATCTCGTTGTTGAAAGGTAGCAGTCAGGAGAAGGGTAAAAAATAACTTCCAAGGCATTAGATATACCATGGAGCTTAGTGTATTTAGATACATAGATAATAGTATCCAAAAATATAAAGAAAACCATATTAATTATCTCAATTATAATAGGGATAATAAAGATAACGTTCGGGAGGTTATTAATACATCCATTGTGGAGACAATACACAAAAGTAATATAAATATTATCTTCATATATTTATATACTGCCAATTCAAGTAATTCAAAGATGATGAACCTAAATATATTCCCGAACACCCCTATGGGTGATAAACTGTGTTCGGGACAGTAATAGTAACCTGTCATTTAATAGATACAAAACAAAGATTAAAATATTAGAGTGGGGTAAGTCATTTTTTAATTCAAGTTATCTAGGAACAAAGAACTTGTGCAATGTTTTGGGGACTAGCCCATTTTAACCATGGCTGCTATAAATCTCCTGTATTCTTCATATGCCTGGGCTATGGGGTAGAGTAAAGTCTCCCCAAAGCATGTGGGAAAATGTGTTATGGTCCAATGAAACCAAGGTTGAACATTTGGCCATAATTCCAAAAGATGTTTGCTGCAAAAACAACACTGCACATCACCAAAAGATCACCATACCGACAGTGAAGCATTGTGATGACAGCATCATGCTTCAGGCTGTTTTCCTTTAGCCGAAACAGGGGCCTTAGGTCAAGGTAGAGGGAATTATGAACAGTTCCAAATACCAATATTGCCACAAATTGTTAGAGGGTAGCGAGGCGCTGACAGTCAACTCAATCTAACCAATGTTACATAGTTAGGTCTAAAAAAGACACGTCATTCTAGTTCAACCATAAAAATAAATAAAAAAAATCATACAATTTCATATACCCAATCCTATACCCACAGTTGATCTAGAGGAAGGTGGAAAAAAAAACCCAGAAAAGCAGGATCTAATTGGCTACAGCAGGGGAAAAAATTCCTTCCTGATCCCCTGAGAGGCAATCAGATTTTCCCCGGATCAACTTTACCTATAAATGTTAGTACCCAGTTATATTATGTACATTTAGGAAAAAATCCAGGTCTTTCTTAAAGCAATCTACTGAGCTGGCCAGAACCACCTCTGTAGGTAATCTATTCCACATTTTCACAGCTCTTACTGTGAAGAAACCTTTCCATATTTGGAGATGAAATCTTTTTCTCTAGGTGTAAAGAGTGCCCCCTTGTCCTCGGTGTTGACCGTAAAGTGAATAGCTCAACACCGAGTTCACTATACTCCTTTGAGAGGACATAATACTTTTTAATATAAGGACTTGTATCGATGGACATGCACCATTATATCGTTGCTTAGATTTGTGTGTTAGGTGTCCAGCCTTGAGACATAAGTTATTATTTATGCACCAGGATCACTTTTAGTACATATTTTGGATAATTATTTATATTTCATGTTTATACACCTATTTTCTATTGCTGCTGATTTAACACAGTGTGAAGAGTTAGCGATCGTTGCATGACTAGGGGCATCACAGAGTGATTGCTTTTAACCTTGAGGTTACACCTAGTAACGTTCAATTGGTTTATGCACTGAATTCACTTTATGTTTATTTTGATGGTTACCTATTAGGAGTGATTAACTAGGTTTACCTACCACAAGAGTTCACGTCAACCATCACTGCAGCCCTCCACTGAGTTAACTGGCAGCGCCCCACTACTCTCTAACAATTTATGAATAGTCAAGGATAAGCTATTTAAGTGAAGGCAGCAGGCTTGCTATACATTTTTTACCCCACACACAGAGTGGTAGCGTGAGAGTAACACAAAACAAATATTGTCACAAAACCTTCAGGCTCCTACTAGAAAGCTGAACATGAAGAAGAGGAACGTTCACCATTCCAACGACCAAAAGCATACATCTAAATCAACAAAGGAATGGTTTCACCAGAAGATTAAAGTTTTTGAATGGCCCAGCCAGAATCCAGACCTGAATCAGATTGAAAATCTGTGGGGTGATCTAAAGAGGGCTGTGCACAGGAGATGTGCCATGCTGATAGACATACCCAAATAGACTGAGTGCTGTAATAAAATCAAAAAGGGTTCAACAAAGTATTAGTTTAAGGGTGTGCACACTTATGCAACCATATCAATTTATTTTTTTATTTTTACTTCTCCCCATCTAAAAGATTTCGGTTTGTTGTTCAACTGAATTGTACAGTTTATAGATCACATTAAAAAGTGGAAAACATTCTGAAATGATTTATCTTTTTCTCTTTTTTACATCACAGAAACCTGACATTTTACCAGGGGTTTGTAGACTTTTTATATCCACTGTACCTATATAAAATCAACCTTAAAGCGATATTAATGTCTTGTTTTTTTTGGGGTTTAAAAATAACAAATATGTTATACTTACCTGCTCTGTGTAATGGTTCTGCACAGGGGAATTTTTTTTTAACACACTTTAGGTTAGTTTAGTATTTTTTCTGCTAAAAAGCTCCAATAAGAAACGCAAATCAGAAGTTTTTTTCCCTGCCTAATCATCTTAATGTGCATGGACCCATAGGATAACATTGAGATGCATCTACAGTCCAAAGCACATCTCCAAATCTCAAAAGCCTTCTAAAGCAAATATGCCCCCCACCCCTTGCGTCTTTTTTTTTCATTACTGACCCCCCTTCCAATTTTTTTTTTTTTTTAATTACCCTTGGCTGTTGCCATTATTCTTTGGTGTGATGGTATGCGCATAAGGTGTCCAAAAAGCTGTATTTTATATTATATTAAAGGGGTTGTTTTCTAAATAGGTTCCTTTAAGCTAGTGCATTGTTGGTTCACTTACCTTTTCCTTCGATTTCCCTACTAAATGTTTTTTTTTTCTTTGTCTGAATTTCTCACCTCCTGTTTCTCCTCAGTAAACTTCACACCATCATCTGAGCAGTGTTTAGTGAGCCAGAACAACTTACTGAGGAGGAACAGGAAGTGAGAAATTCAGACAAAGAAAACAAAGAAAAAAAACATTTAGAAGGGAAATCGAAGGAAAATGTAAGTGAACCAACAATGCACCAGCTTAGAAGGAACCTATTTAGAAAATAAAAAAACAAACCTTTACAACCCCTTTAACTTTGTGATTTTTAATCTAGCTTTATTTTTATGTCTTAACCAGCTTAGGCCTTCCCCACTATCACTATTTTTCCTCTCTACTTCCTTTTTTCAACTTGTCCTCCCCCCCCCCCTTATTTTCCTTTTCTTTTTCTTCTTTTTTTTCTCCTCCTCCTACATTTTTCTTTATTTTTTAGTGGACTAGTCCACACCCCATACTCATCCCCTGGACCTGAGGGCCCAGGCACCCTGTGTTGTCCCCCGACTTCGATCAGGAGGACTTTGTAGTTTGATATAATACACTGATGAGCACATTCTCTTTGTAGCTTCCTATGGCTCTTAAATCGTGCTATTTGTATCACTTGCGTGGGATTTCTATGGATGTACCTGCCTATTTTCCCTAAGGCCGCGTACACACGCGCGGACTGTTCGCCCAACTTTGTCCGTCAAACAGTTTCGGCAAACAGTCCGCTCAAAATTAGCATGGACGGACATGGCCACACACGACGAACGAACAGTTTGCTGAAACCGTGCGCGATGACGTGAACGGCACGTACGACGGGACGAAAAATACGACGTCCTATACACTGCATTATAACTTTCGGCGTGTTAAGCCTTTCTGAGCATGCGCGGAACTTAGTTTGTCGAACAAGCCTACACACGGGCGGACTGTTCGCTCAAACAAGGTTTCAGCGGACAGTTTTACGGAATTTCCGAAAAACCTTGTTCGTCAAACTGTCCGCTGAAACTGTCCGCTGAAAGCCCACACACGAGCGGACTGTCCGCCCAAACACTGTTCAGCGGACAAAGTTGGGCGAACAGTCCGCCCGTGTGTACGCGGCCTAATACTAATAAAAATATTGTACCAGAAAAAAACCTTGAAGCTGTTACTGAGTGGTGTTCTTAGTTTGTATACGGGTGCACTTTTTTGTATATTCTTAAAAGCTATACCTCTCTGACATCAAAATTCTTCTTTAAATTGTCGCCAACAATTCCATACAGTTCATCTGCTGGGAAAAGAGGGTCTTCAGTATTTTCTACAGTAACCTAAAAAAAAAAAAAAAAAAAAAAGACATTTTAAGTATTACATGTCAACATTTATGTATTAAATCATCACATTCTAGGATAAGCCTTATGAAGACATAAGCCTGCTTTTCAACTGACTCAACGATATAGCTGCTCATAACTATGCTAATTTGATGGGAAATTACAAGATCTCCCCATTCTAGAGATCACTAGGCACTGCTCTTCATCTATATAACATGGTGCAGAAAATAACCGAACTCTGTTTACCAGAGATCCCATCAAATTACCCTACATATATCGGAAAATGCTTTGTAAAGATTGTCTGTGAAAGTTCACGTCTAGGTCATGGTATAGATAAGGGGTCTTCAAACTATGGCCCTCCAATGTTCAGGAACTACAATTCCCATCATGCCTAGTCATGTCTGTGAATGTCTGAGTTTTACAATGCCTCATTGGACAAGTAGTTCTGCAACAACTGGTGAGCCGTAGTTTGAAGATCCCTGGTATAGATAGTTGTAGTTACATTAAATGGACCTTGTATTAAATGGTTGAAGACAATCTATCCAAGTGGCTTCTTCAGTTCAAATAAGTGGTGAAAAAAATACCTCAATATGTATATAAGAGCAATAGTCAACCTAATCCAATTAGCATGGTGTCATGAAATGTGTCAAGGGAGATAATGATTGTACTAGAACATGAAGGGGGATGTGAGGGCTTGTAAAAACGCCTAGTTTAATTTCCTAATTCATTCACCTTGATACCAGCCGGTGTTAACTGTTTGAATTACATGTTACCAATCATGCTTTACTGCAGCTACATCGGTCACATGATCTGTCATATTTACACAGCTTATGAACAGCATAATGTTAACTTTATTAGTAGAATAAACAAATATTTACTCATCATGCTTTACAGGGCACACAGATACATTCACACCACACAAGAATAAATTGCGACTTACATCTAGCTTCTTTTTATAATTTAAGGCTCGCACTGCTTTCCGAGCAAGATGAAGGGCATGGCTGTCATCTAAAGCATAATGATCGGTGACACCAGATTTTCTGCAGAAAAGGTAAAATCAAACAATGTGATCATTCTTCAATATAACATTTTTGGAGAGCAAAAAAAATAACAGTAATATCCAATCTCAGTTACACTAAGTATTTTTTTTCTCCCCAGAGTTCTGGATAGGACAAAGTTTCTTTGTAATTTGTGTCCCTGCTGGAGAGATTAACCTTCTTTATTTGTCCTAATGACCAGTTGTGTAGCGGGGAGCAATATCTAGGGGGCACAGAAAAGTCCTGATTCCCACCGCCCTGACTTCCGAATGTGCCACTGTCTGCGCCCCACCACTGTCACTCTCCATGATCCATGCTAGCGCTGCCTGATCCTCCTCGGCTGTACAGGCTCAGCGATGGGCGCCCTCTGTGATTGGCTGAACATGTATGGGTTCAGTGCCGCACAGAACTGTGTCATCAGCTTTCCATGTCATGATGTTAGGGCTGTTTACTGATGGACCATAGGGGACACTGAGAGGTAGGTGCTCCTAGACATGGGAGATTGCATATATGGTTATGGAAATCTGATACGCATCCAGACATTCCTGCTAAAGAAGAACTTTTAACTTCTAGATGCTATCAGGAAGCAAACCCTATTTTCTTCATAAAGAAGATGTATTGAAGAATGTGGAGACGGATGGATGTTCTCTAATATACATTTCTTGCCACCAACCTGATCCTCCCATGGCTTTCCCAGCAGTTCATTATGAGATTGGGGAGGCAGGTTGTTCAGTAGAAGGCAGCCTGCAGCCTATTGAAATATTCCCAGTAAGCAGCATTTCCATCACTCACTGACTCCAATCACCCATTGACTATTGAAAAGAAAAAAAAAGGAGGTGCCACCTTCGACCACTTACTGTAAGTGTGAGCCCAGTCAGGAGGAATAGGTGATTAATGATAAAGTGCCTGGCACAGGCTGAAGGCAAAGACCAGTAGTGATGGTCAGAACAAGGAAGAATTTAGACAGCAACTGGTCACAGATCCTCTGCCACATTGGCATTCTTTAAAAACTCAGTTTCTGACAAAATCATGGTCATCTGAAACATCTGTACTTAGCACTTTAAAACAAGCAGGAATGTTTTTTTTTTTTTTTTAATCTTTATTTAAATTGAAAAAACTGGAGTTAGTACTTACCGGTAACTCCTTTTCCGGTGGTCTTCCAGGACAGCCCTTGAGAGATGGAGCTCCTCCCATCGACACAGGAAACACATTGCCACAGTTCAAAAGGCGGTCCCTCAGGTCCCTGGTCAGTCATTCACCAAGAACCGAAGGATGGAACTGAAAAACATATAAACCATAACAGGTAATAACATTAGTACATCACTACAATCAAATAAAGGGTGGGATCGTGCTGTCCTGGAAGACCACCGGAAAAGGAGTTACCGGTAAGTACTAACTCCAGTTTTCCCAAGTGTTCTTCCAGGACAGCCCTTGAGAGGATCCCCAAGTACTTACCAGATTAGGGGGGGACCACGGCCTGGAGGACTTTCCTCCCAAAGGCCTGATCCTGACTAGACATTAAGTCCAGTTGGTAATGCCTTGTAAAGGTGGAAAAGCTTGACCATGTGGCTGCTTTACATACCTGCTCCGGGGTGGCACCAGCTCTTTCTGCCCAGGATGCAGACAACGCTCTTGTGGAGTGAGCTTTAACACCCTCAGGAGGATCTCTATTCAAGGCCTTATACCCCTCTGCTATAGCTAGCCTAATCCATCTAGCTATGGTTACTTTTGAAGCTTTCTGTCCCCTACGCTGTCCGGAAAAAAGGACAAAAAGGGAGTCTGAGATTCTGAATGGATTTGTTATTTTAAGATATTCTAGAATACACCTCCTCACATCCAATAAATGAAAACGTTCCTCTTTCTCATTTGCTGCATTTTGACAAAATGAAGGGAGGACAATATCTTGGGACCTATGGAAGCTAGATGCTACCTTTGGTAAGAACCCAGGGTCTGTCTTTAGAATGACTCTGTCTTCTAGGATCTGTAGGAATGGTTCCCTGATGGAAAGTGCTTGGATTTCACTGACCCTACGGGCTGAAGTGATTGCCACCAGGAGAACTGTCTTAAAGGTAATAAGCCTTAGGGAGGCCTCTGAGATAGGCTCAAAGGGTGACCCCAAGAAAGCTTTTAGCACAACTGCTAAATCCCAGGATGGGACTTTTGTGATTCTGACTGGCTTGCGTCTAGCGACTGCCTTACAGAATCTAGCGACAAAAGGATTTTCCTGTAAGCGTTCATCTAGGTATACACTTAAGGCAGCTATCTGTACTTTAATAGTACTTAGGGTTAAACCCTTGTTTACACCTTCCTGTAAAAACTGTAGAATATTAGCCGTATTTATGTCCCGGCTATTCAGCCAGCTATTGAATTTTTTCCAGACTTTTTTGTAAATAGCTCTCGTGACTGGTTTGCGACTCTGTAGTAAGGTCGCAATTACCTCGTCTGACAGGCCCTTACTCCTTAAGATTTCCTCCTCAGTAACCACGCTGACAGCTTCAGTGTGGCGACCTGCGGATGGTAAAGAGGTCCCTGCGACAGGAGGTCCTGTCTGTAGGGAAGTCTTAGAGGCGGACAGTCTGTCAATTGTAGCAACGTTGTGAACCACGGTCTCCTGGGCCAAAAAGGTGCTACTAGAATCAAACAGGTTTTCTCCTTGAGGAATCTTGCTAGGACCCTCGGAATGAGATGAAGAGGGGGAAATGCATACGCCAGACTGAAAGTCCATGGAGTTTGCAAGGCATCTACCGCCAGGGGTTGATCTCCTGGGTTTAGCGAGAAAAAATTGGGAACCTTTGCATTTTTCTTGCTCGCAAAAAGGTCTACCTCTGGTTCTCCCCAGTGAGCTGTTATGAGATTGAATGCCTCTGGGTGTAAGGACCATTCTTGGTTCGAAATCCTCTGTCGACTCAAGAAGTCCGCCTTGTTGTTCAGCTCCCCTTTCAGGTGAACTGCAGAAATGGATTCCAGATTGGCTTCTGCCCACTGGAGAATGCGTCTGGCTACCAACATCAAACGAGGACTTCTGGTTCCTCCTTGTTTGTTTATGTATGCTACAGCCGTCGTATTGTCTGAACGGACTTGTAGATGGTGACCCTGTATTGCGGGGTGGAAAGCTAGAACAGCTCTCAGGATTGCTGTTAGTTCTTTCCAATTGGAAGAGAAACATTTCTCCTCCGGGGTCCACTTGTCCTGGACCCAGCTTGAGCCTAGGTGGGCTCCCCAGCCCCAACTGCTCGCATCCGTTGTTAGTGTTGAAGTGATAGGAAGGACCCAATGAACCCCTTTGTTTAGGTTCTCCCTGTCCTTCCACCACCAGAGGGAGCGTTTTACCCTTGAGGGGATCGATACCTCCTCCTCCAGATCTCTGCCTTTTAATTGTTCTAACAGAAAACCCTGAAGTTCTCTTTGATGGAACCTGGCCCATTGTACGGCTGGAATGGCTGCCGTCATAAGACCTAAGACCGACATTACTTCCCTCACCGTACACTTGGGGCTGCATTGAAGAAAAGATATTCTCTGCCACAGATTCAAAATCTTTTCTTCCGGCAGTATAATTTTCTGATCTACAGACTTGATCCAGTACCCCAGATACAGGATCTCCTGTGTTGGGGTTGTCTTGGATTTCTCCTGACTGACAATCCACCCTAATCGACTCAGACTGAGTTGAGTCAATTCTAGGTCCTGAGAAAGACGACTCTCTGAGTGGGCTGTTAGGAGCAGATCGTCTAGGTAGGGGATAATTGAGACTGATTGAAGCCTCAGAGGAACTAAAGCCTCTCCGAGAACCTTGGTAAAGATTCTCGGAGAGGATGATAGACCGAAGGGAAGTGCTCTGCACTGAAAGTGGTAAACCTTTGTGTCTATCTGCACTGCCATACGAAGAAATTTCTGGCATTCCTCCCTTATTGGAATGTGCAGATAAGCATCCCTTAGGTCCAGGGTTGCCATAAATGTCTCTTTCTGCAGGAGATTCTTTATGGAATAAATGGACTCCATCCGAAATCTCTTGTAACGGATGGAGCGATTCAGTGGACGGAGGTTCATAATTAGTCTGAATCTCCCTGACGGTTTTCTTACCACAAAGATGTGCGAGTAAAAGCCGTCCCCTTGTTCCTGAATAGGGACTGGTGTCAATACTTCTTGATCTACCATTTCCCCTATTAGTAAAGGTAAGGCCCTGGCCTTTTCTGAGTGACTTGGAAGCTTTGTCACCAGAAACTTGGAAGGAGGGTTGCTGTGAAATTCCAGCGCATGACCCCTTTTTATTATATTTAAGACAAACTCGTTCGAGGTTGTCTCTTCCCATTGAGGAAGAAATTTGCTTAATCTTCCTCCCACAGGAACCCTGACGTCACTGGGGTTTGGGATCCTGATTGGGGCGGCTAAACAGTATGCCCCCTTTTTCTTTCCCTTTATGTCCCGACCAATGTTTTTTGGGGGTTGAACTCTTCTCTGATTTAGAGGGTTCCTTAAAGGGACGAAAACATTTTCTTTGAAAATTTTTCTTTTTTGCGGGAAAGGTTTTCTTTTTGTCCGCCGTCCTTTCTAAGGCGGAGTCTAATTCAGGCCCGAAGAGTAAGTCTCCTGTAAAAGGGACGCTGCACAGGCGGGTTTTAGACGCCGTGTCTCCCCCCCAGGTTTTCATCCATACTGACCTCCTTGCTGCCACTGAAAGTGCTGCAGATTTAGCCGTAAATTTAACGGAGTCCGTGGAGGCGTCAGAGATGAAACTGGTGGCCTTAAAAAGCATAGGGAAGGATTTCAAAAGCTCCCCCCTAGGAGTGCCTGCCTTTAAGTGTTCTTGTAGTTGCGATAACCAGAACTCCAGGTTTCTAGCTACACAGGAAGTGGCTAGAGCTGGTTTTAAGCCTGCCATAGAGGCATCCCAGGCCCTCTTTAAGACAATGTCTGTTCTCCTGTCCATGGGATCTTTCAGGTGGCCCATATCCTCAAAGGCCAGATCAGCCTGCTTTGAGATTTTGGACAGAGGGGCGTCTAGTTTTGGATTTTTATTCCAGACCGCCTCTGGGCTCTCATCAAAAGGGAACCTTCTCTTAAGGGATTTAGGAAAGAAAACCTTCTTGTCTGGTTCCGACCACTCCTTAAGGACAAGGTCAGAAAGCCCTTATGTATAGGAAAAACCCTTGCTTTCTTTTTCCCCAGAGCCTCATACATTTGATCATGTCTGGATAACTGAGTTTCTTCCTCCTCAATTTCCAGCGTATCATAGATAGCCCCCATTAGCTCATCTACTTCCTCGAGAGATAATCTATATTTTGAGGCTTTAGATGCTGCTTGATCCTCTTCCTGACCCGAGTCAGTGTCAGAGGATTCGGGGCTAATCAACGTGGGGCTAGGCTCCCTGACCATACGGGGCTCCCCTGAGCTGGGTGTTGTAAGGCATGGTGAGGATGAGATTATAGTTGTTTTACTCGTGGAGGCAGCTGCAGCTGATCCCACGTCAGTGATTAACTCCCGGAGGGACTTAAAGGTCGACGCCATTTCCTCTTTAAAGGAGCCCAAAAACTTTGCTAAAGGGGAATCTGCCTCAGATTTAAGCAAGCTTGCAATGCATTGCTTGCATAGGGCTTTGTTAGAGCCAGAGGACAACCTATTCCCACAATTAGGGCACTTTTTGCGGCCTGTCTTGTCTTCCCTTGGCATCTCTTTAGCCTGAAAATAAGAAGACAAAGGATTTCTTAGCGTCAGCACCATGTCCCTCTTAGAATCACCACTAACAAACAACCTCACTGTGAGTAAACCGCCACCGTGGGGTACTACAGGGCCCAGCCTACAAACACCACCACTCCACCAGAGTAATAGCATGCCCAGCAGCCTACCTGGGTTTGGCTGGTGCCTGTCTCCGCCGGAGTATCCTGGGGAATAGCCTCCATGGTCCCCCTCTGACGCTCCGAATCCCGCCGCTAATCCGGTATAGCTGGACGCTGGTCGGGCTTCACAGGCACAGCGCTGGCTCTCCCTCTCCTCCTTGTACCCTTGGAGACCCGGAACCGGAAGTCTCGGCACGCAGTGATGACGCGGTTCCGCCGGAAGTGAACGCTCGGCGTCTCCGACCCCCTGCAACGAGGAGGGAAGATGGAAGGTTCCACTCACCACTCCTGGGGGAAACCGGCGTCATTCTGCCCCTGGCCACCTCGGCACTGGAAGGAGGAGGGTAACGGGTCTGCTCCGGTTCAGCTGGACGGTACCCGAGCCAAAGAAAAAAGGTATGGACCCAAACTGCAGCCATAAACCAGGACCCGGTCCCTTAGGCTTGCAGGTTCTCAGGCAGCCCCTGAGAGGGGCCTCCAGGTTCCTGGCAACATGTTCCTCCGACGGAGGAAACACAAATGACTGACCAGGCACCTGAGGGACCGCCTTTTGAACTGTGGCAATGTGTTTCCTGTGTCGATGGGAGGAGCTCCATCTCTCAAGGGCTGTCCTGGAAGAACACTTGGGAAATTTAAATAAAGATTAAAAAAAACAAGCAGGAATGTTAACCCTTTTGCACTGGCCCCTCCCAGCCCTTTAAGAAGTTTCAGATGCCGGGAGGTAGGGCGGGGTTTATGAGCATGTCGCCATCGTGATCGCCTGTCACAGCTGTCACATGCTCGAAAAACTTTCCATAAGATGCCAGTAACTGTGTCGGGAGCACGCAGCACAGGAGCTCTCGGCACAGCTGTGCTTACATTCTGGTACACAAAAATGCGTCTCTCAATGCTAAGGCCCACCCGCCAAGAGGCCACATATTTGCATACTGTCGTCACCAAGGCGTTAACAAGCTGGGTCCCCCGTGCATGAGTAACAATATGAAGCTCTGCCACCCAACTCGATGGCGGGCCCAGTTGGCTGAATGGACAGTGCTGCTAACTGACCCCGCTCCCTCTCCATACACTTTAGCTGTATCTTGCTCTTCTACCTCCCTTCCTGTTCCCGCCATACAAATAACTTTACTGCATCTACTTAGAGATAGACAACTTTGTCTAGGGGGTTTAGGAGGATCTTAGCCTTCTCTATCTACAGCAGTAACAAATGGCAGTGGCAGATCCAGGAGTGGAAAGCAGAGACTGGAAGTGGAACCATCGCCCTCCCCAGAACCTCATTACACTCCAAATTCTCCTGTATTGGTTTTCCGTGCCAACCTTCCATCTCACAGGTTTCGGAGTCAAAGTCAGACATTAGTGGATGCGGCCTCAGCCTGCTTCCATCACCATGTGGCCTTTACTGTCCCCCACCCAGTACTCCATTCCCTGCCAGCACACAATGTGTGCAAGGCCCAGGGGAATTCTACTTGGTGAGTCTCTCATTTCAATATTTCTTTATTGATTTTCAATAAGGTAAACAAGATAAACATTTGTAAGAGCATAGCACATGTTCCGACTAGAGCAAACAGAGGCAAAGCATACAAAGTAGGGTTGAGTCACGCAAAACCAGTCCACAGTACAGACTAACTAAATGTGGATCAATGGTGATCATTAGAGTTGTAACATAGTAATGCAATATCCCCAGTCGGGGAGAAAAGGGGTGTGGGAAGGAGAGCATCAGCTAGACATTATATTAGTTACACCAGAGGGGTTGGGTACACAGGAGACTAAATCAGGCGCATAGTAGAGTCCCTAATTTCTCCTGCCACCATCTTCTAGCACCTCCTCAGGGCAGTATTTGAAAATACATTTGAGTATACTAGGATTACTTTAAATAGTATTTTCTTAAAATACAATACTTGTGCTTAGCTAAGGGGCTTAATATTGTACTACTGGAAAAGACTCTGGGAGTGCTAAAGTCCATGGGGTTAGGGGTCGCAAAATACTTGCCCTGTCCCAGGCGCTGACAACCCACACTACGCCACTGCTAATGACCACTTTCACTAAGTCAGAATGTAATGGGAAACCCAATGTTTTAGAGTTGTCACCAAACCAGGAGAGGAAATCGTCCAAAGAGAATACTTGTTCCAGTGACAATTGTATGTGTTTGACTTTGGTGGACATTTTGTTTTTAGTTTCTGTTGTATCTCTAGAACAAGGGAAAATCTACCCAGCAAGGTGCAGCAAAAGAATAACATGACAGGGGTTATTACTTCCATACTCGATCCAACACTAAATAAAACGTTTTTGGCTATACATAAATTTTTAGGCAAAGGGGAGTCCGCTTTGTTCGAATTTTATGAAATAACAACATTTTCTGTTTTTGGAGCTCCTGTTAGTTTCTTCATTTTAGGGGCTCTTAAACATTATGTTAAAAAAAAAATAACCTGCCAAAACAGCAATGTGGTCTTCACATACGCTGCTTCAATCACCATTATGCAAAATTTCTATAGCACCAACAGTTTACGCAGTGCTTTACTAAATGCACGGAATGATTTAACTTTGACCAGTGACAGAAAAATACTGTCTGTGCTCTGTTTTCTTGCCTTACACATTAATTCCAAGTAACTAGCCATTTCCTCAGTGATTACGTCACAGAGCACTGAATGATAGATAATAAATTTGCTCTGGGGAAATTTATAAATGAATTTGCTGGTGACGACAGCTGACTTACGAGCTTTAGAGAAGAATCAGAGCGAGTCAACAGCCCCAGCATATAAGAAATGTACCTTTGAAAAATAATTATTATAGCATCATTTTAAAACATTGCACCTTCTGAAACAAAACACTGAATCCACCATTTCTGTGATTGATACCTATAATATGGAAGTTAAAACATGCCTGTCTTAACATAACTGGAGGAAATCACCCAGGTCTGTCTGTCTATAGATATATCTGTCCATTTATTATCCATTCAAGTTTTATTTTGCATCCTACTACTAGACTATTTATTGCCAATTGTAGCAATCAAAAAATAAAAAATAAAATAAAAACACACCTTAAGAAATCTGTGTTGAAATAAATACTAAGGTTGTGGTTGTAACAGCCCAATATGTACAATACTCTATAATCCCTTTATCAGGGTTTCTCAACTAGGGTTCCTCCAAAAGTTGCTCAGGGTTTTTTAAGCAATGAGCAATTTTTGCCTCTCAGATAAGTTTCCACCAACATCAATGCTCATTTTAGCCACGTCTAAGGGGTAATTCTTCCCAATGACTACAAGTGTAAGGAACATTCTTCCCACTGACCATCACGCTAATGTGGTTTCCTGACACCAGAAAGCCATTTCAATGGTTCCTCTGTGTTGAGAAAGACTGAGCTATATCCTAACTTTAATATTCGCTAACCAGAATAGATATCTATTCAATCAGTGAATAAATCTAAACACAAAAAGATGAAAAAAAAAAAAAGGCTTTATTGCACGCATATTTTTAAAAATGCTAGTTGTCTTATTGTCATGCTTGTCCTATGGGTTCAATAGCTATACATAGCTATACATTATAGTGCCTTGCAAAAGTATTCACCCCCTTGGCATTTTTGTGTTGTCTTACAATCTGGAATTAACATGGATTGTTTGAGGATTTGCATCATTTAATTTACAGAACATGCCCACAACTTTGAAGAGGTTTTTTTCTTGTGAAGCAAACAATAAATAGGACAAAATAACAGAAAATGTCAATGTGCATAACTATTCACCCACCTAAAGTCAATACTTTGTAGAGCCACCTTTTGCGGCTATCGCAGCTCCGAGTCGCTTTGGATAAGTCTATGAGCTTGCCACATCTTACCACTGGAATTTTTGCCCATTCCTACTTGCAAAACTGCTCTAGCTCCTTCAAGTTGGATGGTTTGCGCTTGTCAACAGCAATCTTTAATTGTGACCACAGATTTTCTATTGGATTGAGGTCTGGGCTTTGACTAGGCCAGTCCAACACATTTACATGATTCCCCTTAAAACATTCAAGTGTTACTTCAGCAGTGTGTTGGGGGTCATTGTCCTGCTGGAAGGTGAACCTCCGTCGTAGCCTCAAATCACACACAAAGTGGTATAGGTTTTGCTCAAGAATATCCCTGTATTTAGCACCATCCATCTTTCCCTCAACTCTGACCAGTTTCCCAATCCCGAATAGGGAAGGTGTTCTTTGGGTGATGTGATGGGATGGGTTTGCGCCAGACATAGCGTTTTCTTTGATGGGCAAAAAGTTAAATTTTAGTCTCATCAGACCAGAGCACCTTCCTCCATACATTTTGGGAGTCTCCCACATGCCTTTTCACAAACTCAAAATGTGCCATTTTGTTTTTTGCTGAAAGTAACAGCTTTCTTCTGGCCATTCTGCCGTAAAACCGAACTCTATGGGGCGTACGGCTTATTGTCATCCTATGTACAGATTCTCCAGTCTCTGCTGTGGAGCTCTGCAGCTCCTCCAGGGTCTCTGTGCTGCCTCTCTAATTAATGCCCTCCTTGCCCGGTCCGAGAGTTTTGGTGTGCGGCCGTCTCTTGACAGGTTTGCTGTTGTGCCATGTTCTTTCCATTTGGTTATGATATATTTGATAATGCTGCTAGGGATCAAAGATTTGGATATTTTTTTTTTTTATAACCTAACCTTGACTTGTACTTCTCAACATTGTCCCTTACTTGTTTGGAGAGTTCCTTGTTCTTCATGGCAGTGTTTGGTTAGTGGTGCCTCTTGCTTAGGTGTTGCAGCCTCTGGGGCCTTTCAAAGAGGTGTGTATATGTAATGACAGATCATGTGACACTTAGATTGCACACAGGTGGACATCATTTCACTAATTATGTGACTCTTGAAGGTAATTGGTTGCACCAGAGCTTTTTATGGGCTTCATAACAAAGGGGGTGAATACATAAGCACATGCCAATTATCAGTTTTTTTTTATTTCTTCAAAATAATTTTATGTATATATTGTTTTACAAATTTTACCTCACCAACTTAGAATATTGTGTGCTGATCCATCACATATAATTCAGATTAAAAAAACATTGAACTAAAGGCTGTACTATAACAAAATAGGTAAAAAGCCGGGGGGGGGGGGGGGGTGAATACTTTTGCAAGGCACTGTATGTGTATGTAATTTTATATATATATATATATATATATATATATATTTATTTATTTATTACACACACACACTACATGCAAGAACATATGTCAAAAATATTCAAGCACCTTTTATTTAAATCGAGGGGCTCACAAAACTCCTCTTTAGTCTTAGCTATATTTTAACAATTTTTCTACTAACCCTAAAATTGTCAATTAATCCCAGCCAGCGTACATGTTCCTGTCCTAACCACTGTTTAATACACAGCTGTGATTTCAGTGGAAAGGAAATAAGTAATTATATATGACTTACAAGATAAAGATAAAAAACGTATCCTTCAGGATAACAGCAAACAATCCCCATATGGTCAAGTTATGTCAATGAATAAACCAAACATCACAACACACACCAAACAAACAAACACTGTAATAATCATGGACATCATTGTCTGAGCCAAAATGGCACACAAGATTTGTGTAAATGCCACAATGGAAAAAGGACAGAAAAAATGCTCATCAATGTCACAGATGAAATGGCACACTAAATGTCACAGATGAAAATACTAGATCAGATTTTCATTATACCAAGACGCCTCTAAACCAACTCCAGCACTGATTTTTTTATATCGATGATAATCTAAATGCCATTCATTTGTATCTTCCTGAATTATTCGCTTTTTTCAAGAAATTTACAATAGCGAAAAAAAACGGCCAAGCTAGGATTTATGTGTTTATTCATGGTCTTACCTACAGTGTAGATCAGCCCCTCCTAAATCTTCAGCAGATACTTGCTCTCCAGTAGCAGCCTTTACCTAAAATAACAAATATCACCATATGAAGGCAAAAGTACTGTACCCATATTTTAGCTTCACACTGTCTTGTTCAAATAATAAGCAAGATTCGAGGAAGGAGAGATTTTCTTCTAAAAAAAAAACGTAAAATACTTAAGCAAAATTAAAGGTGAAACTTTTTTTATTTTTTGATAGAGTGGAGAGGGATTAGAATACCTGACAGGTTTTATTGTGGTCTGTGGCCCCCTTAGGGAGATTTACCCTTTCTATTTGTCCTTTTTACCATTATCATTGAAAGTAAAAACAAAGTCTGAAATTTTGAGTTGTCTCCAAAAAAGTAACAGATGGGAAATCTTTCACTAGGTTTTGGTAACCTGGGTGTCCCCAAAGAATTCCCTCAATTTACAGGGATGTCCTCTCACTTCCTGTTTGGCTATGGGACAGGAAGTGATGATAATTCTCCGCAATGGGACACAGATGGTGGAAAAAAAAAAAAAAATCTGACGGGTTTTAAACCTTCCTTACTCCACCCAAAATGAAAAAAAAAAAAAAAAGGTTTTGCCTATATTTAAGGTAAATGGCAACAGGCTTAAATTGCATTTTTAAGCTTTTAAACAGATGAGAGATTTTATATATATATATATATATATATATATATATATATATATATATATATATATATATATATATATATATATATATATATATATATATATATATATATATATATATATATATATATATATATATACACACACATACATACATACATACATACATACATACACACACACACACACACACATATACATATATACACACACAGTTACATAGTTAGTAAGGTTGAATAACACCACCAGTCCATCCAGTTCAACCTGAGTGAGTGTCTACAATTGTCCCTATCCCTGCACACTCATATCAGTCCCTACCCTCTAGGAACCCACAATCCAAGGTCCCCGTTCCATTTTGTCCTAAATAAATTGTACCGCGCTCCTACTCACAATTGGTACACAAGATAGTGCTGTAAATCAATATAAGTAATAATAATAGTGAAAATTAATAATAAAAATGAATAATAAATATATTAATACAGTATTAAAGTGCTCGTGCTCCGTGAATCACACACAATGCAAAGTGATTTAAGTAAATATTGCAACAAAGTCTATACATTTTGAATTAAAAATATTCAGTCCATAGTAATGAATAAAGTGATTAGGTGCCTTCATGCAATGTGTACTCCTCCCCCATCAGGTGTACCCTCACCTTAAAGGCTTAAAATTAAGCCTAGAGTAGTTATCAGCAGATGGTCTGGGTCATTCTGATGTGTCCTTTTAATGTGCTGGCTGCTGCATGTAGATACTCCACACTGGTAACCCCCTGCTCCCAATGGTAGACCAGCTCTATGTGGATTCTATTATGTCCTGGTTATTTCCACCAATCCTCCTCACATAAACCACATGGGGAAAAATAATAGAGGCATACAATAGTGTAATATTATTCATTATCACTTTATTCATTACTATGGACTTTTGCTGAATTTTTTTAATAAAAACACAGCATTTCAATGCATGGACTAGTGACAGCAACAGCTCCGGGAAGGTACAGTGTGCTGCGCTGCTTAATTTTTCTCCCTGACTTTACTTAAAGGGTCACGTAAGGACACTTCATTCATGTCACTGCACAGCAGGGTGGTGCATTATGCAGTGCCATTCAGTGTAGTGGGGAAAAAAAATTAGCCATGTGCACATCACATCAGCGTTGTGTTAAAAATGGAGCACATGGAAAATAAAACTTTTCTATGTGTCCTAGAAAAACGCAGGTCACTGCACATTAGCATGAGCAAACCTGCTGGTGGGAAATAAGAATGCAATATATGCACATGCAATATCTCATATTTACCTGTAAAAAAAGGTATTTTTTTTTTTATTTGTACTTTCTAGTCCTGGCTATAATAAAGAAAGCAAATACAAAACCAAAATTGTTTTATGATTTGAATAGCGCTGGAACTGCTGTGTCCACGTAGGGAAGAATACCCCTTGCCTTCTGCCTCCCTAACTACATAGGATAGCAATAAAAACAGTTTCTAGGCTGTAAACCTCGGTAGAATTATAGATTGGTGGAGGCACCGGGATCTGAAGCTGTGGACACAGCTAGAGCAAGCTCAGTTACAAGGCCCTCTGCAAGGTGCTGTCTGGTGCTATGCCCATCTCGAAACGAGAGTAAGAACACACCCTCTGATAGGGACGACACTTTGAGTGGGATCACAATCCTGCACTACACAATCACTATCCCTACCCAATTCTCCGCTGTACCCTATTATAGGGAACCCACAATTCCCTCCGGGACTAGACCCCCAAGTTAGGAATGCTATGATGGCTATAAATTGCACACAGGCACGACACTTCCGGACTCATGACTCTTGGCCTTCCGTAGAGGTACTACAGTGCCTTGCGAAAGTATTCGGCCCCCTTGAACTTTTCAACCTTTTGCCACATTTCAGGCTTCAAACATAAAGATATAAAATTTTAATTTTTTGTGAAGAATCACCAACAATTGGGACACAATTGTGAAGTGGAACGAAATCTATTGGATTTTTGAAACTTTTTTAACTAATAAAAAAATGAAAAGTGGGGCGTGCAAAATTATTCGGCCCCCTTGCGTTAATACTTTGTAGAGCCACCTTTTGCTGCCATTATAGTTGCAAGTCGCTTGGGGTATGTCTCTCAGTTTTGCACATCGAGAAACTGAAATTCTTGCCCATTCTTCCTTGCAAAGCAGCTCGAGCTCAGTGAGTTTGGATGGAGAGCTTTTGTGAACAGCAGTTTTCAGCTCATTCCACAGATTCTCGATTGGATTCAGCTCTGGACTTTGACTTGGCCATTCTAACACCTGGATACGTTTATTTGTGAACCATTCCTTTGTAGATTTTGCTGTATGTTTGGGATCTTGTCTTTGTGATAAATCTCCTTCCCAGTTTCAGGTCTTTTGCAGACTCCAACAGGTTTTCATCCAGAATGGTCCTGTATTTAGCTGCATCCATCTTCCCCTCAATTTTAACCATCTTCCCTGTCCCTGCTGAAGAAAAGCAGGCCCAAACCATGATGCTGCCACCACCATGTTTGACAGTGGGGATGGTGTGTTGAGGGTGATGAGCTGTGTTGCTTTTCCGCCAAACATATCGTTTTGCATTGTGGGCAAAAAGTTTGATTTTGGTTTCATCTGACCAGAGCACCTTCTTCCACATGTTTGGTGTGTCTCCCAGGTGGCTTGTGGCAAACTTTAGACGAGACTTTTTTATGGATATCTTTGAGAAATGGCTTTCTTCTTACCACTCTTCCATAAAGGCCAGATTTGTGCAGTGTACGACTGATTGTTGTCCGATGGACAGACTCTCCCACCTCAGCTGTAGTTCTCTGCAGTTCATCCAGAGTGATCATGGGCCTCTTGGCTGCATCTCTGATCAGTCTTCTCCTTGTCTGAGCTGAAAGTTTAGAGGGACGGCCAGGTCTTGGTAGATTTGCAGTGGTCTGATACTCCTTCCATTTCAAAATGATCGCTTGCACAGTGCTCCTTGGGATGTTTAAAGCTTGGGAAATCTTTTTGTATCCAAATCCGGCTTTAAACTTCTCCACAACAGTATTACGGACCTGTCTGGTGTGTTCCTTGGTCTTCATGATGCTCTCTGCACTTTCAACAGAACCCTGAGACTATCACAGAGCAGGTGCATTTATACAGAGACTTGATTACACATAGGTGGATTCTATTTATCACCATCAGTCATTTAGGACAACATTGGCTCATTCAGAGATCCTCGCTGAACTTCTGGAGTGAGTTTGCTGCACTGGAAGTAAAGGGGCCGAATAATTTTGCACGCACCACTTTTCAGTTTTTTATTTGCTAAAAAAGTTTAAAATATCCAATAGATTTCGTTCCACTTCACAATTGTGTCCCACTTGTTGGTGATTCTTCACAAAAAATAAAAGTTTTATATCTTTATGTTTGAAGCCTGAAATGTGACAAAAGGTTGAAAAGTTCAAGGGGGCCGAATACTTTCGTAAGTAATCACACGGGCCCCTTCAAATTACCTTTTTGGACCGCCGTCCAACTAAGACACTTCCTTACCTCTTTGCCCTCCTCACAAGGGTTTGCTGAACCCCTGACTACCTTTGAAGGTTACTGCTCCGAAAACGGCACACTCCCGCGAACGCTGTCCACTATGTATAACCTTCTTGTCGCCCCCCGAGATACCGCGCACCTGGCCTTTCTGAAAAAATGGGAGAGGGAACTGAACTGTACGTTTACTTTGAACCAGACTCAACGTATCACAACACTTGCCCTAAAATCCTCTATTTGTACGAAAGTACAGGAAACCAACTATAAGCTCTTGACAAGGTGGTATCTCACCCCCCAAGCTTTACATACATACTACCCGGACACCTTGGCGCTTTGCTGGAGAACGTCAGAGAGAATGGGGCACTTTGTTACATATATTTTGGTCCTGTTCGAAGCTATCCTGGTCTACAGTCAGGACCATTATTCAGAAGTTCACAGAGTACGTTATCCCAGACGACCCAGGCCTTCTTCCTCTTACACGTAAACACAATGTCCATTAAACGATACAAAAAAAAAAAAAAATCGGTCGTATGTCACCTGGTAAACGCCACTAGATCCTGTATCCCCCTTCAATGGAAAAGCCAAACCCCACCTTCGGTGGCGTCCTGGATTCAGAAAGTAGAAGACGTCAGTAAAATGGAGGACCTGGTGCTCACTGCGAGACAACAACACGAACAATTTACAAAGACTTGGGCACTGTGGCACCAGTTTCTCTTCTCGACAGAGGGTACCTCCCTCAGGGCCTCGTGCTGAGGCCATTAGTTTGGCAAGCGCCAAAACCAGGGCTGTTCCGAATTAACCAGAACCCTTCCACCTTTTCTTTATTTTTTTGGGAGTATTATGTGCTTACGGAGGTCTCGACCTCATCATGTCAGGTTCGTTTACCAGAAATATATTGACATGTCTGAGATGTATATGTTATATACGTGATATGCATATGTATATGCCCTTTTTATTTTATTTTTTTGTATTCATTGTCTCCTCCCTCCCTTCCCCCTTTTATGTACGTATAATGTTTTGTTAACGCCCATGTTGTGCATCTCTAAAAATGAATAAAGTTTATATTTGGGAAAAAAAACTGTTTCTAACCCTGTCCCACTAAAATACAACTGACTACACTTCACAAAGACAGGGCAGAAAGCTAAAAAGATTTATTTGATATGCTGCAAAACTAGTAAGTTACCTAATGGCAGGCAGTACTCAATATGAGAAAGGATGAGCACCCCCCTGACCTCATACATAGTAATGAAGTGCACAAAGGGTATACCCTGGAGATATACACAGAACACAGATATGAAAAGAAGTGCTTTTGTTATCTGAGAGAAGAAGTACTATGACCTTCAACGAAGCTGAGTTTGTCAATGGCTCCTATGCTGAGAAACCAGGTGCACTAGTGGGACATTCTAGGTGAAATTACTAATATGATGAATAATCAGATGGCACAGACAGGATAGTCTCAGTATACCATATGCGACCTTCTATATACCTTCAAGCAAACTGTGCAATGATAACAGGGACTCTTTCAATTCCTGCAAAGCCATGAGCCCATTTGCAATGCAATGTTTGCTAGATGTGCACCAGGGTGTATAGCTGTGTACTACTTTTGTTTAGTAGTGCATACAGTCATAGCCAAAATTGTTGGCACCCCAGAAATTTTTCCAGAAAATCAAGTATTTCACAGAAAAGTATTGCAGTAACTCGTTTTGCTATACACATTTATTCCCTTTGTGTGTACTGGAACAAAACAAAAAGAGAGAGGGAAAAAAAAAGCAAATTTGGACATAATGTCACACAAAATTCCAAAAATAGGCTGGTCAAAATTCTTGGCACCCTTTCAAAATTGTGGATCAATAAGATTGTTTCAAGCATGTGATGCTCCTTTAAACTCACCTGGGGCAAGTAACAGGGGTGGGCAATATAAAAATCACACCTGAAAGCAGATAAAAAGGAGAGAAGTTCACTTAGTCTTTGCATCGTGTGTTTGTGTGTGCTACACTAAGCATGGACAACAGAAAGAGAAGAGAACCGTCTGAGGACTTGAGAATCAAAATTGTGGAAAAATATCAAGAATCTCAATGTTACAAGTCCATCTCCAGAGATCTAGATTTGCCTTTGTCCACAGTGCGCAACATCATCAAGAGGTTTGCAACCCATGGCACTGTGGCTAATCTCTCTGGGAATGAATGGAAGAGACAAATTGATGAAAGGTTGCAACGCAGGATATTCCGGATGGTGGATAAGCAGCCCCAAACAAGTTCCAAAGAAATCCAAGCTGTCCTGCAGGCTCAGGGAGCATCAGTGTCAGCGCAAACTATCTGTAGACATTTAAATGAAATGAAACACTATGGCAGGAGATCCAGGAGGACCCCACTGCTGACACAGAGACATAAAAAAGCAAGACTACAGTTTGCCAAAATGTACTGAGTAAGCCAAAATCCTTCTGGGAAAACATCTTGTGGACAGAGCAAGATAGAGCTTTTCGGTAAAGCACGTCATTCTACCGTTTACCGAAAATGGAATGAGGCCTACAAAGAAAAGAACACAGTACCTACAGTGAAATATGGTGGCTGTTCAATGATGTTTTGGGGTTATTTTGCTGCCTCTGGCACTGGGTGCCTTGAATGTGTGCAAGACATAATGAAATCGGAGGATTACCAAAGGATTTTGGGTCATACTGTAGAGCCCAGTGTCAGAAAGCTGGGTTTGCGTCTCGAGATCTTGGGTCTTCCAGCAGGACAATGACCCCAAACATACGTCAAAAAGCACACAGAAATGGATGGCAACAAAGCGCTGGAGAGTTCTAAAGTGGCCAGCAATGAGTCCAGATCTAAATCCCATTGAACGCCTGTGGAGAGATCTTAAAATTGCTGTTGGGAAAAGGCGCCCTTCCAATAAGAGAGACCAGGAGCAGTTTGCAAAGGAAGAGTTGTCCAAAATTCCAGGTAAGAGGTGTAAGAAGCTTATTGATGGTTATGGGAAGCAACGGATTTCAGTTATTTTTTCCAAAGGGTATGCAACCAAATATTAAGTTAAGGGTGCCAAGCATTCTGACCAGCCCATTTTTGGAGTTTTGTGTGACATTATGTCCAATACACACGGCGGAGAAAGGTGGAGGAGCAGACACCAGAGCCGCCGCTGCCCGCAATCCAGGAGAGGACACCATAGTCCCGCCACACAGAGGTGCTGGACCGCCTGTGGGGGGGCTGTGCCTAGCCGCCAGGTGTTTGTTTTCCTGCCTCTCCCCCTAAAGGAGAACCCACCAGCCGCCACTGTTGCTATGCTATGAATAGCCCATGTTGTGAAGAATGCCAGAATATCAGATTATATTACACACTGCTAAATGAGCCAAAACAGAGATAATCCCACCTCTTCCTCTTCTGTTAGGAATGGTGCCAACTAAATCTTTAGGAAATCTTATTAGAAACCCATATCAAATTAATATTTGTAAAAAATGATTTTTACGTCATAGTTACCTGTAAAATCCTTTTCTTTATGTACATCACGGATCACAGTTAGGCTAATAGTCATTACCTACTGGGCTGTACGCCATCTCTAGGTGAATGGACACTTGTAGACAAAGTCTTAGACAGGAAGTGATCCCCTATATAACTCCTCCCATACAGGAACCACTTCAGTTTTGTAGCAAGCACTGAATCCTCAAAAAGAGGGGAGGGACCTCTGTATCCCATGATGTACTCAAAGAAAAGGATATTACAGGTAAGTATGACAAAAACATCCTATTTTCTTTATCATACATCACGGGACACAGAGTTAGGCTAATATTTATTACATACTGGGACATCCCAGAGCAATAGCCTTGAGAGGAAGGCCCAACAATAGCCATCAGACCTTATACGGCAGTCTGTAGTATACTGCGGTCGAAAGACGAATCCTCGGCTGCTCGAACATCCACTTGATAAAATGTTGTGAACGTATGCACTGAAGACCAGGTAGCAGCCTTACAAATCTGAGATACAGATACCTGGTAGTGAAAAGCCCAGGAGGTTCCTACACCCCTGGTAGAATGAGCTCTCATCCTAAAGGAAGGAGCCTTACGTTTCAGACCATAGGCCTGAATGACCAACTGGCAGACCCATTTGGCAATGGAAGCTTTGGAAGCTCCCTGAACCTTCTTGGGTCCTTCTGGTAAAACAAAAAAAGGACTCTGATCTTTGGATCTCCGCAGATCTAGACAAATAAACTGACTGCACGAGCGACGTCCAAGGAATGCAGTATTCTCTTCCGCCGAACGAGACTGAGAGAAAAAAAAAGGCAAAACAATGTCCCGATTTAAATAAAAGGCTGACAAGATGGATGGAATAGGAAGCAACACCACCTTGTTGTGGTGAAGAATTAGGTATGGTTCCTTACATGAAAAGGCTGCCAATTCGGACACCCTTCTAACTGAGGTGATGGCCATCAGGAAGGCTAGCTTGCATGACAGGGTCTAGAAGGAAGGAAAGAAGCCCTTCCTGAGGACGTAAACTGTATTGCGAAATGCGCACAGGCTGCTGGGAAATGTTCTCGTCATTTCCAGTCTAATGAAAGTGAGGCTTGGAACGCACGTCGCTGTGAGGAGACACAGGGACAGAGTAGGAGATAGAGTGAGACTCCCCTCCCCATATATACGGCTGGATCAGCTTGGTGCCGGCTTAGAGGCACTATAACATGTGAGTTTAACTGTATTTTTTTTTACTTTTTTTAATAAAAATGGCTACCCATATGTCTTTATGAGAATCAATAGAACAAGAGACATTAGTATACTGCTTGGGAAGGCGGTTGCTGGATCCATTAAAAACGGAGTGGTTATCCTAAACAAATGAACCAAAAGGCACATATTTTGATATATCTGGTGAGGGCCATTGCACTAGATGGTGGTGAAGTCACGCTAAGTGGTGGAAGTAGGAGCACTAATTATTGTGACGGAATGTCATTGTTGCACAGGAGTGATTACTCACTGAGGACATTCATTGTACTGTGGTGTACACATATATGTTTAAGATATTTGTGGGACTGTGTTGTACATGCATATGCTGAGAATTTGAGATTTAACAGATAGAGATTAATATTGGCACATAACTTCTTTTTTGTTTTATATATATTCATTTTTATTATGTTTTGATATTTAGCACTTGCCATAAGGTATTCTCAACAGTGGTATGGTTATCATAAGGATCATGATATGATATAGATACAAGATATATATGTTTTAAGAGTGGTAATATATATTTTTCACAGAAGTTAGCGCAATCCATTTACCAAATTATCATTTTTAAACATTCTATCCTTGTGGTGGCATGTATTTATGATTGCAGCAAACTAGGTTGGTGATCACATATTTTTAGTTTTTTTTTAGGCCAGTAGCATACCTTTTTTAGACAATCTGTTCTGTCCTTGACTATCTCCACTGAGCTGTGAGCCCCTCTAGGTTTTCTCCCCCACCCAAGAGACTTGCATCTGTGGTCAGTACTCTCCAAGATACCGGGCGGAAGGATCTTCCCTTTCGCAGGTACTGATCCTGCAACCACCAGCTTAGGCTTAAGCTCGCCCGAGGAGACAAGAACATGGCATAATCCAGGGCTTGCCCTCTCCTGTTCCAAGCCGACAAGATGTCTTGTTGTATAGGCCTCAAATGTAACTGGGCATACGGCACTGCCTCAAAGGAAAACACCGTCCTTCCTAGAAGACCCATACAGAGACAAATGGAGGGTTGTCTGGTGCCCCTTATCTGACACACCTGATCCTTATGGGTGGCAAAAATACCCTTGACCTAAATACTTGACTTTGAACTGGTCTCAAGGGTGACGTTTCAGTATTTATGACCCAGCCCAAGCTTTCTAAATACCGCACTGTGCAGGCTATGCTCTGTTCTAGAGCGTGTAGTGCTTGATCTCTGAATAGGAGGCTGTCCAGGAACCCTGGGCCCTTAAAAGACCCAATACTGGTGCTAGGACCTTTGTGAACACTCGGGAAGCTGTGGCAGGTCTGAAAAGGAGTGCCATAAACTGAAAATGACGTTCCATCACTGCAAATCACAGGAACCTTTGATGAGGTTGAAAGATAGGTATGTGTAACTATGCATCCTTGATAACGATAGAGGCTAGAAAGCCTCCCATCCGAAGCGAGGCTACTACTGAGCGGACAGACTCCATCCGAAAGGATTGGATTAATAAATACTGGTTCAGGAATCTTAGATACAAAATGGGCCTTGTGTCCCCGTTTAGTCTTTGAACCGTAAACAGGTTTAAATAAAACCCCGCACACCCCTTTGGGATACAGGGACCTGTACAATTATTCCCCGATGCAATAAATTATGTAGTGCCTGAAACAATAAGTTTCTCTTTGGAGGATTCAAGGAAACGCTGGATTTTAGAAACCTCAGAGGGGGAACCCCACGTAATTCCAGCTTGCAACCACGGGATACTGTTAAGGTGACGCACTCATCCTGAACCACTGTTCTCCAAATGTCTGCAAAAGTACAGCAGCCTGAGAGAGTTCACTCCTCAATCGAGTGGGGGTATGCCCTCAAAAGGAGGGCTTCATCCCGGGTTTAGAAGAGATTTGGACTCAGAGCTTCTTCTGGCCCTGGTCCTGCGGCTTGCCCCTGGCTCTAGGGCCGTTTGGCCGTAGGACTGCCTTGGCGCTGAGACACCTGGAGGAAATGGTCCTTGAGATTTTAAACGAGGGGCGCCTGGTCTTTCTCTTCACAGGAAGTGCAAATCTCCAGAAATCTTTTGGCTAGATTTGTCCAAATCAAAACCAAACGTTCCCCATGAAAGGGGAACCCTGGCAATAAACTTCTTACAAGGAAGCTCGGCTGACCAGTTTTTAAACGTATGTACAGACAGGAGAGCCAAAACGAGAAACCTGCTGTATTGAATCCTTCAGGTCATCAACAGCAAAACACAGCGTTCAAGGTATATCTGCTCTGCTTTCAGCAGGATCATCCTCTTGGTTAGGCATGTCAGGCCATCTGACCTGATCCTTTAAGGACTGGCAGACTCCAATTGCTTTGACAGCTAGCCAAATAGCTGAACTGGCTAAAGAAAAGGAAGCCTTTAATAATTACTCCCGTTTGTTGTCAACAGGGTCCTTCAAGCCCCATGCGTTATCCACCGGACAAGTTAAGTTCTTGTTTAAATCAAGAGACTACCGCATCTAGGGCTGGCATGCTCCACTTCTTAGCAAACCTTTCCTCCATGGCATATACAAGGAAAAACCTCTTAGGAGGAAAGAAAATCCTGTCAGGTAGTTTGCAATCAGCATACACCACCTGTTTCAACAGTGGGTACAAGGGGAAAGCCTGTGCGGCCTGAGGTGGCCTCAGGGACCCCAAAGAGGACAGGAGGGCTGCTCAGGAACCTCTGCAGGAGGCAACTTGAAGGCAGAATGAACCATGTCAGAAAGAGTCTGGATCAAAAGCCTCTGGACATCTTCTGGCCCAGATTGCACAGAAGCAGACTAATCTCCCAGACCCCCCACAGAATCTTTGATATTTAGCTCTTCCCCATCCTCAACCCATTCCTGCTCCAAATTAGGAGGCTTAGGGGAGGGGGATTGGTCACGCTTCCTGCCACCCTGTGGGATGGAGGTAATCATGCCATCAATCCTGTGCTCTAACCTGGCTAGGGCTGAAGAAATTTCATCCTTGGTAAAAAAAAGGGTGAAGCAGCAGCATTGATTGTAGGCACAATACCAGACAAGTACAGCGGTTCAGATTGCTTGGAAGCCTCTGATCTCTCAGGGGATACAACACTAGTGTTACGACTAGGCTCCTCAGGAGCTACTGACAACATAAGTGTGCCTTTCCCTGTAGCTTTAACCCCACTTCACTTTTTTGAAGACATTGCAAGCCATAAAAAGGGAGTACCTGTGTTTAGTATTTACATACCCCATAAGGGAGACCCTTTAATAGGGCTTACCAAGCCCCTATGCAACAATCCTGCTAAGCACCTTAGACTGCCAAGCAACACCTGGTGACTCACGTGACCGGGGTAAGGAGAAATGAACCGCTGAAAATGGCTGGTTCAGAGCCTGCTCTGTGTCCCACAGCTGTCCTCTGGAAGCACCTCACGCTTGGCATACACAGATTAAATAAGCTGGCTGTGCGCCATTGCGTGTACAGTCCTGGTAAATGGGCACGGCTGTATTTGCATATGACTTAAATCTCCATTCGCCCAGATTAGGCTATGGCGCATGCACCATGGCCACCAAACAATCGCGAACTCCTGAGCACTTTGGCAAACGCACGTGCGCCATGGCGAACCAAGATGCGCAATGATGCACCCTCATGCGCAGACCACCATTTATATAGCTAAAAACAGCCAGACAGCAATAACAAAAAAAAGGTCCTCTATGCAAACACCCACAGCTAGCCCAAAACTCCCCTCTATGGTCACTGCACACAGGTGTCCAGCCTCTAGCTAGCTTGACTGATTGCTACAATCATTGGGGCACCCACAATAAGTAAATAAGGGGGTTTCACTTAGCCGTCCAGGAACAGGGCAGCCTTAGAAACTAAGAGCCCAATCTTCACCCTGTCACTTGAGGACCTTCAAGGACTGGGGTACCCTTTTCATGTTTTAGGGTCCACTCCATTGCACCTGTACAGCACCCTGCAGGAATGCCTTAGCTCTGTGGTGTCCAGGATTCCACTACGCAGGGACCAGCACCCAATTTGCATAGGTGTGAACCGCAGTGGTTGCAAGCGCTGATCAGTGTATTATGGTGGGGGTCAAAACACAAGAATGCAGCAGTAGAGATCCCTGCATCACACAAATCGTTGTGTGGGGATCAGTGAGGTTTTTTTATTTTTTATTCAACCCGTAGGTTCAATGAAACAAAACTTTACATTTTATACCCAGGGAGGAGCAGAGGAGTGTCTCGTCACCCTAGACCAGTGTTTCTCAAATCCAGTCCTCAGGCCCCCCCAACAGGTCATGTTTTCAGGATTTCCCTCAGATGAAACGGCTGTGGTAATTGCTAAGGCAGTGAAACTGATCAAATCACCTGTGAAAAATAATGGAAAACCTGAAAACATGACCTGTTGGGGGGGCCTGAGGACTGGATTTGAGAAACACTGCCCTAGACTAAGGCAGGAACTGTCCAAGATTTGAACTGTTAATAGGCAGCTTAATGTAGAAAGTTGATCGATCGACTTGGGTACAACCAGCCTGCTGGATTATCTTACGATTATTGCTAGCGGCTATGGCAGCTGTCTTCTCCCAGAAGCGACAGCTTCCTCTGCTCGCTCCCACCAGCAGAAGACAATTCCTCATTCGCCTGTCAGTACTGTCTGTGTTCATGGGGGAATCATCACTCGTGGTTGCAGGAAAGAAATTTGCACTGTGTATGGTCCGCCTAAGGGGCTGTGTATTTCTAAAGATGCATGTAGTGTAGGGATACACAACTCTAGTCCCTGCATACAAGAGTGGCTCTATAGGATGCTGCAAGAGCTAGGAGACACCTTGAAACAGAAAATCTGGGGAGCCAACAATATCACCAGCTTAAACTGGAAGATATGCAAGGCTTAAAAATAAAGAAGCTACATACTCAGTAAAAGATTAAATCAGCTGCTGAAAGTGCTAAAAAAAAACAGAGGGTTTAATAACACTTTATATATATATAATATATTGCAGCTTAGCAGTCCTTAGATGTGGTGGCTGTATTAGTTCTGTTTAGAGCTGCACGATTAATCATTAAGAATCGAGATCACAATCCCCCCCATCCCCCGCACGATCTTAAAGCATTTTCACGATTCTATGCAGAGAACTCTCAGCACAAGCCAACAACTGTAACAAAAAAAAAAACAACACACCACAGGCAGTCAAGTTTCACAACATTCCTCCAACAACTATAAATATTGCAATATTTTGCTCTTTAGATCAATGTGATGAACCTCCATCTGTAAAGGAGGTCAGCTTTACCACTTAAAGACTAAACCTTTTTCTGACACTTGTTGGCTTCAAGTTACATACATAGTTACATAGTTAGTAACGTTGAATAAAGACACCACTCCATCCAGTTCAACCTGAGTGAGTGTCTACAATTGCCCCTATCCCTGTAAATTGCACACTCAGGCCGCGTACACACGCGGGGACTGTTCCCTCAACTTTGTCCGTCAAACAGTTTCAGCAGACAGTCCGCTCAAAATTAGCATGGACGGACTTGCCCACACACGAACGAACGAACAGTCCGCTGAAACCGTGCGCGATGACGTGAACGGCACGTACGACGGGACTAGAAAACGACGTCCTATACACTGCAATGCAAACTTCGGCGTGTAAATCCTTTCTGAGCATGCGCGGAACTTAGTTTGATGAACAAGCCTACACACGAGGGGACTGTTCGCTGAAACAAAGTTTCAGCGGAGAGTTTTTCGGAATTTCCGAAAAACTTTGTTCAGCAGACTGTCCGCTGAAACTGTCCGCTGAAAGCCCACACACGAGCGGACTGTCCGCCGAAACACTGTTCAGTGGACAAAGTTGAGCGAACAGTCCCCGCGTGTGTACGCGGCCTCACATCAGTCCCTATGCTTAAGGAACCCACAAAGTTAAAAATCATTTTTTGCTAGAAAATTACTTAGAACCCCAAAACAACAATATATATATATTTTTTTTTAGCAGAGACCCTACAGAATAAAATGGTGGTGTTTTATATCTTAGCCCTTGTACACACGGTCAGAGATTCCGTCTGAATCTTTCCTATCGGATCGTTTTGTCGGATATTCCGACTGTGTGTGGTCTGCATCGGACTGTTTCCGTCTGAATATCCGACGGACCAACTTTTCCAACTTGCCGGTAAAATTTTCTGACAAAATGTTCCGATCGGACATACTCCGATCATGTGTAGCCTACTCCGACGGACAAAGTGCCACGCATGCTCAGATCAAATTCCTAGACCAAAGCTATTGGCTACTAGCCTGAACGTAGTCCTGTCTTAACGAAATAACGTCATCACGTTATGTACAATCGGATTTTCCGACAACTTGGTCCGACCGTGTGTATGCAACATCACTTCCGGACCTCTTCCGGAATGAATCCGCCGGAATAACTCAGACGGATTTGGTTGTCGGAATCTCCGACCGTGTGTACAAGGGCTAACTGTATATGCGCAGCGGTCTTTCAAATGCAATTTTTTGGGAAAAAAAATACACTTTAATATAGATATAAAAAAAAATTAAAAATCAAACAGTAAGGTTAGTCCAATATTTTTGTATAATATGAAAGATAATGTTACGCCGTGAGAATCGTGATCTTTATTCGTTAACTAGTAGTTTACACAATAAAGATAAGGATGTTTGTTCTGTATTACTGGCAGGACCAACGGGTATTTTCTGTACTCGCCGAAATTGCAGCCACCACATCAGAGAACTGGTAAGGTACAATATATTAAATTTTTTTGTTTTGAGACGCTTTCTACCCTGTAATTATGGTGTCAATGTTATTATGTCCAGCCCCTGTATGTTGTTCGAGCACACTAGGCATAGGGGTATCCCTGCTAGGCAGGATATGATGGGCTCTCCTAGAACAAATGTTACTATCCCTAATGCATACATTTACTTTTTACTTCTGTAATTGTTTTGTAATGACAGGCACATCGTTTATTTATTTTTTTAAATCAATGCTGTTTAACATTATTGTCAATAAAAAACCATCCTCCAATAAGCAACAAGTTCTGTATGCATATACCCCCCACTTGTAAGCATGTTTGCATGAAGAGGGATTCCTTCAGGTCCCATTACTGCTCCATATTTATGATCCTCTTTCCACAAGTCTAATTGAAGTCAATGTAAAAATCAATGGGCAGGTGGGCACTACTGACACAGTCATGTCCCTAGAGCACAGAACTCGGCAATATACACAAGGGAGAATGGCAACAAAACAAAGCTTAATTATCTCTTGAAAACAAATTTAAGAAGAAAGAAAAAGAAATCAATGTGTTTCTTGCATATTTATCATTGCAGAGACAGATATAGATCTGGATAGCCTAGTCCATGCATACAGATCTCATAGCTCTTCCTTCGTTTTCTACAGCAAAAAGTTCTGGCATATGAATATGATGGGTTAGTGGAATAAAAAAAACTGAGCAGTCACCCTAAACAATCACAAGCTGGACTTCATTTTCTATAAAAATCAACGTTCTTTTCCAGTTTTTAGACATAAGCCCTAATTTCGCATTATAGTATTAGTATAACAGTGTAAATTTGCTGCCCCCTCAAAATAACTCAACACAGCCATTAATGTCTAAACCATTGGCAATAAAAGTGAGTACACCCCTAAATGAAAATGTCCAAAAATGAGCCCAATTAGCCATTTTTCCTCCCCGGGTTATTATGTGACTAGTTAGTGTTACAAGGTCTCAGGTGTAAATGGGGAGGAGGTGTGTTAAATTTGGTGTTATCGCTTTCACTCTCTCATACTGGTTGCTCTACATAAAGATGGCCTAGGCTATAAAGAAGACCCTGAAACTGAGCTGCAGCACTGTGGCCAAGACCATACAGCAGCTTAACAAGACAGGCTCCACTCAGAACAGGACTCACCAAGGTCGACCAAAGAAGTTAAGTGCACGTTCTCAGCGTCATATCCAGAGGTTGTCTTTGGGAAATAGACTTATGAGTGCTGCCAGCATTGCTGCAGAGGTTGAAGGAGTGGGGAGTCAGCCTGTCCGTGCTCAGTCCATACGCCGCACACTGCATCAAATTGGTCTGCATGGCTGTCGCCCCAAAAGGAAGCCTCTTCTAAAGATGATGCACAAGAAAGCAGACTAAGGACATGGATTGCTGGAACCATGTCCTGTGGTCTGATGAGACTAAAATAAACGTATTTGTTTCCGATGGTGTCAAGCGAGTGTGGCGGTAACCAGGTGAGGGGTACAAAGACAAGAGTGTCTTGCCTAGTCAAGCATGGTGGTGTCATGGTTTGGTGCTGCATGAGTGCTGCCAGCACTGGATAGCTACAGTTCATTGAGGGAACCACGAATGGCAACATGTACTGTGACATGTACTGCTGACAGCGCGAGGAGAAAAAAAAAAAGCCGATCACCGGCGGCCGTGAGAGAGACTTCAGTCCCGATCACGGCTAAGTCATCAGTGCCCACCTGCCCCCTGCCAGTGCAACCTACTTATAGTAAAAGTGCCACCCATCAGTACCACCCCTTAGTGCCCATAGTGCCACCCATTAGTGCCCACAGTGGCACCTATCAGTGCCCACAATCTGCCTCAACAACAGTGCTGCACCTCATATGCCACATATCCGTGCCCATCAGTGTCATCTACCAGTGCCCATCAGTGCCGCCCATCAGTGCCACCTATCAGTGCCCATCAGTCCCATCTATCAGTGGTACCTATCCCTGCCACCCATCCGTGCCCATCAGTGCCACCTTAACCATGCCTATCAGTGCCCACCAGTGCAGCCTATCAGTGTCCACCAGTGCAGCCTCATCAGCGCATTTCAATGAAAGAGAAAAATGACCCGTTTGCAAAATGTTATAACAAACTATTAAGCATGATTTATTTTTATTTTTTTGTTCAGCAAAAAATAAAACTCCCAGATGTAATTAAATACCACCAAAAGAAAGCTCTATTTGTGGGGGAAAAAATGATAAAAATTTCATTTGGGTACGGTGTTGTATGACCGCGCAATTGTCATTCAAAGTGCATCATCGCTGAAAGCTGAAAATTGGTCTGGGCAGGAGGGGGGTTTAAGTGCCCAGTAAGTAAGTGGTTAAGTCCCAAGGGCTTAAGGGTGATTTAATTGGCGGATTAATCCGCAGTACTCCTTGCATGAAACCCCGGACTAAAGAATGCATAGCAAGTGGTCTTTGAAATAAAATTGGTAAGACTGAGACTTGGCCCTTAACCACTTGCTTACTGGGCACTTAAAGCGGGAGTCCACCGGGACTCCGCGTTTTTTTTTTTTTTTTAAAAGCCAGCAGCTACAAATACTGCAGCTGCTGACTTTTAAAATAGTGACACTTACCTGTCCAGCGCGCCCGCGATGTCGGCACCCGAAGCCGATCTCTAGGTCGTCTGTCGGGTCCTGCCGCCGCCATCTTGGGTATGGGAATCAGGAAATGGAGCCTTTCGGCTTCATTTCCCGGTTCCCTACTGCGCATGCGCGAGCCGCGCTGCGCAATGAGGACGGTCCCCGCTGCCTCTGGGATCTGTGTGTTTCCCAGCAGGCAGCGGGGCACTTGCGGAAGGGGGCGGGCACTTGCGGAAAGGGGCGTAATGTACGCCCCTTTCCGCAGAGAGCTAGCCCGGAAGTGGGTGCAGTTACCTGGATTATCCAGGTAACTGCACCCCCCTCCCCCCTGAAAGATGCCAATTGTGGCCCCCGGAGGGGGGGAGGAATCCGATGAGCGGAAGGTCCATTTTAGGGTGGACCTCCGCTTTAAACCCCCCTCAGTCCCAGACCAATTTCCAGCTTTCAGCGCTGATGCACTTTGAATGACAATTGCGCGGGCATACAACACTGTACCCAAATGAAATTTTTATAATTTTTTTCCCACAAATAGAGCTTTCTTTTGGTGGTATTTAGTTACAGCTCGGAGTTTTATTTTTTGCTAAACAAACAAAAAAAGATGCAAAAAAAAAAAAAAAAAAAATCATGTTTTAATAGTTTGTTATAAAATTTTGCAAACGGGTCATTTTTCTCCTTCATTGAAGTGCGCTGATTAGGCGGCACTGATAGGCTGCATTGGTGGGCACTGATGGGCTGCATTGGTGGGCACTGATAGGCATAGTTAAGGCGGCACTAATAGGCACAGATAAGGCGGCACCGATGGGCACAGATAAGGCGGCACCGATGGGCACAGATAAGGCGGCACCGATGGGCACAGATAAGATGGCACGGATGGGCAAAGATAGGTACCACTGATAGATGGGACTGATGGGCACTGATAGGTGGCTCTGATAGGTGGCACTGCTGGGCACTGATGGGCGGCACTGGGTTGCAGCACCTTTGAGGCAGATTGTGGGCACTGTGGGCACTGCTGGGTGGCACTGTGGGCACTGTTGGGTGGCACTGACGGGGGGCACTTACTTTTTATTAGGGTGGCACTGCAGGGGGCAGGTGAGCACTGGCAGGGGGCAGGTGGGCGCTTGCATTGCTGGCCGTGATCGGGACTGATGTCCCGATCACGGCCGCCGGTGATCGGCTTTTTTTTTTCTCCTTGCGCTGTCAGCGCGAGGAGGAATACTAGCCGATTACCGGCTCCGTTATGTCACCTGATCAGCTGTCATTGGCTGACAGCTGATCACGTGATAAGGGGTCGGGATCGACCCCTTGCACGGATCGGTGATCAGGCGAGTCTCATGGACTCGCCGATCACAGAGCGCGCCCCTCAGGGGGCGCGCAGGCCGCTCGTACACGGGACTATGTCAATAGACGTAGTCCCGGAAAAGGAGATCCGCGCTGTAGCCGTCATTTGGCTATAGCGCGGATCTCAAGTGGTTAATAGTACTCAGGCCCAACTTCATCTCTACGCCTAACTGTAGAAAGGCAAGAATTCTGCCTATGATAGATCTCTGAGGGTGTCAACACCAGGAAATAGAAGCTTTCCAGACTCTATAATATATAGCTCTAGAAGCTGGCTTCCTAGCATTAATCAAAGTAAAGATAACTGACCGGATCAATAGCCAAGCCAAGTTAAATTTAGCGTTCGTAAAGTAGGATGGAATATCGGCCCCTGAGATAGCAGGTCTGGCCTTAGTGGGAGGTGCCGTGGACCCTCCACTGTCATCTTTACGATCTCTGCGTACCATGACCTTCTGGGCCATGCTGGTGCTATCAGAATTACCGACTTTCTTTCCAGCTTGATCCTGGAAAGAAGCAGAGGCAGCAACCGGATCGGGGGAAAAGCATAGATCAGTGAGAACTGATCCCAGGGGGTCACCAACGCATCTGTTCTGTACTCGAGTGGGTCCCTTGTCCTGGACACAAAGCTGACTAGCTTTGTGTTGAATCTGGACGCTAGAAGGTCTACGTCCGGAGTCCCCCATTTTTGGCAAACAGCTCAAAACACTTCGGGGTGAAGAGACCATTCCCCCGGGAATAACTGCTGGCGACTTAGATAGTCCGCCTGCCAATTCTCTACTCCCGGAATGAAAACTGCCAGTAGGCATGGGACATTCTCTTCTGCCCAAGTTAGAATCTGGTTCACCTCTCTCTCTGAGCTGAGAGACTTCTGGTGCCCCCTTGGTGATTGATATATGTCACAGTCGTGTCATTGTCGGATTGGATCCTGACAGGAATTTTTTTTTAACCTGGAGGTCCAGGTCTTTACAGCCAGATACACTGCCCGAATCTCTAGTATGTTGATGGGTAAGGTTCTTTCGGTTCCTGACGATCGTCCCTGGACAGTCGTCCTCTCTAGTACTGCTCCCCAGCCTGAAAGGCTGGCATTTGTTACTACCTTCCAGATAATTGGTCTGAAGGTTCTTCCCTTCAGCAAGTTCAGGGATAGTAACCACCAACTGAGGCTTTGGGACACTGTTGGGGACAGTCGCATTGGCAAATCCAAACAGACAGGATACTGCTTTGAAACAGTCTCGAATGGAATTGGGCATAGGGAACTGCTTCGAATGAAGCTACCATCTTTCCTAACAATCTCATGCAAAGGCAAATTGAAGGATCTTTTCTTGACCTGATCATCCTCACTAGCTCCTGTATGGAGCTGATCTTTGCAGGAGGCAAGAACACCCTCTTCTGGGCCTTGATCATGCCTAGATACTCCAGCCTCCTTAGTGGCTTTAAGGAGGACTTCTTGAGGTTGAGAATCCAACCCAAACTTCTCAGGTAACTGCTTGTAATGGCTACACCCTGTCTTAAGTGAGCCACTGACTGGTCTATTAACAATAGATCATCTAGGTAAGCCAAGACAGTTATGTCCTGTCCCAAACTTCTCAGGTAACTGCTTGTAATGGCTACACCCTGTCTTAAGTGAGCCACTGACTGGTCTATTAACAATAGATCATCTAGGTAAGCCAAGACAGTTATGTCCTGTCCCCTTAACCTGGCTAGAGGTGGGGCTAGTAACTTTGTGAATACCCCAGGTGCTGTAGCAAGCCCGAAGGGCAAGGCTACAAACTGAAAATGCTTCTTTTCTACCTCGAAAACGCAGAAACCTCTGGTGAGGAGGGAATATAGGGACATGCAGATATGCATCTCTGATGTCGATGGATGCCAGAAGTTCTCCTCCTTGTAGGATAGAAATGACTGACTTGATTGACTCCATGCGAAAGGAGCGGATCCTCAGGAACTGATTTAGATTCCATAGATCTAGAATTGGTCTGATATCTCCATTTGGTTTTGGCACTGTAAATAGGTTTGAGTAAAACCCCAAACCCTGCTCTTCTTTGGGAATCTGCATGATCACACCTTGAGCCAATAAATCGGTCCAATGCCAGCAACAGCGATTGACTTTTGGCTGGATCCCTGGGAACGTTTGATCGGAGAAAACGGCCGGTGGAAAATCTTGAAATTCTAGCTTGTATCCTAGGGATACAGTGGAGAGAGTCCATCTGTGCTGAATTTCCCTTTGCCAGACTTCTGAGTACCTCAGAAGTCTTCCCCCCCCACCTTGGTGAGGGGAGATGCCTTTTCATGACGAGGCTTTGGTATTCTGCTTTGCAGACTTGCGGCCCCAGGTCCTCCTTTGTGCCTGGGTTTGGCCCTGAGATCTTCCTGTAGGGTTTGACGGCAAAGGCTGTCGCCCCATGGCGCTGGGGAAAAAGTCTGTTTAAACAAAGGGCGTTTATATTTTCTCTTGACTGGCAAAAGAGTACTCTTCCCGCTGGAAATAGTTTGAATATATTTATCCAAACTATCGCCAAAAAGATGTTCTCCCTTAAAGGGGAAACCAGTTAGAAGATTTTTACAAGGCATTTAACCAAAGGGTCCTTCGCATGTGTATAAGCACAAGCACCAGACGTGATGCCTGGTGAATAGAATCCTTTATAGCATCTATGGCAAAGTATAATGCTTTAGGCAGCTCGGCCAACTCCTGAACTTGTTGTGCAGGGAGGTCTTTGAGGGCATCTGTGAACTGGTCCTTTAAGGACTGACAGATGCCTATGGATGCTATTGCAGGCTGAGTTACGGTCCCTGCTAAGGAAAAAGAGGATTTTAACAGACCTTCCAACTTTTTATCTGTTGGATCTTTAAGCATATGTGCATTGTCCACTGGACAAGTTAAACTTTTATTCATATTGGAAATCGCAGCGTCCACTGCTGGAACTTTCCATCTTAGTGAATTTTTCCTCCATAGGATAGAGATTTGAGAATCTTTTAGGAGGGGAGAAATGTTTATCCGGATGATCCCATTCGGAATAAATGAGCTTTTCAAGTAATGCGTGTATGGGGAAAAGCATGTAAAGGCTGTAAAGGTTTCAAGGATCCCAAGGAGGAGACTGGACCTTCAGCTAATTCTGTTAGGGGTAGCCTGAAAGTAGAGCGGACCATCTCTGTAAGGCTCTGTACTTCAGTTTGTGAAGGTGAAACTCCAAGTACTGTTTCCTCCGCAGAGGAATAACCGGTTTGTTTTTCTTCCCTATCATCTGCGAGTAACCTTGTCTTGTCCCCATAGTTCTTTAGGACCCTCCACTGACTGTAAAGAGTCTAAGGTGGGTGAGTCTAAGGTGATCTAGAACGCTTCCTATCCACCTGGATGGATGATGCGATTAAAGTCGCTAATCTTCCTTCTAAGCCCTGCAGGGCAGAGGAAAGTGCTCCTTCAGTCACGTATACAGGGGCTGAAGTGTCTGAAGCAGTTGCACCACCGCTAGCTTCCAATAACTCACCCTGGCTTGCCATGTGTGATCTCTCCGAAGAGGAAGACAGTATGGAGGAATGACTGGGGTTCCCAGCGCCTGGGGGTGACACCTAAGGTACCTTTACGGTAGGTCTGGAAGAAATAATGCTAAGCACAAAAGCAGAGGTACACACAATATTATCTGCTAAAAATAGTTCTAGCCAAACAATGCATGCTAACAGATCTTTTCCTGTACTGGAAATGCCAATTTTACACCCTTACGTGCCCTGCGCTAGATGTCTCTTAGTATAACAGACTCCTCTCCTCAGTGAAGGGTTTCCCTTTGTAACAGAGAGTGCTTTAAATGTGTAAGCCTCAGGAGGACCTGATTGGCATCCCCAGCGCTTCCCCCTCAGTAATCAAATGCTGCGTGGATGGACGTTGTGTGCCGTACACAGCATCATGTGACCCTACGGCCATGCCCCTCTGCATCCTCCGACAACCCCCACCCTCAGTTTCAATATGCCTAGATCGTGAGCACGAGCGGCATACGGGTCTGCATCATGCAGACTTGATAAGAAAGTGAAGCTAGCTGCTTCTCAGCCAAAAACAAACTGCCACTCAACAGCAGACTGGGATACCTATTAAAAAATGTAAGTAAAGACGCTGAAAGACCTCTATGAGAGGAGAGGGGAAAAGGGGGAGGAGAGGGGGTTCTGTCAGCATGCTGCTAAACTCTGCAGAGATTTCATGGTTTGGGATAACTTCTCCCCTCAGCTGCAAAGATAACCATCCAGCCTGCTAATTCCTTTAGGAAAAGTAAGAACCCCCTCCTCTGGACAAAACATCTATTTGGGACAGCGCTGTTCTATGGCATTTAGGCATATAAGGTTTTTTTCTTCTTTTTTTTTTTTTAAAAGAAAATGCATAACCTTTTTTTTTTTTTTACCTTATCCTTGCTGCAGGATACTGCTGAAACAGCAGATCCAAACTTCACCCATCACGGCAGGCTGCGTTATCACACGCTCAAAGACTGGGGCCCTTTTAATAGGGGTTCCGCTCCTTTGGGCCTTGTATATCACGCCTCATGACAGCTTTAGAAAAGCGTCCTGGTTCCTAGGGTCCAGCTCTCAAAGAGAAGCATTACAGGCAAAACCTGATTCTTGTATCAAGGTACCATCCTAAGGCCTCAGTGGCGAGGATGGATCTGGTTGTGGAGGTTCTTTAAATCCATCATGGATTCCTCTAGGAGCTCCTCAGAGCACATCTTCACTCGTGACCAACACCTTAGACAGTGGCGAAAGTCCTGCGCTCGCCTCCGACATCCTCTTCGCTGCTCAGCCTGGCCGCTGATTGGCTAGAGTGGATGGATTGAAAGCAGCGCAGCCATTGGCACTACTTTCCACAGTCGATCATGACCGTTCATCCGATCTTATTCGAACTGGCATTCATGAAAATTTTACTCGTACAATTCCAGATCGTTCGATTTTCAGTTAGTATAGTTAGAACACGTTGATTTTGTTAAAACATGGGGCATAATACTGAGAAAAGTCAGATTATGGAAAGGAAGTGGTTAGAATCAATCAAGCAATGTACTTCTCAATCTACAAATAAAAATCATAAAATGAAATGCATTGGTAGTTCCTTCCAAAGCTACACATAATAAGTATATAAAAACAGATACAGTGACTACAAGTAGTATTCAACCCCCTGCAGATTTAGCAGGTTTGATAAGATGCAAATAAGTTAGAGCCTTCAAACTTTAAAGAAGAGCAGGATTTATTAACAGATGCATAAATCTTACAAACCAAAAAGTTATGTTGCTCAGTTAAATTTTAATAAATTTTAAACATAAAAGTGTGGGTCAATTATTATTCAACCCCTAGGTTTAATATTTTGTGAAATAACCCTTGTTTGCAATTACAGCTAATAATCGTCTTTTATAAGACCTGATCAGGCCGGCACAGGTCTCTGGAGTTATCTTGGCCCACTCCTCCATGCAGATCTTCTCCAAGTTATCTAGGTTCTTTGGGTGTCTCATGTGGACTTTAATCTTGAGCTCCTTCCACAAGTTTTCAATTGGGTTAAGGTCAGGAGACTGACTAGGCCACTGCAACACCTTGATTTTTTGCCTCTTGAACCAGGCCTTGGTTTTCTTGGCTGTGTGCTTTGGGTCGTTGTCTTGTTGGAAGATGAAATGACGACCCATCTTAAGGTCCTTGATGGAGGAGCGGAGGTTCTTGGCCAAAATCTCCAGGTAGGCCGTGCTATCCATCTTCCCATGGATGCGGACCAGATGGCCAGGCCCCTTGGCTGAGAAGCAGCCCCACAGCATGATGCTGCCACCACCATGCTTGACTGTAGGGATGGTATACTTTGGGTCGTATGCAGTGCCATCCAGTCTCCAAACGTCACGTGTGTGGTTGGCACCAAAGATCTCGATCTTGGTCTCATCAGACCAGAGAACCTTGAACCAGTCTGTCTCAGAGTCCTCCAAGTGATCATGAGCAAACTGTAGACAAGCCTTGACATGACGCTTTGAAAGTAAAGGTACCTTACGGGCTCGTCTGGAACGGAGACCATTGCGGTGGAGTACGTTACTTATGGTATTGACTGAAACCAATGTCCCCACTGCCATGAGATCTTCCCGGAGCTCCTTCCTTGTTGTCCTTGGGTTAGCCTTGACTCTTCGGACAAGCCTGGCCTCGGCACGGGAGGAAACTTTCAAAGGCTGTCCAGCCCGTGGAAGGCTAACAGTAGTTCCATAAGCCTTCCACTTCCGGATGATGCTCCCAACAGTGGAGACAGGTAGGCCCAACTCCTTGGAAAGGGTTTTGTACCCCTTGCCAGCCTTGTGACCCTCCACGATCTTGTCTCTGATGGCCTTGGAATGCTCCTTTGTCTTTCCCATGTTGACCATGTATGAGTGCTGTTCACAAGTTTGGGGAGGGTCTTAAATAGTCAGAAAAGGCTGGAAAAACAGATAATTAATCCAAACATGTGAAGCTCATTGTTCTTTGTGCCTGAACTACTTCTTAATACTTTAGGGGAACCAAACAGAATTCTGTTGAATTGAGGGGTTGAATAATAATTGACCCTCTGAATAAACTTTTCACTATTTAAAAAAAAAATTAAACAAAGAAATAACATTCTTTTTTGCTGCAGTGCATTTCACACTTCCAGGCTGATCTACAGTCCAAATGTCACAATGCCAAGTTAATTCCGAATGTGTAAACCTGCTAAATCTGCAGGGGGTTGAATACTACTTGTAGGCACTGTACATATAAACAGACATACATTACAACATAAAATACATACATAAAATTCATTAGAATATACTCCACCCAATTCTGATCCTCTACATCAGTGATGGCGAACCTTGGCATCCCAGGTGTTTTAGAACTACATTTCACATGATGCTCATCTACACTGTAGAGTGCATGAGCACCATGGGAAATATAGTTCCAAAACATCTGGGGTGCCAAGGTTCGCCATCACTGCTCTACATCCATAATGAAAAAAACTACCAACAAATATTAGGACAACTTTCCTTGAAATTTATCTTAACCACTTCCTGCCCGGAGCACGCCGATGTACATCGGCAGAATGGCACGGACAGGCAAATGGGCGTACAGGTATTTCCCTTTAAATTTGCCGCCATGCCATCGCGTGCACGCCGCCGGCCAGGACCTCCGTGAGTCCCATCACGGGTCCCGCGGACTATCAACGTGTGGATACCCGCGATCCTCTCACGGGTAGAAAGAACGGGGGAGATGCTAAAGAAAAACCAAGCATCTCCCTGTTCTGCCTAGCAACAGTGACACTGATCTATACTCCCTGTGATTGGAGCAGAGATCAGTGCTGTGTAAAACACAGCCACGCCCCCTACAGTTAGCAACACACCCCTAGGACACACTTAACCCCTACACTGCCACCTAGCGGTTAACCCCTTCACTGCCAGTGTCATTTACACAGGAATCAGTGCATTTGTATAGCACTGATTGCTGTATAAATGATAATGGTCCCAAAAACGTGTCAAAAATGTCCGATGTGTCTGCCCTAATGTCACAGTCACAATAAAAATCGCTGATCGCGTCATTACCAGTATAAAAAAAAAAAAAATTATTAATAAAAATGCCATAAAACTATTTTGTAAAGCTATTACTTTTGTGCAAACCAATAAATAATCGCTTATTGAGTTTTTTCTTTTACCAAAAATATGTCGAATACGTATCGGCCTAAACGGAGGGAAAAAAAATATTTTTAGACATTTTTGGGGGATATTTATTATAGCAAAAAGTAAAAAAGAATGTGTTTTTTTTTTCAAAATTTACACTCTTTGTTTATAGCGCAAAAAATATGCCCCCACCATTGTGGCTCCAGTAGTTGCCCTCCTGTATACTTCCTATGGCTTTATGCACAACATTCTGTCCATTATACTGGTATACCATTTCTATGAACAACTCAGCAGAAAGATTAAAGACCCTAAATGTTAGGAGAAACGAACAGGTGAATAAACCCACCTGCACTCATACAACACATACAGCCCTGGCCAAAAGTTTTGAGAATGACTTAGTTTTTATGATGGCAATTTGCATATACTCCAGAATGTTATGAGGAGTGATCAGATGAATTGCAATTAAATTGCAAAGACCCTCTTTGCCATGAAAATGAACGTAATCTTAAAGAAAAACAAAAAACAAAAATAAAAACATTTCCACTGCATTTGAGCCCTGCCACAAAAGGACCAGTTGACATCATGTCAGTGATTCGCTTGTTCACACTGGTGGAAAGCCATCTTAACTGGTCTGACTTATGTCGGTCTGACTTTGAAAAAGATTCCTGCACTACTTTGATCTAACTTGGGCACAATTTCTACCCATGGATTTGAATTCCAGTCAGATCATCATCTGATTCAACTTGTGCTTTGAGGATCTTTAAGGGGAACCCCACACCAAAATGTAAAAAGAAAACCCTAAATATGGTCGTGGGGTCCCCCAAGACCATACCAGACCCCTCGGTTCGGTATGGATTTTAAGGGGGACACCCACGCCAAAATTAAAAAACAGCGTGCCCCCCCCCCAAAACGTATACAAATATTTTGCAGAACATGCAGCCAGGCAGGTCAGGAAAGGGGGGTGGGGGGGGCGAGATCTGGGAGTTTCCGATAAGCCCCCTGCCCGCACACTCCCACAACCACCGCCCAGGGTTGTCGGGAAGAGACCCTAAGCCCCTCCCACCCCCCATGTTTAGGACATGTAGCCGGGCATGGTCCAGGAGGGGGAAAGTGCTCACCCCCCCCTTCTCACCTGCTGGGCTGCATTCTAGGATAAGGGTCTAGTATGGTCTTGGGTTAGGTTCCCCCTTAACATTCATACCAGACATAAGGACCTGGCCTGTTATGGTCAGATCAAAGTTGGATCCCATTCATTGAAGTCGCATGGAAGTCGGACATTAAATCCTAGGGCAAAGTCGGTTTGAAGGTCGTCCAACTTCCATGTCGGAGTAGTGTGAACCCGGCCTAATACAGGTGTCAATGTTGACAAGGACAAGGCTGGAAGTCCCTCTGTAATGTGGTTTGAGTTAGAATAACAGATTGGAAGCTTTAAAAGGAGGGTGGTGCTTGAAATCATAGTTCTTCCTCTGTTAACCATGGTTACCCGCAAGGAAACACGTGTAGTCATCAATGCTTTTCACAATAAGCAATTCACAGGCAAGGATATTGCTGCTACTAAGATTGCACCTAAAATCAACCATTTATTGGATCCTCATGAACTTTTGTTGTGAATGCAGCTTCAGGGCACCCAAGAATGTCCAGCAAGCAAAAGGACTGTCTCCTTCAGTTGATTCAGCTGCGGGATTGGGGCACCACCAGTGCAGAGCTTGCTCAGGAATGGCAGCAGGCACATGTGAGTGTATCTGCATGCACAGTGAGGATGGCCTGGTGTGAGGAAGGGCAGCAAAGAAGCCATTTCTCTCCAGGAAAAACATCAGGGACAGACTGATATTCTGCACAGGGATTGAACTGGGGTAAAGTAATTTTCTCTGATAAATCTGGAGAAATCTGTCTGGAGAAGAAAAGGTGAGCGGTATCATCAGTCCTGTGTCATGCCAACAGTAAAGCATCCTGACACCATTCATGTGTGGGGTTGCTTCTCAGTCAAGGGGAGTGGCTCACTCACAAAAGAACACAGCCATGAATAAAGAATCGTGCAAAAACATCCTCCAAGAGCAACTTCTCCCAACCATCCGAGAACAGTTTGGTGATGAACAGTGACTTTTGCAGCATGGAGCACCCTGCCATAAAGGCAAAAGTGATAAGGGGAACAAAACATAAAAAATTTGGGCCCATAGTCATGAAGCTCCCCAGACCTTAATCCCATTGAGAACTTGTGGCCAATCCTCAAGAGGTAAGTGAACAAAAAAATCCCACAAATTCTGACAAAATCCAAGCATTGATTATGCAAGGATGGGCTACCATCAGTCAGAATGTAGCCCAGAAGTTGGTTGACTGCATGCTAGGGTGACAGAGGTCTTGAAAAAGAAAGGTCAACACTGCAAATATTGACTCTTTGTATAAACTTATGTAACATTGTCAATAAAAGCCATTGACACTTATGAAATTCTTGTAATTATACTTCAGTAAACCATAGTAACATCTGACAAAAAGATCTAAAAACACTGAAGCAGCAGACTTTGTGAAATTTTATATTTGTGGCATTCTCAAAACCTTTGGCCATGGCTGTATTATCAGCCTAAGGAAGGCTTGCATTCAAAGGTTTTGTCTTACCAGGACATATACTTACTAATGGAGGTCCTCCTAGGAAAATGGTTCCCTGCTTTTTAACGATGATACTTTCATCTGCCATGGCTGGAACGTATGCTCCTCCAGCAGTACAAGATCCCATCACTACTGCTATCTGTGAATAATATTTAACAGTAAGTCCGACAGAAACGGTCAAGCATTAGGCAAAATAACACAGTATAAAAACCAATAATAATGTATATATGCTTAAACACACAATCCTTTTAAATCCTTGGGTTTTGTTAACATTTAGAGAGAACCTAGGAGGAGAGTACCATCAAAGCGGTCACTGTTGGCATAGCATTTTAAAAAGTGCAGATTTTGGGACTTCTATTGTCATTCGAGATTTATCGGATCACCATAATTCGGAATAGGCATAGAGAACAAGGGTTTTGATTTTTCAGATTTCATTACTGCATGATGGTTCCAGATCAGAAACTGGCTAGGTATTTATAAAGAATCAACATGATGGATTATCACGGTACCATAAAAGGAATTCATACACTTCATATTTTTCAATCAATTTATTTTACAAAAATTAATACATAGAAAAGTCAAATGGAGCTGTTCTCGTAAGGTTCAATAGTAATAGTTACAATAGATGTCAAAAAGATGGTTGACGCGTTTCACATTTCTGCTTCTTCAGAACCAAATATTTTTTGACTTGTAACAGAAGAATCTTAATTGGAGAAATAGGAGGAGATATAACCACTCTCAATGATATCTATGACTTGTGTCCAGGTGAGAGGAAAACACAGTAATCTCTATTATTACAAATATAATGACCCTCATCAAAGAGAGCGTTGTAACTTACATATTGTAAACCCAGCCAGGCAGCCCACATATACATCCCAGACGGAAAAAAATATATATCTCAGATGGAAATTCCAAGGTTGGTGGAGACAGTTGATCCTTATCGCTGTAGGATAGGCGGCTCTTGCCAGGAATTTGGGGCACTTGGGTTGCTGCTAGATCGAGATCGGGAGTACAACACCTGTGTGTCAGAAGAGAAAAGGACTGGTGATTCGTTGTTCAAGATGAATATTCTGCTTAGATCGTCTGCAAGTTGGTTCTGTACTGCTGGGACATATACCGCTTTCAGGTCTGCCAGATGTATCTGATTTCAGTCAAGGATAGGGCACACTACCTTCATGAGTGTGCTGCTCTTGGTACCACCTTGTCTCTGAATGTAATTTATTGCCACTGTGTTGTCCATGCGTAGCAGGACACTTCTCCCTCTGAGGAATGGGCTGAACGTAGGAGGGCCTGCAAAGCAGCTCTGAGCTCCAGGATGTTGGAGGCTATGCCCTGCGGTCGGAAAATCCAACGTCCCTGTGCTGCATGATCCCGATAGTGGGATCCTTGTAGACTGGCATCTGATGTGATCATTTCCAGGTGGGGAGGAGCAATGGGCCAATGGCATTTGAGGTTGCTGACCTGTGTCCACCACCATGCAGATTGTTTCATTGATTTGTTGATAAAGATATGTTGACTCATTAATGTTTTATTCCATTGTTTCAGGAACAAATTCTGGAATATCCTCATATGCCATTGGGACCATTGGAAAGGTGGCAGACATTGATCCCAAGATGCTCAGGCATGTTCTGGCAGGTAGATACATTGCTGTCATCAGTCTCTTTATCTTCTGAACTAACGGCCCTATTTTCTCTTGGGGAAGTCCTACAGTGTTGGAGTTGATGCTTAGTTCTGCTCCCAGGAGGTTCATTCTCTGAGCCGGACCCAAGCTGCTTTTCTTCCAATTTATTATCCACCCAAATTGTTGTAGTGTGGAGATTAGTATTTCTCGATGGTGGAGTAGAGACTGCTGGCTGTCAGCTAGGAGGAGGATATTGAGAGATTCCTCTCTCCACATGACTGGAGAGAGGAAGAAGAGAGGCTGCCTTCAGAACTTGCCTTATATCGAGACCACTGAACAGATCATTATCCTGAAAGATCGCTAAGGGATGGAGTGCTGACCCAGCTGAGGAAGGCTGACCTGGATGTTGTCCACTGATCATTTATATATGCTTCATTTCATATATTTTCTGGTAAGCGCATTCAACTTTTGGTGACGGGCACTTCACGCGCTTTGGAAAGTGTTGAACCACTGGGGTGTTGTCATCTGAGGACATCTACGTCCGTTATTTGGATTCACCTATGAACTTTTTTTAGATTGGACTCTTTTTCTTTTTGTCACTTTACACAGCATTTGAGGTCTTATTGCTCAATTGTATTATTGTTTATATATTTAATTTTATTTAGTATTTTATCTTATGTTAGAGGGATTGGCGCAGCCTTACATATATTTTGTTGCTGTTGGGTGCTATATCGCATTTATTGCTGCTGCCTATTTTGTTAGTTTGTTAATTTCACATTGTTTCTCCTAGCGCGGTCTATACTTTTTCTATTAGGAGGAGGATATTGTTGAGATAATGATGGACTCTTAGTCCCTTCTCACAGATATGCCATCACTGGTAGTAAAATTTTTGCGAATGTTCTGGGAGCAGTCGATATTCCAAACAGGAGGCTCTGGAATTGAAAGTGTTGCTGTCCTACTACAAAACATAGGTATGTTTGAAAGGCTTGGTGTATAGGAACATGTAGATAGGCGTCTGACAAATCGATTGCTAGCATCCAATCTTTTGCATCCATTGCCAGTAATATGGATTGGAGGCTCTCCATTTTGAAGAATTCAACTAAGATCTTTTTGTTGAGGGTCTTTAGATCTAGTACTGGTCGTAGGTCCCCCGTCTTCTTCTTTATGAGAAAAAGTGGAGAATAAAACCCTGTGCCTCTCTGGTCCAGTGGAACTTCCACAATCGCTTGTTTTTGTAGTAACTCTAGGATGTACTTGGTTAAGAGATCTTGCTTTTGCAGAGATGATTGAACTCTGGTAGCTTGGAAGTGATCCTTGGGGATTCTGGATTTGAATCTCCACTTGTGACCTGCGTGGATGTTGTATATTGTCCACGGATCTTTTATATTATCTGCCCAGACCTGCGGGAATAGCCTGAGCCTGGCTCCCACCATCGTGGGCTGGGCAGTCGTGCCTTCAAAATGATTTTTGCTGATCCCCTGTAATGGGGGTTTTCGATTTTTGCATACTCAAGAAAAACGATTGGGTATTTTGCTTGAATTCTTTACCCGGTCTGAACGATCTCGCCTCCCTATACCTTTCAGGAAGATTGCTTTGGCCTTCTGTCAGAAATATTTAGGCCCGACTTACCGCCTGTGACTTTTGAGATAGCCGAGTCTAATTTGGAGCCAAAACAAGCTGGTCCTGTCATAGGGTATTTTGCACCAGGTAGTCTTGGAAGCAGCATCCACAACCCAGGGCTTTAACTCCAACGCTCTTCTGGACATAACTGATGCCAACGTGGATCTTGCTGATGATCTTATTATATCTACTGATTCCTCTGCCACAAAGTCTCCTGCTAAGCGATGTTCCTGGAGAGCAGATACGATTTGCTCTTGGATGGCTACTTCCAAAAGTAATTTCTGAATGCTGAAGGTCCAGCTAGTGATCGCTTTACCGACAGCCGCTACAGTGATTGCTGGTCTGCAGGCACCTCCCCCCGCCGAGTAGGCTTTTTTAAGGTCATGGTAAATTTTTCGATCTAATGGGTCCCTAAAGGTTACTGTGTCCTCAATTGGCAAGGTTACATGTCTAGCCAGGCGCATTAGAGATACGTCCACCACTGGTGCCGAGATGAGAGGGTTTACGTTTGGTTCCCTTAGTGGGTATAATTTTGCTAGCCTTTTGTAAAGGCTAGACTTTGTCAGGCTTTTGCCATTCGTTTTATTATATCTTCTAGCTCGTCAATAAATGGGAAGGTCTCGGGATCCCTTTTAAAATTTGAGAAGTATTTTCTAAGTTTGCGAGGAGTTTCCTTTGACTCCTCCCAACCAATTGCCTCCTTTATCGACTTTGAGAAATGATCTATTAAGGTAAAATCAAACCCAGTGGATACCAGTGAATCTTCTTCATCCGATAAATTGTCTGATTTTTGAGGGATACAGGAAGCTGCCGTTGAGGTGCTTTGAACTGGTCAATTCAGTTCTATGGTGGATACTTGCAGAATTGACTCCTTTACGGATTCTCTGATTACATTTGATACTTCCCTTGCATCCATCTCTTTCTCCCTGGCTGCCTCTTAAAAGCAGGCCTGGCATGCTAATTTTTTCAGGGAGGGCCTGCGCTCCGCATACCCAGCAAGCATTAGCTACAGGACAGGTACAGTGGCTATCATGAGCTTGGTGAGTTGATGATGATTTTTTGTGGGAATGGTGGTGCTGGAGGAGGCCCTTGGCCGACTTATTCTGGAGCGTGAATGCTCCCTGCGTTTAGAGCGAGATGATCTCGATGACCTGCCAGGGCTATCAGGATAAGATGATGTTAGTGACATGGCTCTCTTTTTCTCCTCTTTACTACTTAATAATCATGACGCCCCTTACCTTAAAGGATGTGGAAGGTCTGCTGGAGCAGAGGCCTCCATGAGCAGAGGATAGTATACACCCAAGAAAAAAGGTAAGATTAATACCAGTGAGGCAAAAGCAGGGGGCCATTCTAAGCAGGAACATACCAGGAGAAAGAAGAGCATGCTCTACCAGTGAAGATTCGTGGGTACTAAGTGGCAGCAGAGAGCACGGACATGCAGGCTGGAAGCGTGAGCAGCTTTCTGTGAGATTGCATAGAAACAAGCCGGTTTTTAAATACGCTGCCGTCGAGGTGGAAGTGACGACAGAGCCGTGCATGCGCCACAGCAATTTGCGGAACCCGGCGCCATCTTCGGAAACGGCGAGAGAGAAGAAAACGCTCATGTCACTTCCAGGCCACACATGTGCAGAGCCAATCGAGGCTGCCATGTTGAGGAGGGCAAGGAGACTGACGAAAAAGAAGGCTCAGCAAGCGGAGAGAGGAGAAATAAACAAGAAACATGGAAATGAAGAAAGGGCATGCATATAGAAGACACAGGGGAAAACACAAGACAGAGTAAAAAGGTAAAGCGGAGGTCGTTGCGGTTAAGCCAAGCCCGTTTAAGGCTTGAATGACACCAGAGCATGTAGACCCCTGAGATAATCAAAGTGGGGTAGGTTCCCCGCATAAAGCTCATTTAAAGACTGTACCTAGATGGGGCGAAACGGTAAGGGGTCCAAGCTTTATCCAGTCAGTCCTAACAGGCGAGGGGGGGGGGGGGGGGGGATGCAGCGGTGGACTCCACTTCAAAACTTACAGCTAACCAGTCCTATCAGGTTGTGGGGGCAGAGTCACAACCCCAGTGTGTGTGCTGCCATGATGTGATAGGAAAGTGGTCTTGCACACCTGGGCCACTGACACCTGATGGAGGATGGCCCAATATACTACTACACACCTGGTAGAGAATCTCTCCCTAGAAAAAAAAAAAAAGGGATTTTGCCCTATAAACCATAGGCATCAATAATAAACTGGCAGATCCACTGCTAAATATTCGACCTGGATGCTGCCTGCCCTTCCAGGGCTCCTCTGGCAGCACAAAGCAGGATTTCTGACCCGTGCCGATAGTTCGGGTGCTCAGGATCTGCTTGACTTATCTCTAGAGTATGTAGCAATCTATCTCCCGCTGACTGTGGATTAGGAGAAAATTAAAGGCAAGACACTGTCCTGATTCAAGTGAAAACTATAAACCACACTAGGCAAATAAAGATGGATGAGGAAGCATCACCACCCTATCATAATGGGAGACCAAGAACGGCTCCTTGCATGGAAGGGCCGCCAGCTCTGACGCTCTACTTAGTAAAGTTATAGCAACCAAAGAAGCCATCATTTGAGATTAAGGACTAACAGAGTCTCCCAATTGGTTCAAAAAGTGGCCTCTGCAAGGACAGTCAAGATTAAATTCAAGTTCCAAGGACACAAGAATGGCCTGACATGCGAGACTGTCTACATTACATGCTGTATGAAGTATGAATAGGAGTGAGAAACGACGGCCTCTGGAAAAAAAATGGATAGTGACGAACTCTGACCCTTAACAGTACTTAAGGCCAATATCTTTTACCCTACGGATTGGAGAAAGTAAAAGAAAAAGTAAATATCCCACTCGCATATTTCTGTGGGTGCCACTTCCTGGCTTCACCCCAGGCAAGCCCTGTAATTGAAATCCCTGAAGCTGGCTTTCTGGGGCTCAACAGTGCAGAGATACAGGACCCGTTGGGTCCCCCTGGACTGGGAGTGTCCCAGGAGCGACTCCTGCAAGACTCGCTATGCGAGTGTACAAGGCTAACACTACTATCAGTGTTACCACCTCCCAGTTTCTTTGCAAAAGATGTGGCAGAAGTTAAAATGAAGGGAAAGCATCAAATAAGGGAGAACTGGTCCCTAAGGTGTTACTAGTGCATCTACCCCTATTGCCAGTGGGACTCTTGTCCCGGACACAACCTGTTGCAACTTGTTGTAGAACTTGAAATCTAGTAAATCCATCTGCAGAGTTCCCCCTGCCACTATTCTATACCTGGAATATGCACTGGGGATCGAGACAGCACTTGTTGTACTGTCCTAGACAGAATGTGGTTCACCTTCCTAAGCCGCATGACTCCTGGTGCAGCCCTGGTGGTTGATATATATGCCCCTGCAGAGGCATTTCCAGATTTAATCTACAACTGGTTTGTCCAATAATCCAGAGCAAGGCGTACTAGTCAAAAGTTCCAAGATATTGATGGGTAGTATTCTCTCCTGTGGAGACCAAGTCCACTGAACTGTAGCCACCTTTAAACCAACTGGAGAGACTAGCATCAGTGGTTATTAACTTCCAAACCCCTAAAAATAATAATTTCACCTTTTCCAGATTCCAAACCATCAACCACCAATTTTAGCCCTGCAATATCCCAGGAACAGAGTCCTCCGGAAATCCAATGCCTTGATCTTCAAGTTCCAGACACAGAGAATGATCCTCTAAAAAAGACCTGGAGCAGGACTGCAAGTAAGGAAAGTTCTTCGACCTAGATACAACTACCTCCTGCAGAAATGTATCGAAGGAAACCCTGGAATTGACTGTTTCTTGAGCAAAGATTATCAAAGTATACAGAGATTGATACCCCCTGTGTCTTCAGTAAGTCCAGTACCAAGGCTAGGAGCTTTGTGAACCCTCAGGAGCTGCGGCCATTCAGAAAAAAGAAAAAAAAAAAAAACGACTTTCCACTGCAATTACAGAAATATTTGATGAGCCTGGAAATAAACTGGCAAATGAAGATATGCGTTTACTGATGATTATTGACCCCAAAATCTACCTCTTGTAGAGAGGTCATTACTGAACAGACCGAGACTATCTGAAACAGAAGGATCTCAAGACAGACCTCATGTCCCTATTTGGTTTTGGAACTGCCACCATTTAAATTGTTTTACAATAATGAGCCCATAACTTCTGCTCCAAGAGCCAATACAAGGCAAAAGACTGATGACACTGTGGCAGACCCAAAGAGCCCCAAGAGGTGTACTTAACCATCCAGGTTTCTGCTGGCTAAAGATGGAGCGAACCACCTCAGACTGCCCTAAAATCTTCTGGTCTGAGATACTCTCAAAACACAGCCGCCTCAGATGCCTCCCTCACTTAGGAGGGGAAAAAAGCTTACAGCCCCTGGTATTCCTGGGCAATCTCCAATCCAAGCACTAACCAGGCTTGATCCGAGATCAGGTGCCTCAGTGGCTCAGATACCCCTGACACCATTGGTCCAACAGGAGACGTGAACACCGCCACATCACTGGACCCGACTCCTCCCAGCCGCCTCTCCCTTCTGGAGACATTTATCTGGTCTAACAGGTAAATAATGTAGCGACTATATTAGCCAAAAACTAATATGCAGTTCCCTAAGGATGCAGGTCTAAAACAACTTTGGTCTACCGCTATACAACCTCATAGGTATGCAAGTATGCAAACATGTAGGTTTATAAGTATTCTTGCTGTTCATGCATTTATGTATGCAGTATAATGCAAATAAGCACATATCTATACAATTTAATGTAAATAAATACACATTTATGCAGTTCAATGCAAAAAAAAAAAAGTATGCAGTTTCAAGTTTATGCAAACATGTGCTCATGCAAAGGTGTTTATGCTAGTAAGCAAGCATGCGTTTATTAAAAAAATTCAAAATGTGTTTATGCAAACGTGCTTATGCAGGTATGCAAAACATGTGTTTACATGCAAATGTGTCTATGCATAATGCGTCTATGCAAACATGTTTTTGCCAACATGCCTTTAAGCAATTTGCAAGCATGCCCCTGCTCAACTGCACCAGGCCCTATACTAGTTTTGCAGGATTAGCCAAACACATATGGATACAAAGCAGCCTCTATGCTGCTTCAGAACAGCGGGGGAAAAAAATAAGCTCCTGCAGACACAACTCCTTAAAGTGCACCGATGCCCATGTTTTTTTTTTTTCAAATGTGTTTCTTCGAACATACGTTTAAGCAACAAGTTTGCAAGCATGTATACTATGCTGAACCTGCTCAACTGCACTTGGTCCCATACTAGTTTTGCCAGATTAGCCAAGCACATATGCAGCCTTATTTCCTTATTCCTGCTTTAGAGCTGCCTGAAAGTAAGCAGGAGACACATTACTCTGGAGACACATCATCTTAAAGTGTACCGATGCCTGTACAGTGGTGTATCGACTGACAAAAATGGCCACCCCTCCACTTCCTGCCTATATAGAAATAGGCCATACTGAGCAAGCCTGCACCCTCTAGTGGCTGGAGGAGAAACTGCAGCCCAACACTCCTAAGAAGCACACAGAGCACGATTAAACAGCACACTGCCCCTAGTGGCAACAGAGAAAAGATCAGTCCGATTTGTTTTGTTTTTTTACTTAAAAAAAAAAAAAAAAACTGCAAAAATGCAGGCTTACCATTCCTGCTGCAGGACTGAGCATAACAGGAGTAAAATCTATACCCATCGCAGAAAGCTCGGTCATAAAAGACCTCCAGGGACTGGGTCCCCCTTAATCTGGGGTCCACTCCCCTGGACCTGTATAGCACCCTGGAGGAAAGCACACTGGTCAGAACAAACACTGCACAGGGTCCAGCGCCATAAGGCCGCATTACAGGTAAACCTTGAGGAATCTTCTCTCCTATCCAATGAGGCCCGAGTACCATCCATTTTGGCTGACAACTTTTCTTGAATGGATCCGATTGAAGCCCACGATTCTTAAGAGAACCGTCCAGACCTCCAAGTATGCTCCAAGAGCACATGTATCACATCAGTGACCATTCCACCTTACAGACACTGGCAAAACAAAAACCTGAAGTACTTCCTGTGTAGGAGGGGTTATATAGGGGAGGACTTCCTGTTTGATTGATCTACCAGTGTCCATTCACCTACAGGTGGACTATAACCCAAGTAGTTATTATAATAACCGGCCCTGTGTCCTGTGATGTACGATAAAAAAATTGGATTATTATTTTTTTTCCCCCATCTTTTTTTAGATGGTCAGTAATGGCAGACCTATACTTCTCCCATGACAAGGCCACTTTAGTCACTTGATTACCAATAGATAGAGTGAGCTAAGTGTATGGGAGGCAGGTGGGTCACATGCTCCTCTATACCTGAAATTACTGGATATTTCACATAACTTTAGGGAGAGGAGTATAAGCACAGTGACGGGGTAATTAAATGAACACGTTCAATTTGTTTAACAGTAAAAATGTCATACGAGTGCCGTCACTGCCATTTTTTTTCTTAAAATGCTAGTTCCCTGGTTGTCATGTAAAACAACTTGCTTCAGTGCTACTGGAGTCAATGATCAAGAGCAAGTATGCACAGAGGAAAGCCAAAACCTCTTACATGCATACTTGTCCTGGGTCAGCAACTTAACATATGTAACAAAATGGGTCAGCAAGACAATCAAGCAACTAGTATTTTCAGGAGGAAAAGTCAACAATGGAAACCTCCATGTTTTTATCACAGAAGATAAAGGGATCTCTCACAGCTTCCTTCCATTATCTAGACCAGCAACAGATTGTAAATTTGATCTGTCTCAGTATACCATTGAACAATGAGGATTGTATCTAGTTACCTGAGAGATCCTTTGTGACGACATCTTTGCTTGATTGTAGAAGATTCTACCAAAATGATCTCTATCTGGAAATACATCTGCTTGACGAGGTAGGTTTGCTCCTCCAGAATCCACTGCAATGTAATTGTAAGATGTTGTCAGATAACCCATGTATGTCCCACATAAATGGTCTAGAAAAGATCATGATCATCTTAAGAATATGGAATAATGGCTGGATTGTTCAAGTAATGGGTTGATTTGCCAAAGGCAAATAAACAGTTCACTTTGCAAGGGAGTTATCCGCAGAGCTTAGTGAATGGATGATGGAAGTCTGCAGAACTTCACCTCAATCAAAAATGCAGGTTTTTTTTTTTCTCTTGTATGTGATTGGGTATTCTTTGCAACAGGGAATTTTATCACATTCACTAACCTCTGAGAAAAATGTCACCGGAAAGTTACTTTGCCTTTAGTAAATCAACCCCAGAGTATCAAGCAGGGCTGCATGGCATGCTGCTTGAAGTGAGACCATGCAGTGGCAGACACACTGGGTGCAGAGGGTTATTTCTATGCTATGGTTTCAGACACCTTAAAGCAGAGCTCCATCCAAAAGGTGAAGCTCCACTTGTCTGCCCCCTCCCTCCCTCCTCACATTTGGCACTTTTTGGGGGGGATAGGGGAGCGGGTACCTGGTTGTGACAGGTAGCTGCTCCCACTTCCACATGCGCAGTAGGAAACCAGCAGGAAAAGGCGCAAGGCTTCGGTGTCGGTTTCCTTTAGCCAAGATAGCGGCACCAGCACCCAAGAGCTGATTCAAGAATCGGCTCGGGTGAGGCCATTGCTGGATGCCTGGACAGGTAAGAGTCCTAATAGTAAAAGGCAGAAGCTACAGTATTTGTAGCTGCTGACTTTTAATTTTTTGGGGAGTGGGCAGAACTCCTCCATGGCTCAGCATACAGCTCAAGATACTTCATTTTCAGGGGTACTTCTATTTGTAAAAGGAAATACACCATAATGATTAAGAGTTTTATCAAAATACCAAAAATGTTTATGTACAATGGAGGGCAATAAGTGTAAGCATGTCAAAAGAAAAGATAAAATGACCAATACCAGGAGATGTTTTTTTGATAAAGTTTATACAAATGCTGCTTGGTATTTTTAATCACTTTCTTTAACCGCTTGCTGACCAGTTCACTTCGACATATGTCGGCAGAAGGGCACTTTCAGGCAGATTAAGGTACCTGTACTTTGCCCTTTAAGAAGCGGTTTGCGGACGCATGCGCCACGACCTCTGGGAGTGTGATCGCAGGTCCCGCAGACTCAATGTTCCCGGGATATCCGCGATCGTCTCACGGTGAGGAAGAATGGGGAAATGCTGATGTAAACAATGGACAATTTTGGCCCTAGCGCTATATTAGCCTTGGATGCCATTAAAGCCTTTGATAGCCTGGAATGGGATTATCTCTGGGGAGTGCTGGAGTGATTCGGCTTTGGCCCTTTATTTATTAGATGGGTAAAATTACTCTATAACGAGCCTAGGACAAAAATAAAAATGGGCACCGCATTTTCCAAGGCATTCCAGTTAGAGAGAGGGACGAGAGAGGGATGTCCCGTCTCCCCTCTTGTTTGTCTTGGCTATGGAACCCCTGGCGATCCTGACGAGATCGTGTTCGGATATCCAGGGATTCTGGCGTAGGTTGGGGGAAGATAAAATTACTTTGTTCGTGGGATGATGTCCTGTTTTTTTATTGGGACATAAATTCTACCTTAAATAATGTGATACAGATGATGGGGGAGTTTGGGCAACAATCTGGTTTAGTAATTAACTGGAGTAAATCAGCACTTTTACCATTAACCAGATCTGGGGATCAATTATTACCCACAATCCCATGACTGGACGTGGTGACTAAGCTGAAATACTTAGGTGTTTGGATCTCTGGTGAAGTAAATCATTATGTCAGTGAGAACTTAGTACCACTACTAGCGAAACTGAAACAAAAAGTGAATATTTGGTGTTGTCTTCCTCTCTCCGTGGCAGGACGCTGAAATTTAATTAAAATGATTTGGCTCCCACAAATATTATACATTTTACATAATTCTCCAACTTGGATTAACCAGAAATGGTTTAAGAAATTAGAATCGCTATTCCGGGATTTAATCTGGAAGAAGGGCCAAGCCCGGATTAGCTTGCAAACAATGCAACTTCCTGCTAGGGGGGGGGTGGCAATCCCACTCCCGAGATTATATTTTTTGTCAGCCCAACTCCAACACCTGGCTGGGGCTGGGATCCAAGGTAGAGAGTGCCCAAATAATAAAATGATGATTGAGAGAGCACCCCACAATCTATTAGTTGAGGTATTGGAGGCCAACTCATTTGTCCATAGGTGTCCCACCAGCGCCTTAATGAGGAAAGTGTGGCAGGTAACAAAGTCGCTCATGGGATACATGGGGGTGACTGATTATACCCCCCTATGGTATAATGGAAATTTGGCCGAGTTAAGTAGTATAGATAGACCTCGGGAATGGGAAAGGCATTGAATTAGCAGGTTGACGCAACTGTACAAATGGAATCCTATGAAATCATTTGAAGACCTTAGGCAAGAATTCAGCATCTCGAACAGGGCATTTTATAAATAAATATTTACAGATCAGGCATGGAATCCAAGCCCAACTCAGGTCGTCAACTATCAAGAGGTTTGAAATTCCCTTACTCCAGGGACTTGTCGAACGAGCACAAGTGAAAGGCTTGATTTTTAAATTATATATAAAGCTTAGGGACAAAGTCCTAAAGGGAGAGGGACCCGATAAGAGCAGGGAGGGATGGGTTAGAGATGTAGGGTTGATAACCCAGGAACAATAGGGGAAGATTTTGGAACGAGGGAGCCTGGTATCAATATCCCCTTCGCAGAGGGTTTCCCACCTGCTCTTTACCTATAGAGCATATTATACTCCCCAAAAAATGTGGAAGATAGGTAGGATACCTAGGGATGAATGCCCTAGATGTAAAGCACCGGGGGACCTTCTCCATATGGCGTGGAAATGTCCAAAGCTGTACAGATATTGGATAGAAATAGTCGACAGTATAAACAGGACCTTTAAGATTACCTTGAAGCCAGAAGCTAAGATCTGCCTCTTAGGAATCCTGGAGGAGGGTAGAATCCCCTCTTTGGTAAGGACTGCAGTACTAAGGTGGCTGTACCAGGCCAGGCAGTTAATAGCACTGAATTGGCAGGCCAGGAATCCCCCTGCATTTGAATCATGGGTTAAAGCCATTAACTCCACAATTTGGTGCGAAAGGGTGATGTATATTAAACAAAACAATCTAAAGAAATTTGGGGAGTTATGGAGCCCTTGGTTGAATGAGATGGGCTGCCATTTGGGGGGGGGGGGCTACCTCACACCCTGCTGGCTTGTTGCCGGCGGGGGTGGGGGGATCAGGGGGGGGGGGGTGAGAGCCCTCCCGTCTCCCCCCCCCGCCGGCCGGGCCTCCGGGCGTGCCACCCCTATTCCCGCCATTGTCTATTCTCTCCCAACCAATCGAGGACCATCGCGATCGGATCGGTCGGTGCAAGCAGTGTGTATTTGGGGGGTGGGCTAGGTTGGAAATCTGGTGTTAGATAAAAAGGGTAAGGTTACAATAACTTGAATGTTGTGTATAGCTCTTTTCTTGTGGTAGTTTTGCCTGTGATGATGGATTTTGAGAGCTGTGAATACTTTTGTTAATTTTGTGGTTGAAAATGTAATTAAAAAAAAATTGAAAAAAAACAAACAAGCATCTCCCCAGTCTGCCTAGTGACAGTCACTGATCACCGCTCCCTGTAATCGGGAGCGGTGATCAGTGGCATGTCACACATAGCCCCCCACAGTTAGAATCACTCCCTAGGACACACTTAACCCTTACAGCGCCACCTAGTAGTTAACCCCTTCACTGCCATTCACATTTACACAGTAATTAATACTTTTTTAATTGCATGATCGCTGTATAAATGTGAATGGTGCCAAAAATCGCACCAAAAGTGTCCAATGTGTCCGCCATAATGTCGCAGTCACGATAAAAAAAAAAAAAAAAAAAATCGCTGATCGCCACCATTACTAGTAGAAAAAAAATTACTAAAAAAATACGATAAAACTATAATCTACTTTGTAGATGTGCAAACCAATCAATAAATGCTTATTGCAATTTTTTTTTTACCAAAAAAAAAAAAAAAAATGTAGAAGAATACGTATCGGCCTAAACTGAGGGAAAAAAAAATAAGTTTTTCGTTTTTTTTTTAATATATTTTTTGAGGATATTTATTATAGCAAAAAGTTAGAAATAATGTGTTTTTTTTTTTCAAAATTGTCGCTATTTTTTTTGTTTATAGCGGGGGAAAAAAAACGCAGAGGTAAACAAATACCACCAAAAGAAGGCTCTATTTGTGGGGGGGAAAAAAAAAAAAGACATCAATTTTGTTTGGGAGCCACATCACACAACCGCGCAATTGTTAGTTAAAGCGACGCAGTGCCGAATTGCAAAAAGTGATCTGGTCTTTGGGCAGCCAAATGTTCCCGGGCTTAGGTGGTTAAGAGAGCGATCTTCAAACAATGGCCTGAGGGCCAGATATGGCCCTTCGCTTGCCTGTATTTGACCATTCCTCCCACTGACACCACCGATGGCACTATTCTGCTCACTGATAACAATGGGGCATATGATATTTGGGCATTTTCTGCTCCCACTGACTACAGTCCATCCCCTCGCTAAAGCCTTAAGGACAGTAAATTGGCCCTTTGTTTAGAACATTTTGGAGACCCATGCTTTAAGAGATGCTTTTGATTCCTTTAGGGTTCTCTTTTCTGTCTATGCCAGTAAAAACATCAGCTCAATTAGATCTCCTTAGGTCACCTAATTTACAGTTCCAGACCACAAGTAATTTATTGTGAGTGTACATGGTACACAGAGAAATTCTACCTTGACCTTTGACAAACCAAAAGAAGTCCAAACTCAAAAACATAACATTTTTGGAGGGACGTAATGGTTAAATAGTATTTTTCAAAACCTTTTGACACATTATTAACATTTTTGCTGTTGCGGTATAAAACTATAAATATAACACTTACCTAGATATACACACGGGAGATGATTTTGCATTGCAATCTCTTGTGCTCGGAGGTGCTTCTTTACCGTGATGGGGTAGTAGGTTCCACCTTTCACAGTCGCATCATTAGCTACAATCAGGCACTCTATCCTGCAAAAGGGTGGAACACGGTCAGTAAGTGAAAAAAAAAAAAAAAAAAAAAAAAAAAACATTTATATTGAATCCTCAAAAACCTGCTTCAATCATCAAGCAGTTATAAGACTGACAAGGAATTCGCATGCGACTTATGAATCAGGATTTCTGATTTAGAACAACAGATTTCACTTAACATCATAATTCTTTCACATCTGGACTTTAAAACCAGAGTTACTATTTAGGTGCTTCAGTTGGTTGTGTGTTGGCCTACATCGAGCAACCTCAATCATCCGCTCTATTAATTACATTTATAAAATCTGTGTGTGATCATAGCCAAGTGATGGCATTTTTCATTTTTAAAGAATTTGAGTGTCAGGGGCCTAGGTGTAGGCATTGTCATTTTAGATAATGGCATGTTTCCGAGCTTGTGGTAACAGTTTTGGGAACCATTTTCTGTTTTAGCATGACTAAGCCATAGAGGTTGGAGAACGATCACAGCTTTTTACTGTACTGTGCATTATAGAAACTGGAGGAGATCAAGACACGCATCTATGGTTACTAGCTCCATCCTGACTACCCATTGGGGGGGTGGGAGTGTGCAAGCAGGTGGGTCACACACATAGGAAAAGTACATTCCTCATCTGTTTGCACTGAACTTGGGAAAGGGCATCAACAGGCTGTTGTAGTGTGTGAGTTGGAGGAGGGCTGCCAGGACTTGGAGGTTGATTTGCTGGATAGTAGGAGGCTGGAGATCTGCAGGCTGCCCAGCATACCGACTGATGCGTCTGGAACGGCAATGCACACAGACTCTGAACAGACACTCTTGGGTTAGAGGGAGCATGGCAGCTCTGTGTACAAGGAGATGCAGAGCAATGCACAGCATTTTGTGGAGCTGGTTGGTAGGTGTGGCACAAAGCTGATGCAGTGCTAACCCCAAAGGAGAAATTTGGGATCTCTGTTCTGCACTTCAACTCAAAGAACCACCTCGGCCACATTTGGTTGAATGAAAGTTGCTGTAAGCACTTCTAGGAACACAAGTGTGCATATCTTTAACTCCACTGTGAATTAAATCAGGAAAGAGACTCAAGAGTGTTTAGTGGGAAAGTAACTCAATATTATATTTTGGTATGGTTTAGAGCAGGGGTCTCCAAACTTTCTAAAGAAAGGCACTCCATTATTCAGAACCATGGAGTTATATCGCCCCCTACAGGAGTAGGACACTAGGCAGAAAAAAAAAAAAAAAAAAGAAGAAGACTTAGCTATGTCTATGGGCAGTCCTAGGTGGTATACACCCCCCTCTCTGCTATAGGCCTTCAGATTAGTAACAAGCAGTGTCAACTACTTTAGAGGGGTTGTTTCTGTGTCCATTAATGAACTCAGAGAAATGGATTTTACGGTAAGTGAAAAATCCAATTTTCTCTTTTCATTCATTGACAGACACAGCGCTCCATTATTCATAACCATAGGGACGTCCCAAAGCAGTGCCAAACATAAGGGGTGGGAAAACGAAAAATCCAAAAGGCTAACACAAGAGCCAACCAGGTAACAGGAGCTCAACACAGAATAAGCTGGAGCCCAACCTGGTCAATACCCCTTTAAGAGGGAATAGACTCTCTAAACAGCAGCCTGCAAAACCTTGCGGCCAAAAGAGGCATCCGCAGATGCCAACACATCCACTTCAGAGAACGTTGTGAAAGTGTAAAAGATAACGCCACCATTTCCGAAACTCTGCAAGCAGAGGTGATAGCCACCAAGAGGCCACCTTCCAAGACAGTGGAATCTCCAGAATATTTTGAGAAATGCTTCTGGAGAACAGGAATCACCAAGTTCAGATGCCATGGTGGTAGAAGAGACTGCACCGGTGGAAACAGAGGTCCAACCCCTTGAATAAAAAAAAAAAAGGTACGCACCAGGGATCACGGGACCAGGGAACGCTGAAGAAGACCACCCAGTACCCTTGATGTTACTCGAGGCCCATTCCCGCTCAACCGCCCATGAAGGGAGGTCGGAATCAGAGCCACAGAGAAAGAATGAAGATGAATGCCTGGTGACTCACTTCAGGATATAGGTGCTTTCCACATTCAGAGATAGAACCTCCTAGGAGGTAGACTCCCTAGCCATCAGCAGCAGTTAAAACCAGCGACTCTAAAGCAGGATGGAATAATGGCCCTTGGGACAGTAGAACCTCCTTGAGAGACACAGTCGCCAAGGAACGTTAGCGCCCAGGCACAACCAGTCGGCGTACTCAGACCGACGGGACCCATCCGGAGCCAATAAAAGCCGCAGGAGAAGCTGGAGAGGAGGAAAGGCATAGAGCAACCGTTACAGGCCCCATGGGCCAGCAGAGCGATTGAGGTGCCCACCAGAGGATCCTGTGACCTTGCCAGAAACCTTGGTATTGTCCTGTTTAGCCAGGGCGCAAACAGACCTACCTCAGGAGTGCCCCATCGGAGACATATCCGATAAGACACTGCCAGGTGAATGGCCCACCCCCTGGTCCAACCCTAGCCAACTGAGGCATCCGACTGTCAGTATTCCACCCCTGGAATGCTGACATTGGAGAGGGCCAGAACAAGATATTCTGCCCACCAGAGGATACTGGCAACTGCCAGGGCTGGCAACACTTTATTTGGCCCACCCTGGTGATTGACATAAGCCACCTCCATTGTATTGGAGCCCCCGAAGGCAATCAGTCCATGATCCAGACATAGTCTGATTGTTCGAAGTTCCAGGATATTGCTCGGTAGTCCGGATTCCACCAGTATCCAAATGACCCTGAGCTTTGTAACAGACTGGCATTGGTGGTCACCCTGTTCAATACAAGGGGAGAAAGGATTTACCCCACTGAAGAACCGGAAAGAGAAGCCACCAGACCAGGGAACCTCCAGTCTCCTGGTTCAGCCGAATCCGTTTGTCCAGAGACCTCGGGCACTTGTCCCATTATGCCAGGAGCTCCCTGAGGAAAGCTTGTATGGAACTGTGCAAACGAAATCGCCTCAAAAAAGGTAGCTACCATCAGACACAACAGCCACTTGCAGGTCCGCAGGGAGGCCCACCTGCCGGACAACAGTAAATGAAAAAAACTCATGCAACTTCTGGAGTTTGTCCAGAGGAAGAAACACTCTGGCCAGGGCTGAAGCCTGGATCAGGCTCAGATAATCCAAAGTTCTGGAAGGGGCCAAAGCAAACTTCAGATAGAATAGAAGCCAAGTGAAATCTGCAATGTCAGTATAGGAGCTACGTTGCCCCCCCTGGGGTGGTCGGGGACTCGCAGAAGAAGATAGTCCAGGCTGTCCAGGACTGCAAATCCCCACTGTCGCAACCACGCCAGATCCGGGGCCAACACCTTGTGAACACCCCAGGAGTGGTGGCAGGACCAAAGGGCAACACCATGCTCACATAATGCTCAGCACCCACAAAATGGAGGAAGTGCTGGAGTCGGCACATAGTGGAATGCGCAAGTAAGCATTTGTGATATCGATAGAAGCCAGAAAGTTCCCATGATGAAGAGGTGCCACCACTGTGCGGACGGACTCCATCCTGAACTGCAGAACTGAAGGTGCCATGCCCTCCATCTTTTGAACTGTGAACAGGTTTGAATAAAACCCCCCAAAGCTGTTCCCGACACGGAAACTGGGACAATCACACTCTGAAGCAACAGAGCTTGCTGTCTAAGCACCACTGCGGAAACAGAGAGCTCAGCAACCAGGGGAAATGCGGCCAAGAGGCATAGCAGACAAACTGCAGTGCCTAGACCAACAAGTCCGCCAATGAAGCAAAGGCAGGGGGGTTCTGCACCCCCTCCAGGTATGTCAGCTGGTTCTTTAGAAGCCAGAGATTCCTCTATTTGAATCATGGTTGCCTTAAACAGCCTAGAGACAGGGGGGTCCACTACTGGTGGAACAGTCCACTTCTGAAGGAGGGACTCCTCAAAGGGGTACCTCACAGCAAGCGTTTTTTGGAAGCACAAAGGGCACTTTGGACACTCCCAGTCTTTGGCAAAATAAGAGGTAGAAGGGAACGCTGTCACCGTGCAAGATGGCTTATGAGTGCCAAAAGGGGAACCGGCCCGCCATCGCTGTATCCCCCATCTTGAAAGGTTCCCATACAGCTATAATAAGTGCGACAACCAGTGCCTTTTTGTGCACCACTACAGTTGTGGAGGAATCATCCCCACTCCCTGACAGGACAGGGAGCGTGGCAACCAACCCCGCAAGGTGGGCCACGTCCGTGGCGGCAGAGCCAGATACAGGGTTGTTCGAAACAGAGGAGGTAGGGGAAGGTAGGGGGTGCCATTTACTGTGCTATATGCCTAAGCACCACCCCAAAAAAACTCAGGAGGGGGCCACCAACTGAGACCCCCACCACCCGAAGCCTGCACAGGGGGTGTCGACAGAGGCCTCTCACACACAGGGGGGGCGGCGACTGAGCCCCCACGCAGGGGGGGGCGGCGACCGAGACCCCACACGGGGGGGGGGGCGCCGACCGAGCCCCCACACGGGGGGGGGGGGCGACCGAGCCCCCACACAGGGGGGGGGGGGGGCGCCGACCGAGCCCCCACACAGGGGGGGGGGGGGCGCCGACCGAGCCCCCACACAGGGGGGGGGCACGCCGACCGAGCCCCCACACAGGGGGGGGGCACGCCGACCGAGCCCCCACACAGGGGGGGGGCACGCCGACCGAGCCCCCACACAGGAGGGGGGGCACCGACCGAGCCCCCACACAGGAGGGGGGGCACCGACCGAGCCCCCACACAGGAGGGGGGGCGACCGACCGAGCCCCCACACAGGAGGGGGGGGCGACCGAGCCCCCACACAGGGGGGGCGCCGACCGCGCCCCCACACAGGGGGGGGGGGGCGACCGAGCCCCCACACAGGAGGGGGGGCACGCCGACCGAGCCCCCACACAGGAGGGGGGGCACGCCGACCGAGCCCCCACACAGGAGGGGGGGCACCGACCGAGCCCCCACACAGGAGGGGGGGGCACCGACCGAGCCCCCACACAGGAGGGGGGGGCACCGACCGAGCCCCCACACAGGAGGGGGGGCACCGACCGAGCCCCCACACAGGGGGGGGGGCGACCGAGGCCACACACACAAAGGCACCACTGAGGCCCCTCAATGGGAGCACCAGGAGCATCCACACCGGGCCCACCTAAAGGCCCCTCAAAAGGAGATCGCCCTCAGAGTGCCACACCTCTGGTAGGAGATGGCCATGAGGCCAAGCAGGCCGCAAAAGCGGGGGGATCAGACCGACATGAGCCACTGAACGGAGGGTGGACACCCAAAAGATGGAAGCAGCCTCCGCCGCCTGACCTGGGGCCATCCTCCCAGCACTCAGTCGGTAGGCCGTAGAGCCGCAGCCTAAATTATCAGTCGCCTGCTGCGAGTTTGCATCAGAGCCACTGAAAGGAGAGCGAACACCCAAAAACGGATAGCTACGGCCTCCGCCGCCCACCCTGGGGCCTCCCAGTCGGTAGCCTGCAAAGCCGCAGCCTAAATTACAGGAGGGCCGCCGCAGGCAGTCCCCCCCATCACGGACGTCCAGTCACCCGCCTCCTAGGCCCAACCACTGCAGCAGGTGGGCCCAAGGGACACCCCCCCCCCCCCAGTAGCAACCCCGAGGGTGGAAGGCCAGTGTGTCCAAAAGCACCTAGGCTAGAAGCCTGGGCCTCACCCAGGAAGGAATGAAGGGGGGTGGAGGAGAAACCCGGAGGCATCGACCACCCCAGGTCCAGGAAGGAGAGGAGGGGGTCCCCTACTTACCGACCCAGCGAAGCATGCGGGTAACACTCCCAGACAGATCTCCTCGCCACCGAAGTGGGGGGACTTTAGGCCATGTGGCCAAGACCCATTCATATGCCACCTTGTGATACGTTTAACTCGAAAGGCCAGCCCCCATCCAGTGGGGCTATGTCGCAGCCGACCTAGCAGGTAGCTGCAGTCTGCACACGATCACTGGCCAGACTGAGGAGACCACTGGATCTTAGTGTCCAGCCCGTCGACCAGCCCAGCAGTTGATTGTAGATCTCACAGGAAAAAAAAATTCACAGGACTAGAAATCCTAGCAGGGAGCTAGGTCCTTACTCCTGACTAGGCAGAAAAAACGGAAGGCCTATAGCAGAGAGGGGGTGTATACCACCTAGGACTGCCCACAGGCGTAGCCAAGTCTTTTTTCTGCCTAGTGTCCTACTGTAGGGGGCGATATAACCCTATGGTTCTGAATAAAGGAGCGCTGTGTCTGTCAATGAATGAAAGAGAAATTAAGCTTTTTCCCCTTATCCTGGCAATTTCTCTCCGGGAATTGTAGCTCAAAAGCTCTTTATTACATTAGAGTCTCTCTCTTCTGGACTACAATTCCCACAGTGTAGCACTTCCTGACTCGGTCTATTGAACTCTTCCTGTTCAGCAGCCTCCTCCTCTCTCTGATACAGCCGTTCAGCACCACACAGAAGCAGCTACAGATAGCAGCTGCAGACAGCGTTTCTCTTACTCTCCATTCTTAGCCAAGCACCTGGCTACATTGACTACAGGAAATACAAGTTTGCTAGACATCTGCAGGGCATTCTGTATCTCCTAGCAGTGATCTTATGGGCGCAAAATGACCACGCTGGGATGGATCTGCTTCCATGCCTGGAGTGGTCAATTTTAAACCGGTACCACAGGTAACCAGCAGGCTCACCAGATATTTAGCAGTAACCTAGCAAACACGGTAAATAACTTACAGCTACATGTACCATCAAGTATGTAACAAACTAAATACATATGGATTTTTAAAATTTTTAGACAATGTGTCACGTACTCTTGAGACCATCTTACCCAGATACACGACCAATACCAGTGATGACACCTCCAGCTGGAACCTCCTCATTACCATATAACTCATAACCAGCAAACTGGGAGAATTCCAGGAAAGGGGATCTGAAAAAAAACAAAACAAAAACACTGTTTTAGTTTCAAGCAAAAATTATTTATTGCAAAAAAAAAAAAAAACTGCTGCTTTAAAAAGTAAATGGCTTAGTTATTTAAAGAAATTGTGAGAAAATGCTTGCGAGTCCTTATCTGGATTTCTTAGCTCATCATATCTGATCTGTATGTGATCTGATCCTGATCTAATGCCGGCCATAGATGGATCGGATCTTGGCCAGTCCCTGCTATACTGACCAGATTTTATCCATCTATGGGCAGGCTGACTGTACCAATGTGAATTCATCAATGGATTTGTGTACAACCAGCATGTCAGATGTTAGTATGTGAATTGCCAGCAGCTATAGCCCATTCTTCTTGCCCATTTTTACATAGGCTATAGCCGCTAGCAGTAATCACTGTGTTCTCCCAGCAGACGGCTAGCCATGCTGCCCCACCGCAATAACACAAAACAGATTTGCGGGTGGGATTCCCCCCATCAACACTGTTGTCTTCATGGGGGAATCAAGCGATTTTCTGTCCTGCAACCTGTGGTTTCATTATATATCTTTATGGCAGATTTTCAAGAGAACTGATTTCGTTAACCTTCCAGAAAAGCATCACTCATGCACCTGGATCTCGCAATCAGGACCCACGTAGCCTGTCCTATCACTGCCGGCAAAGAGGAGAGACAGCCGCAGGGATTTCAAATCCCCAGACTGGTAAAGTGGCTTTACAATCTGTCAGAACAGGTGATCACCAGGCTCCAGGTTAGTGGGACCAGGTGCGTTGGGGAGGGGGTCCAGTGTAAATTCACCTTACAGATTTTAACTAATGAGGCATTTTCTAGTAAAAAGATCAACACCATTACTAAGCCTCCAATGCCTGTGCTGCCATGTGGAAGAAATATTAGACTGCATGTATTTCATCCTTCCAGTAATTGAGATACTGGTACGGTATAGAGTTGGCCTTTAGAGTAAGTGAATGCTGTAATTTGTGTGTATATATATATATATATATATATATATATATATATATATATATATATATATACACACACACATACACACACACATATATACACATACATACACTTTAAGCAAAAAAGGTGTGTGTGTAATAATATATATATACACACACACACACACACACCTTTTTTGCTTAAAGTGTCCCTGTCATAATTATCAATTGGTATACTGTACATGCATTTGCTAGAAATCCCTTTAACTGGGGTGACTACTGGATCTATATTATTGAGCCTGACACCCAGCTCCAGGGGGTTGACTAGTAAGGACTGCCTATAAGTGGTGCTGTTTTTTTTCTGCCTAGTGTCCTACTCCTGAAGGTGGGGCTATAAACCTGTTGTCAAGAAAAAAGAATTGTCCCTGTCAATGATGTAAGAGAAAAGCCGCTGCTGTCTAAAAAGAACATTCAAGCAAAATTGCCGTTTGCCATTTACCATATGAGCAAAGACCAGGCCTCCTGCAATAATGTACTGAGAACTGAACAATAGACAGATAGAGCTGTTTGGTCACAGTAATGCCGCGTACACACGATCGGACTATCCAGCGGACAACTTTACGGACTTTGCAGTGGTGGTCCGACGGACTTTCCGAATGAGCGGACCTGCCCACACACGACCGGACTTTTCCGGCGGACAATCCGCCGGACTATGGCAGGAGTCCGCCGGACTTTTGAAATGAATGAAGGGACTTGCCCACACGCAGAGTAAAGTCCGTTCATTTTGAACATGGCTCCAGGTAGCCGGGACTAGTGAAGGAAGTGAATGTCACCGCCTCCATCGGCGAGATTGACACCTCACTAGCCCCGTCACCTGGTATGGATTTAAAGGGGAAGCCCTACGCAGAAAAAACGGCGTGGGGGTCTCCCCAAAGTCCATAGCAGACCCTTATCCGAGCACGCAGCCCAGCCGGTCAGGAAAGGGGGTGGGGATGAGCCAGTGCCCCCCGAGCCATACCAGGCCGCGTGCCCTCAACATGGGGGGTGCTTAGGTGAAGGGGGTGCCATGCGGCCCCCCCACCCCAAAGCACCTTGTCCCCCATGTTGATGAGGACAAGGGCCCGACAACCCTGGCCACTGCTTGTCGGGTCTGCGGGCGGGGGGCTTATCGGAATCCGGGAGCACCCTTTAATAAGACCTCGAAGTTGGAAGAAGACCCTCGGACAGTGGCGACGACGACGAAGAAGAAAGCCGGGCTCCTCCGCTAGTAAAAGAGCTAGAAAAAGAGCTGAAGATAGCGGAGCAGTCCAGCAAGAAGACCCCTCAAGACGGAAGAAGAGAAGACCACCGTAGCTGTCAAATTATTTTAAAAACGTATGTTGTGTTTTTTTATTTACACTTTTATCACCAGGTGAATGGGTAGGGGTACACCGTACCCCATACTCATTCACATAGGGTGGGGGGCTGGTATCTGGGGGCCCCCTTATTAAAGGGGGCTCCCGGATTCCGATAAGCCACCCGTAGATCCCGACAACCAACAGCCAGGGTTGTTGGGAAGAGGCCCTTGTCCTCATCAACATGGGCCACAATAGTTAAGAATATGCACATTACCACTTGCATATTCTCAACTATTGTTAATGCATTATTATTATTTTTTTTAACCTGACTACACATTAGGGGCCCATAGAAAGGTTGCAAACTACTCTAGGTTACATTAAAGTGGTTGTAAAGCCACTTGTCATGTCCCTACATTCCACCGTTAGATAACATGTGCCCCACTGTATGTCCTCTATTAAGAAAAAAAAGCAGATTTCTACCTTATTTCAGAGTGCCTCCCAGAGCTTGCGTGACTGCACTGCTCTTTCCTCTCCCCAACTGACAGCTACAGCGGGAGGGGCCGAGAACATCCGCTGACGTCAACTGGGAGGAGAGGGGGAGAGAGGCGAGGAGTCACGTGAACGATGGGAGATGCTCTGATACAAGGTAGAAATCAGCTTTTTTTTAACCACTTGCCGACCAGCGCATGACGATGTACCTCGACAGAATAGCACGGGCAGGCAAATGGGCGTACATGTACGTCCCTTTAAAATTTGCCGCCCTGCCATCGGGAGCGCACCGCTGGTCGGGACCCCCCTGAGTCCGGTCGCGGGACCCGCGGACTCGATCGCCGCGGGCATCCCCGCGATCGTCTCACGGAGCGGCCGAATGGAGAAGTGCCGTTGTAAACAACATTTCTCCATTCTGCCTAGCAACTAGTGACGCTGATCTCTGCTCCATGTGATTGGAGCAGAGATCAGTGTTCACTAAATGAAAGCCCAACCCCCCCACAGTTAGTAACACACCCCTAGGAACACTTAACCCCTACACTGCCACCCACTGGTTAACCCCTTCACTGCCAGTGTCATTTACACAGGAATCACTGCATTTATATAGCAGTGATTACTGTATAAATGACAATGGTCCCAAAAATGTGTCAAAAATGTCCGATGGGTCCCCCACAATGTCACAATAAAAATCGCTGATCGCCGCCATTACTAGTAAAAAAAAAATAATAAAAAATTATTAATAAAAATGCTATAAAACTATCCCTATTTTGTAAACGCTATAACTTTTGCGTAAACCAATCAATAATCGCTTATTGCGATTTTTTTTACCAAAAATATGTAGAAGAATACGTATCGGCCTAAACTGAGGGAAAATATGTTTTTTTATATATTTTTGGGGGATATTTATTAGAACAAAAAGTAAAAAATAATGTGTTTTTTTCAAAATTGTCGCTCTATTTTTGTTTATAGCACAAAAAATAAAAACCGCAGGGGTGATCAAATACCACCAAAAGAAAGCTCTATTTGTGGGAAAAAAAAAGGACGTCAATTTTGTTTGGGAGCCACATCGCATGACCACGCAATTGTCAGTTAAAGCGACGCAGTGCCGAATCGCAAAAAGTGGTCTGGTCTTTGACCAGCAAATTGGTCCTGTCTGAAAGTGGTTAAATAAAGGACATACAGTGGGGCACATACCGTTACCTAACAGAGTGGATTGTCGGGACATGTCACTGTTATTTTAGCAGCAGGAGCGGATGGGTCATGGAGCAGAGGAGACACGGTGGATGATGGAGGCATGTAAACGGACCACAGTGTAAGGGCTCAGCAGCAATGATAAACCATGGTCAGTTTACGGGGGGGTTGAGGGCAGAAACAGGCAGGATCAGCCAGGTATTTCAGGTGATATAGGGGAGCAAATTGCACAGCATTGTTCAGTATAACCAGCTTTAACCACTTACCGACCGGGCCATAGCCGAATGATGTCTACAATACAATGATGTCCTCCCAGAAACTCGAGCATGCAGGAGTGTCCATGCTCACCGTGTTCTCGGGACCCAGTGCATCACGGATCGGGGTAAAGGGTCAATAACAGCGGCCCTGCAACACGTGATTGCTCCATCCAATGATGGAGCAATCACTGTCAACAAACCAACGTCATGTCCGGTTCTCTCCTCCAATTGTGTGAGCAGAGGAGGGAGAAGCTTCAGCGTGAGGCTGCTTGAATTTTTATGTATTGCAAGTGCCCATGTGTGCCCCATTAGTTCATATCTGTGCCCAGTAGTGCCCCATCAGTGCCCACTAGTAAGTGCTCATCAGCGCCCATCAGTGCCATAGAAAAATGCGTTTTCATTTTCTTTCCACATTTTCCAAAAACTTGTGGGGAAAAAAAATGACATACTCAAAAGACTCATTATGCCTCATAGAATATATGTTGGGGTTTTCTTTCCAAAATGGGGTCATTTTGTGGGCGTTTCCATTGTCCTGGTGCTCTAGAGCAGGGGTCATCAACCCCCGGGCCGCGGCCCAAAGCCGGGCCGTACCGCCTCTCTAGGTGGGCCGCAGCTCCAAGGACACTGTCAGGTCCGAGATTATCAACCCCCGGGCCGCGGCCGGCTAAGGCTTCAGCTTCACCGCTGACGGAGAAAACTGTCAGCGGTGCGGCCGGCCGAACAAGCAGAGAGATGACCTCATCCCTCTGCGCTACGCACAGGCGCGCCGCTGTCCCGCCCTACCATAAGCGGCGGCTAATGAGAGAGAGAGAGAGAGAGAGAGAGAGAGAGAGTGACCTCATCTCTCCCCGCCCACCCTCACTGAACTTACTTTCCCGCAGTCTCCAACGGCTCCTCCCCTCACTCCCATGCTGGAACTGTAAGTACAGTGCACTCTGCACTCCTAATATTTTATTATAATTAATATTAATTTAATTTAATTAATTTAATTTAATTAATTGGGAAATTAATATTATTTCTGCAATGGGACATTAAATAGTATTTCTGCAATGGGACATCAAATATTATTTCTGCAATGGGACATCAAATATTATTTCTGCAATGGGACATCTAATATTATTTCTGCAATGGGACATCTAATATTATTTCTGCAATGGGACATCTAATATTATTTCTATCACGGGACATCTAATATTATTTCTATCACGGGACATTAAATATTATTTCTGCAATGGGACATCTAATATTATTTCTATCACGGGACATCTAATATTATTTCTATACTGGGACATTTAATATTATTTCTATCATGGGACATCTAATATTATTTCTATACTGGGACATCTAATATTATTTCTATACTGGGACATCTAATATTATTTCTATATTGGGACATCTAATATTATTTCTATACTGGGACATTTAATATTATTTCTATCATGGGACATCTAATATTATTTCTATACTGGGACATTTAATATTATTTCTATACTGGGACGTTTAATACTATTTTTATACTGGGACTTTTAATAATCCTTTTAATACTTTTATACTGGGACTTTTATACTTTTAATAATACTTTTTATACTGGGACCGTTATAATACTTTTATAGTGGGACTGTTATAATAAAACCAATTAGTGACAATCTGTTACGCTTTGGTGGCAGGTGACAGTGACAATCCACATCTGCTGGCAGCTGACATTGACAATCCACATCTGGGGGCAGAAAAGTGGCAATCCACATCTGGTGACAGGTCGCAGCAGTGGCAATCCACATCTGGTGACAGGTCACAGCAGTGGCAATCCACATCTGGTGACAGGTCACAGCAGTGGCAATCCACATCTGGTGACAGGTCACAGCAGTGGCAATCCACATCTGGTGACAGGTCACAGCAGTGGCAATCCACATCTGGTGACAGGTCACAGCAGTGGCAATCCACATCTGGTGACAGGTCACAGCAGTGGCAATCCACATCTGGTGACAGGTCACAGCAGTGGCAATCCACATCTGGTGACAGGTCACAGCAGTGGCAATCCACATCTGGTGACAGGGCGCAGCAGTGGCAATTCCCATCTGAAGACAGGCTGCAGCAGTGACAGGCCGCAGCAGTGGCAATTCCCATCTGAAGACAGGCCGCAGCAGTGGCAATTCCCATCTGAAGACAGGCCGCAGCAGTGGCAATTCCCATCTGAAGACAGGCCGCAGCAGTGGCAATTCCCATCTGAAGACAGGCCGCAGCAGTGGCAATTCCCATCTGAAGACAGGCCGCAGCAGTGGCAATTCCCATCTGAAGACAGGCCGCAGCAGTGCAATTCCCATCTGAAGACAGGCTGCAGCAGTGACAGGCCGCAGCAGTGGCAATTCCCATCTGAAGACAGGCCGCAGCAGTGACAATTCCCATCTGAAGACAGGCCGCAGCAGTGGCAATTCCCATCTGAAGACAGGCCGCAGCAGTGGCAATTCCCATCTGAAGACAGGCCGCAGCAGTGGCAATTCCCATCTGAAGACAGGCCGCAGCAGTGGCAATTCCCATCTGAAGACAGGCCGCAGCAGTGGCAATTCCCATCTGAAGACAGGCCGCAGCAGTGCAATTCCCATCTGGTGGCAGGCTTTGCCAACTAGCCAAAATGAGTAAAAAACAAATGTCACTGAAGAGCTTTTTTGAAAAGGGGCAAAGACCCAATGATGAGACAACAGAAGACTGTTCTAAGACTGCAAACAAAAAGAAAGCTGCATTTAAAAGAAAATACCAAGAGTCCTATTTAAATTATGGGTTCATTGCATCAGGTGATTCACATTCTCCAAACCTGCTTTGTATAATATGTGGTGAGCGGCTATCCAATGAAGCCATGAAACCTTCAAAACTGCTTCGCCATATGGAGACCAAACACCCTTCATTAAAAGACAAGCCGGTTGAGTTTTTCAAAAGAAAAAAAACGTGAACACGAAGGACAGAAGCAATTATTGAAGACCACCTCTTCGATAAATGCGTCTGCATTGAGAGCCTCATTCTTAGTGGCTAACCGTATTGCTAAATCTAAGAAACCATTTACAATCGGAGAACAGTTGATCCTGCCTGCTGCAAAGGACATTTGCCGTGAAATTTTAGGAGAGGCTGCGGTTGAAAAGGTGGCGCATGTTCCTCTTTCGGCTAGCACTGTAGCTAGACGAATAAATGAAATTGCAGAGGATATTGAAACGCAACTGATAGAGAGAATTAAGGAGTCACCATGGTATGCCATACAAGTCGATGAGTCTACTGATGTTGACAACAAGGCAACAATGCTTGTTTTTGTTCGATATGTTTTCCAGGAGGATGTCCATGAGGATATGCTATGTGCACTCTTCTTGCCGACCAACACCACAGCTGCAGAATTGTTCAATTCTTTAAATGAGTATATGTCAGGAAAACTGAATTGGTCGTTTTGTGTTGGTGTATGCACGGATGGAGCTGCTGCCATGACTGGGCGGCTTTCTGGTTTTACCACTCGGGTCAAGGAGGTTGTTTCCGAATGTGAGTCTACGCACTGTGTCCTCCATAGAGAAATGCTGGCTAGCCGAAAAATGTCACCTGAACTGAACAACGTTTTGCAGGCTGTGATTAAAATAATCAACCACATTAAAGTACATGCCCTTAACTCACGTCTGTTCGAACAGCTCTGTGAGGAGATGGATGCAGAGCACACACGTCTTCTCTTATACACAGAAGTGAGATGGCTTTCTAAAGGTAGATCACTGAGCAGAGTGTTTGAGTTACGAGAGCCGCTCCAGAGATTTCTTTCTGAAAAACAGTCACCACTTGCAGCACATTTCAGTGTCACAGAATGGGTCACAAAACTTGCTTACTTGTGTGACATATTTAACCTGCTCAACGAACTCAATCTGTCACTTCAGGGGAGAATGAGAACTGTGTTTAAGTCTGCTGATAAAGTGGCTGCATTCAAAGCCAAACTGGAATTATGGGGGCGACGAGTCAACAATGGTATTTTTGACATGTTTCCAACCTTATCAGAGCTTTTGAAAGAGACTGAGCCAGAACCTTCTTTCACACAGCTGGTGCATGATCACCTCTATCAGCTTTCAAAAGAATTTGAACATTATTTCCCATCCTCAAAAGACCCCCGAATTGGGAAGGAATGGATCCGTGACCCATTTGTGAATAAGCCAGGTGAATCCACTCTGTCCGTGCTAGAAGAGGATCAACTGCTTGAGATCGCAAATGATGGTGGCCTTAAAAGTATGTTTGAGACGACTTCAAACCTCCATACGTTCTGGATTAAAGTCAAGGCAGAATATCCTGCAATTGCCACAAAAGCACTGAAAAGCTTGCTGCCATTTCCAACATCCTATCTTTGTGAAGCTGGATTTTCTGCAGTGACAGCAACCAAAACAAGATTACGGAGCAGATTGGACATAAGCAACACACTTCGAGTGTCACTGTCTCCTATCACCCCAAGATGGGACCGCCTAGTTGCAGTAAAACAAGCTCAGGGATCCCACTGATTCTGCATTATGGTGAGTAGAACTATTTCATTTTATATTCCAATGTAATAGAAATAACGTGCTTCAGTCACCCTGACACCATAACACTGTTTAGTTGCAGGGAAACAAGCTTGGGGGCTCCCACTGATTCTACATTACAGTGAGTTGAACTATATAATCATTGTATTATATTGTAATAATATAAATAATGCACTTCAATCGTCCCGATATTATGGTATCAGGATGATTGAACCGATAACGCACCACATCGCGATTCCTCCCCCCCCACCGGGCCTTGGAAAAATATTCTTCCACAAAACCGGTCCTTGGTGCCAAAAAGGTTGGGGACCACTGCTCTAGAGCCTTCAAAAGTGTAAGAGGTAGTCAGGAAATTATATGTGTAATTTATGCTCCTAGAATGTTGGGCCTCTGTATGTGGCAAGGTCGTGTGAAAGTCTCACACATGTGGTACCGCCATACTCAGGAAGAGTAGCAGAATGTGTTTTTGGGGTCTAGTAAGTATGCATATGCCATGTGAGAGAAATAACATGTTAAGAAGATATTTTTGTGAAAAAATATAATCAAAATCGTAATTTTGCAAAGAATTGTGGGAAGAAAAAAAACTCACCATGCCTCTTACTAAATATCTTGGAATGTCTATTTTTCATTTGGGGGGTATTTGTGCTTTCCTGGCTTGTTAGACCCCTTTCACACTGGAGGTGTTTTTCAAGCACTAAAAGGCTAAAAATAGCACCTGTAAAGCACCTGAAAAATGCCTCCCCTGCAGCCTCAGGGTGAGAGCCCGTGTGCTTTCACACTGGAGCGGTGCACTTGCAGGACATTAGAAAAAGTCCTGTAAGCAGCATCTTTAAAGCGTTTTTAGGAGGAGTGTATACACCGCTCCTACACCACCCCTGCCCATTAACATGGATGGACACCGCTGCTGAAGCACCTGCAAAGCAATTCGACAGCGGCACTTTTTGGGCTCACTTAACCCTTTTTCCCGCCCCCTAGAAGGGGTTAAAAGCACCCCGATAGCGCCCAAAAAGCGGCACTAAAACGACAGTAAAGCATCGCTAAAACTAGCATCACTTTACCACTAACGCGGCCACACTGCAAGTGTGAAAGGGGTCTTGGTGTTTCAAGAAATGAGAGAGGCCAACAGTACATCAGGTGTGATTTTTTTCAGTAATTGCCACCATAGCTTGTAGACTCTATATATGAATTAGTAAAAATGCGGCGCTACCAAAAAATTGCTAAATCAAATCAGTGTGTAATAATCTCAAAATAAATGTGAATAAAATAATATCCACTAAATATAAATACAATAGGTAATGGATTAATTTCAAAAATTCAACAAATATACGTGAATGCAATAAATGTGCAAAAATAGTGAATAGAAATCCGTGGAAAAATATTCAGACACCTAAACAATCCACATAGACAATCCAGATGCAAACAAACATAATAGAATATCCATATGAAAATTATAAAAAACAATAGTGAAATAACGTGAAAAAATAAATATTTAGTCCATAATTAAAGTGCATTAGTGACTGATGCCATTGCAAAATAAATGGATAAAGTTCATGCAAAAAAATGTGATCAGACGATTCCCACAAGTGACAAATCACTGCAAACTTCAGTGCTTAATGGGTGCACCACCTATTTCCCCCAGCCTCTCACCTCCAATAACTGGTATACAGGCACTGTATAAAAGGGTAACTGCTGGCTTCTATTTCGTTCACACTGCTTCACCGCTGATTAAGTTTTCAGTGAAAACTTAATCAGCGGTGAAGCAGTGTGAACGAAATAGAAGCCAGCAGTTACCCTTTTATACAGTGCCTGTATACCAGTTATTGGAGGTGAGAGGCTGGGGGAAATAGGTGGTGCACCCATTAAGCACTGAAGTTTGCAGTGATTTGTCACTTGTGGGAATCGTCTGATCACATTTTTTTGCATGAACTTTATCCATTTATTTTGCAATGGCATCAGTCACTAATGCACTTTAATTATGGACTAAATATTTATTTTTTCACGTTATTTCACTATTGTTTTTTATAATTTTCATATGGATATTCTATTATGTTTGTTTGCATCTGGATTGTCTATGTGGATTGTTTAGGTGTCTGAATATTTTTCCACGGATTTCTATTCACTATTTTTGCACATTTATTGCATTCACGTATATTTGTTGAATTTTTGAAATTAATCCATTACCTATTGTATTTATATTTAGTGGATATTATTTTATTCACATTTATTTTGAGATTATTACACACTGATTTGATTTAGCAATTTTTTGGTAGCGCCGCATTTTTACTAATTCATATATTTAATTCTGGTGCAGAGAACACTTTTTTATGCTGGCTGCTTCCTAGATACATTATTTCTTTTCTGTAGGATAACTCAGGTGGAGCGCACTAGCATTTCCTTTTTACATTGTAGACTCTATAACTTTCACAAAGACCAAATAATATACACAGATTTGGGTTATTTTTACCAAAGATATGTAGCAGCATAAATTGTGTCCAAAACTTAAAAGAAAAATTGGAAAATTATAACAGAAACAAAGAAAATGCATTTTTGGTCTTGTTTTACTTATAGCACAAAAAAACAAAAAAAAAAACAAAGTGGTGATTAAATACCACTAAAAGAAAGCTCTATTTGTATGGAAAAAAATCATATGGGTAAAGTGTTGCATGACTGAGTAATTGCCAAAGTATGAGAGCACTGAAAGCTGAAAATTGGCCTGGTTAGGAAGGGGGTTTATGTGCCCAGTGGGTAAGTGGTTAAAGGAACAGGATCTATTTTTTTTTAGGGTTACAAACACTTTAAGGCTGACTTCCAGCCAGCCATCCACTATACTATGAAAAACATCAGACCCTGTAATCAAACAACAAAAATATAAAAATCGAACAGATGTCATCCATACCCAGGATCTATAAGCCTGTCGATCCTCTCCCTTGGAAGCAGTTTACCTCTTGAGGTATGGAGTGATCGGGCCTTCTCTCCTCCTCCTGTAACAAGGTCATATGTTTAGTAACAATCTAGGATTGTGCAGAACAGCCTTTCTCAACATTTTAACCCCCAGAGGAACCCCTACAATAGTTTTGTGGTTTCAAGGAACCTTTAATCAAACCAAATTATTATGGGTCAGTGGCAAAATATGCCCCTTACATCGATGGTGAACAGAAAGAATGCAACCCTTGCAGTGGTCATCAGAATGCCACCTTATAGACTACCAAAAAAGATAATTGGTGTCACGAAACTGGTTTTGCCAAGTAGCATTGGTCCTACAACTAAGCAGACACTATTAACCACTTGACCTCTGGAAGATTTACCCCCCCCCTTCATAACCAGGCCATTTTTTGCGATACAGCATGGTGTTACTTTAACTGACAATTGCGTGGTTGTGTGATGCTGTACTCAAATTAAAATTTTAAATGCATCTCCTTCCGCCCCCCCCCCCCCCCAACCCTACAAATAGAGCTTTCTTTTGATGGTATCTGATCACCTCTGCAAGTTTTTATTTTTTTGCACTATAAACAACAAAAATTTTTTATATATATATATATATATATATATATATATATATATATATATATATATATATATATATATATATATATATATATATATATATATATATATATATATATACACACACACACACACACACAATATTGATTGGTTTGCCCAAAAGTTATAGCGTCTACAGACTATTTCATTTATTTTACATTTTCTGCTAGTAATGGCGGCGATCAGCGACTTATAGTGGGACTGTGATAATGTGGCGGACAGTCAGAACACTGACACCTTTTGGGGACCAGTGACACGAATACAGTGATCAGTGCTAAAAATATGCACTGCCACTGTACTAATGACATTGGCCAGGAAGGGGTTAAATGTGTGCTTAGCTGGTGTTTTACTAAACTGTGGGAGGTGCTTGTATTAGGGGAAGGCACACATCTGTGTCCCTGCTTTGCAGGAACACAATATGTATGCCTTCCCTACTGACAGAACAGCAATCTGCTTTGTTTACATAGTCAGACTGCCAGTCTGCCTGTGTAACGAACAATCAGCTTGTGCCTTCGGACATCGAGTCCACAGTACCTGCTGAGTAATCACGGTGGGAGTGGGCTGCCAGCAGACCGCTTCCAACCCGGAAGTGCTGGATCACGTACTAGGTACATGATCCAGAACAGCAGAGCCGCCTTGTCGGCGTATATATAAGTGATGCGGTCGGCAAGCGGTTAAATCAGAGCTCAGTCACCCACCGCTCAAGAAACTTCTAAGATCCTCTGGAGGAACCCTAGCTGAGAATGGCTGGTGTAGAAGAATGTGAAGGTAATAAAGATAATGTAAATATAGACAGGAGCTATGGAGCTGAATTATATTCGTTGCAATACTTTCTGTCACACCGTATTTGCGCAGCGGTCTTACAAGTAGAGGTCGGACAATATATCAGCGTTTTTTAATTAATCAGCATGGGCCGATTGTGCTGATAAAAAAGGCCGATTATAACTTTAGCGCGACTTGCAAATGACTTCTGTACTAGAAGTGAATGCAAGTTGCCTAGGTCTTCCATGTGACTTGGTCTTCCAAGAAAAGACCAAAGAGATACAGAACTCTGTGTGTAGAGTTTTCAGTTTAACCATTTAAAGACTAAATATTTTCTGACACTTGTTGATTACAAGTAAAAAGCCTATATTTTCTGCTAGAAAATCATTTAGAAGTCCCAAAAATTATAAAAATATATTTTTAGCAGAGACCCTAGGGAATAAAATAGCGGTTGTTGCAATATTTTATGTCACACGGTATTTGCACAGCGGTCTTTCAAACGCAATTTTCTGGGAAAAAATACACTGATTTAAAAAAAAAAAAAAAAGGTTAGCCCATTTTTTTTCGTCCAAAAGTTTTGATTACCTGTTTTGTGTATTTAATATTTAAGATATAGTTGTTTTTTTTTAATCTAAATTATACATACAAGTGAACTGATTGGAGGTTTGTTTTGTTTAACCACTTCCCACCCGGTCAATAGCAAATTGACGTCCAGCAAGTGGTTCTGTTATCCTGACTGGGCATCATATGACGTCCTTCAGGATAACATGCCACTGCGCGCCCGTGGGGGCACGCATTGCGGTGATTGGTGGAGCGGTGTGTCAACGGAGGCTCTTTACCTTGTTATCAGCTACTGATCACGATGTAAACAGGAAGACCCGTGATTGGCTTTTCCTCACTCGCTTCTGACAGACGCAAGTAGAGGAGAGCCGATCGGCGGCTCTCCTGACAGGGGGGGTTTGCGCGGATTATCAGCGCAGCCCCCCCTCATATGCCCACACTAGACCACCAGGGAAGCTGCCTGGACCACCAGGAAAGTGAACAACAACATGTGGATGGCCAGGTATGTACCCCATGGCCATCCACATGTGCAAATGCATGTAGCAAAATAAAAACAGTGATGCCCAGCAATGCCACCCATCAGTGTCCAGCAGTGCCACCTATCAGTGCCCACCTATCAGTGCCACCCATGAGTACCCATCAGTGCCGCCTATGAGTGCCCAACAGTGCCGCCTATGAGTGCTCATCAGTGCTACAGATCAGTGCCACATAGCAGTGCCCATCAGTGCCACCTAACAGTGCCCATCATCAGTGCCACCTCATTGGTGCCCATCAGTGCCCGTCATTGAAGAAAACTTACTTATTTAGAAAAAAACTTAACAGAAACAAAGAAAAACTTGTTTTTTTTTTCAAAATTTTTGGTCTTTTATTTGTTGTGCAAAAAATTAAAATCAGAGGTGATCAAATACCACCAAAAGAAAGCTCTATTTGTGGAAACAAAATGCTAAAAAATGTGTTTGGGTACAGTGTAGCATGACCGAGCAATTGTCATTCAAAATTACTACAGCGCTGAAAAAAGCTGAAAATTGGCTTGGGCAGGAAGGTGTCTAAGTGCCTGGTATTGAAGTGCTTAATAAAGGTTTAAATGTAAGAAATTTTCTGTATCGCTTATTACTTTAGGCTGCTTACACACTGGAGCGGGCAGGCGTTGATGGTAAAACGCTGCTAGTTTTACTGGCGCTTTACTACTCGGCTGCTAGCGGGGCACTTATAACACAGCTAGCAGCCGAGGAAAAGGTTAAATGCGCCCGTGAAGTGCCACTGTCGAATCGCATTGCAGGCGCTTCGACAGCAGTGCCCATTCATTTCAATGCGCATCGCCTCAGTGTGAAAGCACATCGGAGGAGCCGTTTTGCAGGCACTTTACAGGCGCTATTTTTAGCCCAAAAGCGCCTGAAAAACGCCCCAGCATGAAAAGGGTCTAACTTCTAAAATCGGCATCATATATCGGCCTCTGTCCAGCGTGATTTCTAAATATCGGCATCGGCCAGAGAAAAACCCATATTGGCCGTCCTCTGCTTACAAGCGTACTTTTATGGGAAAAAATACACTTTTTAATAAAATAAAAAAATAAGACAACAGTGAAGTTATTGTGAAAGATAACACTACACCGAGTAAATTGATACCCAACATGTCATGCTTCAAAATTGCAACCGCTTGTGGAATACCGACAAACTTTTACCCTTAAAAATCTCCATAGGCGATGTTTAAAAACGTCTTCAAGCGGGAGTCCGCCATTTTTTTTTTTTTAAAGCCAGCAGCTACAAATACTGCAGCTGCTGACTTTTAAAATAATGACACTTACCCGCCCAGCATGCCCGCGATGTCGGCACCTGAAGCCGATCTCTCGATCGTCTCTCGGGTGCTGCCGCCGCCATCTTGGGTATGGGAATCAGGAAGTGGAGCCTTCCGGCTTAATTTCCCGGTTCCCTACTGCGCATGTGCGAGTCGCGCTGCGCAATAAGGATAGTCCCCGCTGTCTCTGGGATCCGTGTGTTTCCCAGCAGGCAGCGGGGGAGCTTCGGAAAGGGGCGTAGATTCTGCAGAAAGGGGCGTACCTTCTGCAGAATCTACGCCGGAAGTGGGTGCAGATACCTGTGCTGTACAGGTACCTGCACCCCCCTCCCCCCTGAAAGGTGCCAATTGTGGCGCCGGAGGGGGGGAGGGTTCCAATGAGCGGAAGGTCCACTTTAGGGTGGAGCTCCACTTTCAGGTTACCAGTTTTGAGTTACAGAGGAGGTCTAGGGCTATTAATATTGCTCTCGCTCTAACGTTTTTTTCTTATTTATTTGACTTAAAAAAAAAAAATTTTGACACTCTTTAAAAAAAAAAAAAAAAATTGAGTCACTTTTATTCCTATTACAAGGAATGTAAACATACCTTGTAATAGAAAAAAAAGCATGACAGGACCTCTTAAATATGAGATCTGGGGTCAAAAAGACCTCAGATCTCATATTTACACAAATAAATAAATAAAAATTCTCTTTTAAGACCTATGGGCGGAAGTAACATTTGACTTCACTTCCTCCCTTCCCCTCAGTCAGCAGCCAGGCATCCATGGGAAAGGACGTGATCGTCTCCGCCCCTACCGGTGGGGCCGGTAAGTGGCGGAGACGACTGGAGCACGCCGGGTGGGCACCTTTCCCACCACTGATAAACGTGATCTCGTGGCGAACCAGCCGGAGACCACTTTTATCCTAAAGAGAAATGCACGCCGTTCCCGAAAATACTAGGGTTATGGCAGCTAACTTCTGCCCTAACCCTGGTATTTAGCATCAAAATACCGACGTACGGGTACGTCATTTTGCCTGAAGTGGTTAAAGTCTTGCTTTTTTGTTTTTCTTAAAAATAACAAACATGTTATACTTACCTTCCTGTGTAATGGTTTTGCACAGAGCAGCCCAGATCATCCTCTTCTTGGGTCCCTCTTCGCCTCTACTGGCCCCTCCCTCCTGAAGAGTGCCCCCACAGCAAGCAGCTTGCTATGGGGGCACCCAAGTCGAGTCACAGCCCCATGTGTCCATTCAGACATGGAGCCCCGCCCCACCCCTCTCTCTCTATTCATTGGCTCACTGACTTTGATTGGCAGCAGCGGGAGTCAATGGCGCTCCGCTACTGCCTCAGCCAATAAGGAGGAGAGCGCCAGGCAGCAGAGTCTCTCCAGCAACATCGCTGGATAGAAATGGGGCTCAGGTAAGTATTGGGGGGGCTGCTACATACAGAAGGTTCTTTATCTTAATGCATAGAATGCATTAGGATAAAAATAAAAAACCTTCTGCCTTTACAACCACTTTAGGGTGAAAAACATTTTAACACTTTAAATCATTTCCATGGCTAAAATAAATTATTTTCTGACAAAACGTTGCTGCCAGGAGGAAAGGCATCTGGGAGAGCATTTTTTCAATTAATAAATCAATACTTTGGCCAATGAAACAAACGGCCAAGTGCTTGACGGCCCTTAATGCATTTGCAAAAATACGGCTTAGGCGCATTTGCAAAAGCCCCAGTGTTTATGAGGACTAGTGGTAACGCACAATTACAGCACTTTATGGGGTAAAAAAGCCCTTGAAATACACTTTTGACGCCCATAATGTCTTAAAGCACATCTCACCCTGGTGTATAGTGGAGCTACAATTTATACTTACCAAGACGTATCTTTTCAGCTCTTTCCTTGAGTTCGGTTACTAATGCTTTCATTCTCTCATAGCTTTCCTATGGATATCAAATACAAAGTACAGGATTAATTCATGACTATACACTTTTTATAGTAAGAACTACCTTCTCAGGACACACAAACATCAAGTGACTGATATGATTAGGGATGCACCGATACCACTTTTTTAAGATCGAGCGCAAGTACCGATACTTTTTTTCAAAGTACTCGCCAATACCATTAAAAAAAAAAAAAAAGTATCTGTAAATCGGTATGCGACATTGGCACCAATATGCAGCACTGGTGACGCGTGGACTGTCAGAAGCTTTTCATTTTTTATAGACATTGTCAGTGTGTTTTTTTATTACTTTTACAATTTAAGCTTTTAAATAATTTATTACAATAATTTTTTTTTTTTTTTTTTTTTTTTTTTTTATCAGTGATATCCCCTGACTTCGCCCTTTTGAGACAGGGAAAGGGTCTGAGGACACAGATTCCCCAGTTCCTTTCTCTGCAGCCTCAGCTGCCCTGAAAATGAATAGACAGGAGACAGAAGCTCCTCTTCATTCATAAACGGAAGCATCCTAAAAACAGTTAAAAATAAAATAAAAAAGCAAAATAATAATAATAATGAAAATAAATAAAAAAGGATAAAAGCACCTGTCCCCCCATGCTCGCACGCAAAGGCAAATGTATGTATCAGTCTTGTGTCGTATGTAAACAGCAATTGCACCAGGCATATGAGGTATCACCACGAAAGTCAGATCGAGGGCAGTAATTCTAGCAGTAAACCTCCTCTGTAAATCTAAAATCATAAACTGTAAAGGCTTTTAAAAATGTATGTAGTTTGTCGCTGCTGCACGGGCGTGTGCAATTTTGTCGTGGTATCTATGTACTCGGCATAAGATCATCTTTTATATTTTACCAAACATTTGAGCAATATATTGTGTTTTTGTCATTAAAATCCCCCCAAAAAATGTGTTTTTTGCCAAACAAATTGTGTTTGGAAAAAAAATAAATAAAAAAAAATAAATAAATAAAAAAAATCGCTGTGCAAATGCTGTGTGAAAAATAATAAAATAAAAATGCAACACCCATCATTTAAGTTGGGCCTCTGCTTTAAAAAATATATATAATGTTTGGGGAGTGCAAAGTAAATTTCTAGAAAAACTTTTTTTTTTCTCATGTAAGCAAAAAAAAAAAAAAAAAAAAAGTGTCAGAAAGGGCTTGGTCTTCAAAGGGTTAGAAGAATGCGTGATGTGTGGCATAAGATGCCAGGACAGTTTAAACCCCCCCCCCTATTGACCCCTTTTTGGAAAGTAGACCCCCGAAGCTATGTGCCAAGAGGCATGTTGAGTCCATGGAATATTATATATTTTGCCACAAATTTTCTTTTTTTTTTTTTTTTCCCCTTTTACACAAAGTTGTCACTTAGGCTAGGTTCACACTATTGCGATGCGGGAACGCCGCGAATCCGCGGCGTTTTCCCGCATCGCTCACCTCCCGCCGGCAGTTCACACTGCCCTATGCGGACGGCTGGGGGTGTCAATGTTATGTTAATGACACCCCCAGATCCGTCGGCATATCGCAGTGCGATCTGCCGACTCGCACAGGAATCGGATCGCATGGTGTGAACCCCCATGCGATCCGATTCCGTTGCGGACCCAAAAAAGGGTCCTGTGCGAGTTTGCTGCGGGACAGCTGCGAGTTCAGCCATACTATCTGTATGGCTGAACTCGCAGTGCTACGGAGATCGGATGTGATTTGCTGTGCGAATCACATCCGGATCTCCCCCCGCAGCAGTGTGAACCCAGCCTAAAATGGTATATTGCTCACACTTGGCATGGGAATATATGAAATTTTACCCCAAAATATATTTTGCTGCTTCTCCTGTGTACGGGGATACCACATGTGTGGGACTTTTTGGCAATCTAGCCGCATACAGGACCCCAAAAACCAAGCACTGCCTTCAGGATTTCTAAGGGTGTAAATTGCTCATTTCACTTCCCCACTACTATCATAGGCCATGAAATGCACAGATAGCACAAAATCCCCCAAAATTATCCCTTTTCGGAAAGTAAACACAACAAGTTATTTGCTAAGAGGCATGGTGAGAATTTTACAGATCTCATTTGTTGCCACAATTTTTTGGAAAATGAAGAAAAAAAAAAAAAAAAAAAAAGGAAAAGATAAATGTATTTTTTCCTTTTTTCCAATTTTCAAAACTTTGTGACAAAAAGCGAGATCTGCAAAATACTCAACATGCCTCTCAGCAAATACCTTGGGGTGTCTACTTTCCAAAATGGGGTCATTTGGGGGGGTTGTGCTATCTTGACATTTCAAAGCCTCTGAAACTGATAGGTAGCAGTAAAATCAACAATTTACGCCCTTATAAATTCTGAAGACGGTGATTGGATTTCGGGGTCCTGTACACGGCTAGGCTCCCAAAAAGTCCAGGATTTATTTTGTGGCGTAATTTCACATATACTCATGGCAAGTGTGAGCAATACGTCATTTAAGTGAAAACTTTTTTTTTTTTTACATAAAAAAAAAAAAAAAGTATACTTTTTGGGCATTTTCTCAAAATTTGTGGCAAAATATAAAATATTCCATGGACTCAACATGCCTCTCAGCAAATATCTTGGGGTATCTACTTTTCAAAATGGGGTAATTTGGGGGGGGGGGTTGTGCTATCTTGACATTTAGCACCTAAATAAATGAGATCGGCAGTCATAAACTAAAAGCTGCATAAATTCCAGTAAATGACGAAAGTTTGTAGACGCTATAAAACTTTTGCGCAAACCAATAAATATACGCTTATTGACATTTTTTTACCAAACACATGTGGCTGAATACATTTTGGCCCAAATATATAACTAAAATTTAGTTTATTGGAGTTTTTTTTATAAACAGGCAGAAAATAACTTTTTCTTTTTTTTTTTCCTACATTTTCTGTTTTTTTCATTTTTAAATTGCAAAAAATAAAAACCCCAGTGGTGATCAAATACCACCAAAAGAAAGCTCTATTTGTGAGAAAAGGCCGCAAATTTAGTTTGGCTATGGCTTTGCAAGACCGCGCAATTGCCAGTTAAAGCAGCGCAGAGCTAAATTGCAAAAAAGTGCTCTGGTCGGGAAGGGGGTAAAACCTTTCAGAGTTGAAGTGGTTAAAGTAGTTCTAAAGGCTCAAGGTTTTTTTTTTAACTTCATGCATTAAGATAAAAAAACCTTCTATGTGCAGCAGCCCCCCTTTAATACTTACCTGAGCCCCATCATGATGTGCGCACGAGCCTCAGCTCTCCAGGGGCTCTCACTCCTTTTTGGCTGAGGTAGCAGCGGGAGCCATTGACTCTCGCTGCTCTCAATCATAGCCAGTTAGCCAATGAGGAGAGAGAGGTGGTGAGGCTGAGCCGTGGCTCTGTGAATGGACATGCAGAGCAGTGGCTCGGAGGCCCCATAGCAAGCTGCTTGTTGTGGGGGCACCAGGAGCGCCGGCATGGGACCCAAGAAGAGAAGCATCAGGGCTGCTCTGTGCAAAACCACTGCACAGAGCAGGCAAGTATAACATGTTTGTTATTTAAAAAAAAAAAAAAAAAAAAAAAACAACAACTTTTAACCCCTATTCACATTGGCCCGAGTTGACATGTCAAATCGCAGCCTATTGCAATGACAGTGTCCGAATACTTTTGATCCAAAAGGAGACATCTGTCCATGAACCCACACAGATGTCTTTCAAATTGCCCCCCCGATGTCGCACTGAAATGCTGGTTTGAAATGTTGCCAGCTCAGCTGAACTCGCGCAATTTCAAATCCGCGATCAGTGTGAACGTGGGCTCAATAGCACTTAAACTCAATAAGATAGAAGCTGATTGGTTGCCATGTACAGCTGCTCCAGACTTAGTCTGCTCCAGTTTAAGTAAAGTCTCCTTCAAATACAGCTCCATTGGCTGTGAAAATCTCAGTGGTGTTAAAAAATAATATCTGCTTTATCCTTATACAGTAGCTGGAGAGGGTTGTATATATGATGTGGCAAAATGACAACCACGTTCAGCAGGCAGTACTGCCACCAAATCTGACCCATTCAAGTGAATCGGGCCACACAATAACCGCATGCAATACAAGCAAATATGGCGCAGTGGTATGGGCTTTTCAGGGTTAAAAATGGGTAGTAAGGAGGCGACATATCCCCCGCCTAGATGCCTGTACACCTCCTTGTGAAAAGCAATCCACCACACATCACTTTTCGGAGGGACAGCAAGGACAGATATGTTCCTGTACTTGCAGAAAATGTACTACACTGAAAAAAAGAAAACTATTCCACATCCATGGACATTATATTAAAGTAGAACTAAAAGCAGTATTAAACGCGAAAGCAAAAATGTTTTCTGCTGCAGTAGTTTTCTTTTTTAGGACTTTATTTCCTTTATTTTCCGCTGGTGATCCAGTCAGTAAATCTATTGTTTTTCAACAGAGCATGCAGTCCTGCAAATGTAGCAGAGAGTTGAGGCAAACCATTTAACATTGACGGGATGCTTACAAGAATCAGCTTTTATTTATGTAAAACCTTTATCCCATAAAGAAAAAAAAAAACTATTTGCTGTAACTGCTGAAAAAGTGCGGGCTGGAGTTAGGCTTTAATTTCTTAGCACCTCACCCCAGACTGACAACGCTAAGGTCTGCTGTGCCCCTTGTGCTCATTCATCCAGAGTGGAGGGGCTCTAATACAGCAGGTGTGTTACAGGTCAGATCACCAGGGGAAAAAAAACGAATGCAGCCACCATATCTAAGGCTACTTTCACACTGAGGTGCTTTAACCACTTCAATACCAGGCACTTCTACACCTTCCTGCCCAGGACAATTTTCAGCTTTCAGCACTGTAGCAATTTGAATGACAATTGCGCAGTCATGCTACACTGTACCCAAACTACATTTTTATCATTTTTTTCCCCACAAATAGAGCTTTCTTTTGGTGGTATTTGATCACCTGTGTGGTTTTTATTTTTTGCTAAACAAATGAAAAAAAAAAAATGAACATTTTTGCTTTTGTTTCTGTTATAAAATTTTGTAAATAAGTAAGTTTTCTCTTTCACTGATAAGGCAGCACCGATGAGGTGGCACAAATGAGCGGGCACTGGCGGGCACTGATATGCAGCACTGATGGGCACTCATGGGGGGCACAGGTGAGCATCCCTAGTGGCACTGGCAGGCAGTGTCATTGGGCACTGATTGGCAGCCGCCTATGCTTTGATTGGCAGCTGCCTGGGGACAAATGTGCATTTCCCTGGGGGTCTAGGGGGGGCATACCCGGTGGTCCAGTGTGATGGCCATCCTGGTGGTCCTGGGCAGGTTCCGAGGGGGGGCTGCACTGATTAACAATCAGCACAGACCCCCCCCTGTCAGAGACTCTTTACCTAGATTGGTGTTGTGGAGTGTCAGACTGACACACCGCAACAACGATCACTGCGTTGCGCGTCCCTGGGGGCGCGCAGCAGCTTAATATCCTGAGGATGTCATTTGACGCCCAGTCAGGATGTTGAAACCACTTTGCCGACGTCATTCTGCTATATGGAGGGCAGAAAGTGGTTAACGCTAAAAATAGCACCTGCAAAGCGCCCTGAAAGAGCCTCTCACTTAAATGTGAAAACCTGAATACTTTCACACTGGGCGCTGCACGGGGCAGGGCGGTAAAAAAAATAAAAAGTCCTACTAGCAGCATCTTTGCAGCGCTGTAGGAGCGGTGTGTACACCGCTCCTAAAGTGCCCCTGCCCATTGAAATCAATGGGCAGTGCCAACCGAATCACCGGCAACGCGCTGCTGCAGCAGCACTTTGCGGGCCGTTTTAACACTTTTTCGGCCGCTAGCGAAAACCTTCAAAAAACTATGGTAAATATTTTTATCGGCGCTTTACCATAAACGCCCCTAATGTCCCAGTGTGAAAGTAGCCTAAGGATCAGTAAGCTGCAATGCAATATATTGGTTTTGGATTTAATACTGCTTTAAAAACAGCATTTTTGTTTTTAAGGTATGAACAGAATGGAGATGGAATAGAACACCTGTCTGTGCCTCTATTAGGGAGATTCATCCTATTTGCCCTGTTTATGGATGTCCTCATATTGATTAATTGCTCCAAATAACTACTGCAGTAGTTATTATTAATTTAGAACCATTAATCAATATAAGTATAGGAGTTGCCCATCTATAAAATTTCTGGAACACCTCAACATCAGGAGGGACAGAAAATTCTAAATTTGTGGTTGTCATCAGAACAGGAATAGAAGGGAAATCTTCCAATGAGGGACAATAGTTCTGGTGCCAACCAGGAATTCCATCGCACTTCCTGTTTTGGCCATGGGAGAGGAAGTGAAGGAAAATCTGGAACACAGGTGGCAAAAAAAATAAAAAATAAACCCTGACAGCGGTAATAACCTCCCTTTCCAAAAAAATAAAAAAATAGGAGCTTTAGTTCTACTTTAATATGTGGTATAGTGTCCTTGTAGCATAGCATGGCCAAATATAAAAATAACAATATAAATAATACATTTAAAAATAACGTAATATCAATATTTAATAAGTACAATTATTAATACTACATTAAAAAAATATTTAATAAAAATAAATGTAATATAAAATATTTATACATATATTATTATTAATACTAATAATATAAAACAATGTATGATAATTACAACACTTTATTGGATAGACTGTATTCTCTGTAATAGGTGAACACTGATAAGACTCCAGGGTGATTAGAGGTGACCTGGGACAATGGTAAATCTATGTATGGTTGTGTGTGCCCCTGGCAGGCTACCACCCCCGGGCACACCTAGCACAGTGTGTGTCCAATCAGCTGCGAGTGTGGGGGGAGGCCAGGCAGGCAGCATTGCAGTGAGTGTGACCCTGTGAGTGTCAGGCCTACCTGGTAGACAGAGGAGTTGGTGTCTGCGCTGGATCCGATGGTGGCCACTTTGTCTCCATGGTAGAGTCGCCGGAGAGAGCCCATGGAGGAGCAGCGGCCTCTCAGGAGAGCCCACCGGGGCCACATGGTGATCAGCATTGGGGGGCACACAGGGGACAGAACGGGAGGCCGCACCGAGCAGCCTGCTCCCCTCTGCCGGGTACAGGACAATGCACACAATGAAAACACGCCCACCTAGCCATGTGACTGGACGGAGCGGCAACAGCACACCCACTGCCTGCACCAATCGTGTGTCTCGGTCTGGGATCCCCGCCCTCTCCTGTCACTCGTCCTGGATGTATACAGCACAAGGTGAAGGGTGGGAAGTAGAGAGATCTCTACACTGTACCACCATACCACAGCAGTGCCAGGACATGCCATGATCGCTGCACTGTACCGCCATACCATAGCAGTGCCAGGACATGCCGTGATCGCTGCACTGTACCGCCATACCATAGGAGTGCCAGGACATGCCATGATCGCTGCACTGTACCGCCAAACCATAGGAGTGCCAGGACGTGCCATGATCCCTGCACTGTACCTCCATACCATAGGAGTGCCAGGACATGCCATGATCCCTGCACTGTACCTCCATACCATAGGAGTGCCAGGACATGCCATGATCCCTGCACTGTACCGCCATACCATAGCAGTGCCAGGACATGCCATGATCCCTGCACTGTACCGCCATACCACAGCAGTGCCAGGACATGCCATGATCCCTGCACTGTACCGCCATACCACAGCAGTGCCAGGACATGCCATGATCCCTGCACTGTACCGCCATACCACAGCAGTGCCAGGACATGCCATGATCCCTGCACTGTACCTCCATACCATAGGAGTGCCAGGACGTGCCATGATCGCTGCACTGTACCGCCAAACCATAGGAGTGCCAGGACGTGCCATGATCCCTGCACTGTACCTCCATACCATAGGAGTGCCAGGACATGCCATGATCCCTGCACTGTACCTCCATACCATAGGAGTGCCAGGACATGCCATGATCCCTGCACTGTACCGCCATACCACAGCAGTGCCAGGACATGCCATGATCCCTGCACTGTACCGCCATACCACAGCAGTGCCAGGACATGCCATGATCCCTGCACTGTACCGCCATACCATAGCAGTGCCAGGACATGCCATGATCCCTGCACTGTACCTCCAAACCATAGGAGTGCCAGGACATGCCATGATCCCTGCACTGTACCGCCATACCACAGCAGTGCCAGGACATGCCATGATCCCTGCACTGTACCGCCATACCACAGCAGTGCCAGGACATGCCATGATCCCTGCACTGTACCGCCATATCACAGCAGTGCCAGGACATGCCATGATCTCTGCACTGTACCGCCAAACCATAGGAGTGCCAGGACATGCCATGATCCCTGCACTGTACCTCCATACCATAGGAGTGCCGGGACATGCCATGATCCCTGCACTGTACCGCCATACCGCAGCAGTGCCAGGACATGCCATGATCCCTGCACTGTACCGCCATATCACAGCAGTGCCAGGACATGCCATGATCTCTGCACTGTACCGCCAAACCATAGGAGTGCCAGGACATGCCATGATCCCTGCACTGTACCTCCATACCATAGGAGTGCCAGGACATGCCATGATCCCTGCACTGTACCGCCATACCATAGCAGTGCCAGGACATGCCATGATCCCTGCACTGTACCGCCATACCACAGCAGTGCCAGGACATGCCATGATCCCTGCACTGTACCACCATACCACAGCAGTGCCAGGACATGCCATGATCTCTGCACTGTACCGCCAAACCATAGGAGTGCCAGGACATGCCATGATCCCTGCACTGTACCTCCATACCATAGGAGTGCCAGGACATGCCATGATCCCTGCACTGTACGGCCATACCACAGCAGTGCCAGGACATTCCATGATCCCTACACTGTACCGCCATACCATAGGAGTGCCAGGACATGCCATGATCCCTGCACTGTACCGCCATACCATAGCAGTGCCAGGACATGCCATGATCCCTGCACTGTAGCGCCATACCATAGGAGTGCCAGGACATGCCATGATCCCTGCACTGTACCGCCATACCATAGCAGTGCCAGGACATGACATGATCCCTGCACTGTACCGCCATACTATAGGAGTGCCAGGACATGCCATGATCCCTGCACTGTACCGCCATACCACAGGAATACCAGGACATGCCATGATCTCTTCACTGTACCGCCATACCATAGGGGTGCCGGAACATGCCATGATCCCTGGATTGGTGTGATGTATATCTAATAAGACATTTTCTCCTGCATAAGCAGAACCTGGAACGTTTTATAGTACAACTATAGGCAAACATTTTTTTTTCCATTTTGGATAGAGTAAGGGAGGGTTATAATCAGTGGTGGCTGATGTTTTTTTTTTTGGGGGGGGGGTCAGTCCGGAACTTACCCCATCTGGGCAGCAGATATCAGGCAGTGAGCAGCAGGCATTGAGCAGCGGCATCAGGCATGGAGCAGCGGGCATCAGGCATTGAGAAGCAGGCATCCGGCAGCGGCTCCTGTGTCCCTTTCCTCCATCATGGCAGCTGTCTGTCTCCTCCCCTCCTCCTAGGCGTCCAATAGGATCACCTATCCTTTCAGCCAATCGGATGATGGGTCTCAGACCCGCTTCCTGATTGGCCGGGAGGAGAATCAGTGTTATATAATAAATATTTATTTGCTATTTTAACACACCTGGGTGGGCTGTGAGCGCATTCTATGCTTCCCAAGCCCACCCTGATTGAAGCCTATTAGAGCCTTTGGTTCTTATCAGTGCTTCAAGAAAACACCCCTGCCATTGGAATCCATGTGCCCGGCATCCTGCAAGGGGCCAGATGCATTGGATAAGGGGGGAGCATGAATAGGGGGGTTGTCGCCTGTGCGCCCTTAATGGGTGGGCCGCCCCGGTTCTAACTATTTGCATCCCATAGGGGCAATTTTCCTTCACTTCCCAAAATAATCAAAGTTTGCTGCTCCAAGAATCAGCTGTATCAGCTGTCTCCATAATGAAATGGGCGCCAACTCTGTTTGCAACAGGAACATGGAAACAAAAACGCTGGATAGCTGCACTCCAAATATTCACCTTTTATTGTGTAAAAACAAAATCCAAAAGCATCCACAGATAAGTACAGACCAACACGCACTGCTAACGTGCTTCACACCGGATATGGTGCTTACTCATAGCTAAAGTGCTACACATACATACAGGCATATATACAAACTAAACAGGAAAACTAAACAGGAAAAACAGAGAGGGGGGGATTTCCTTAAGGGGGGGCACAGACAGCAATAAGAACCTGACAGGGGTTCTAATCCTGCTACACTCTGTCCAAAACTAAAATAAAAAAAAATGACCTTAATGCCGCGTACACACGAGCGGACTGTATGGCATACTTAGTCCGTCATACAATCCGACGGACAGTCCATCATACTTTCGACTGAACGGACTTGACCACACACGGATGCACAAACAGTCCGTCGAAAGCTTGCGCGATGACGTGTACAGCACGTACGACGGGACTAGAAATAGGAAGTCCAATACACAGCAAAGCACCCTTCCGCCGTGTAAATCCTTTCTGGGCATGCGCCATTCTTAGTCCGTCGAACTAGCATACTGACGAGCGGATTGTCCGCTGAAACCAAAGTACGACCGACAGAATTTCGAAAAATCCGAAATACTTAGTACGCCAAACTGCATGCTGAAAAAGTCCGCTGAAGCCCACACACAAGCTGACTGTCCGCTGAAATGTGTTTCAACGGACTAAGTAGGCCATACAGTCCGCCCGTGTGTACGCGGCATTAGTTATACTTTAAGTTGTGTGAGCTCCAATGTGTAAAAATCGGAACAGCATTATGCCCCATACACACGGTGGGACATTCCGACAACAAAATCCGTCGTATTTTTCTGACAGATTTTGGCCCAAACTTGTCTTGCATACACACGGTCGCACAAAGTTGTTGGAAAATCTGATCGTTTAGAACGAGGTGACGTACAACATGTACGACAGGACTATAAAGAGGGCAGTAGCCAATAGCTTTCATCTCGTAATTTATTCTGAGCATGCGTGGCACTTTGTCCGTCGGAGTTGTCTACACACAATCGGAATTTAAACGATCGGATTTTGTTGTCGGAAAATTCTAGATCCAGCTTTCAAACTTCATGTGTTGGAAATTCCGACGGAAAAAGTCAAATGGAGCCCTTACACGATCGGATTTTCCGACAACACTATCCGATCGCACATTTTCCATCGGAAAGGCTGACCGTGTGTACCGGGCATTAGGCTGCATTCACACTATAGATTTCATGAACACATGCAAAATCGCTTAGTTTTGTGCATGTTGCTTTTGTAATGACCATTCATTTCAATGAGCTGTCTTATGCGTGAAAAATGTGGCAAAGTATCTCATGCACCTTTTTGATGTTCAATCCTTGCACATTTTATGCTACATTTCAAGTCCCATTAACAATGAACAGCACTGCAAGAGCAAGGCGAACACAATTTTGCACGCGTTCATGGAGAGGCAGGGCAGTGACGCTCTCCTCCTTGTCCAGTTAGAGAACACTTTGCACTAATTTACAAAATACAAAGCCTTTTCTGAATGGCACTAGTGCTGAGTGGCAAACCTCCTACGTTCAGAATGCGTCAGATGGCAGCTCAGCACAGGGCCCAGAAACAAGTGGAGATCACTGGAACTGTGATTTCCATCTATCAGGTATGGTATACACTCACTGGCCACTTTATTAGGTAAACTTGATCAACTTCTTGGAAACACAAATTGCTAATCAGCCAATCACATGGCAGCAACTCAATGCATTTAGGCATCTAGACATGTTGAAGACGACTTGGTTGTTGGTGCCAGACGGGCTGGTCTGAGTATTATAAAAACTGCTGATCTACTGGGATTTTCATGCACAACCATGTCTAGGGTTTACAGAGAATGGTCCGAAAAAGAGAAAATATCCAGCGGCAGTTATGTGGAGGAAAATTCCTTGATGATGTCAGAGGTCAGAGGAGAATGGGCAGACTGGTTCCAGATGATAGAAAGGCAACAGTAACTCAAATAACCACTCGTTACATCCAAGGTATGCAGAATACCATATCTGAATGCACAACACATCGAACCTTGAAGCAGATAGGCTACAGGAGCAGAAGACCACACCGGGTGCCACTCCTGTCAGCTAAGAACAGGAAACGGAGGCTACAATTCACACAGGCTCACCAAAATTGGACAATAGAAGATTGGAAAAACATTGCCTGGTCTGATGAGTCTTGATTTGAGCTGCGACATTCAGATAGTAGGGTCAGAATTTGGTGTAAACAACATGAAAGCATGGATCCATCCCGCCTTGTATCAACGGTTCAGGCTGGTGGTAGTGGAATGGTTTTCTTGGCACACTTTGAGCCAACAAATCTGCAGCAACTGTGTGATGTGTTCATGTCAATATGGACCAAAATCTGAGTAATGTTTCCAACACCTTGTTGAATCTATGCCACCAGGAATTAAGGCAGTTCTGAAGGTAAAAGGGGTTCCAACCCAGTACTAGCAAGGTGGACCTAATAAAGTGATCAGTGAGTGTGTATATAGTTACATTCCTCCAAGTTGGACCATTGTAACTACTACAATCTCCATACCTAGAATTCATTCATTCACCCACAAAACAAATTTCTTCTCATCCGCTCCCCCTTTACAGAATTGCTCAGGGTTTATTGATATTCAGAGAACTACATAACTTTTTTTTTTATTGTGGTGCAACCAGACATTTCCTGATTCCTCACCTGAGGATGACGTAAGGATCGACCACCCAATCAATGCCTCCTGGATGTCTACATCACTTATCCCAGGAGGAAGCATTTCAGTGAGGGACATAGTATTGCACAGTTTTGATGCTTCGTCCCTCACATGTTTAGGTCAAATATATCTATAATTTTTATTTATTTTCCTGTGTAAGTCAGACATATGTAAAAAAAAAACATTGAAACCACACACTACTGAACTCCGGAGAGTGAAGCTGTGAAATATGTCATAAATAGGAAGGTTTTAACAGGATAGGGAATGTTTTATTGCACTATATTCATATTTCTTAAAGCGGAGGGCCACTCTATATATAAAAAAATAAATAAAAATGCATAAAAAATTTTCTAAAAAATTGTAGGAAAAAAAATTCTTCCTATTCCGCGGTGATCTTCAGTCTTCTCCTCCTCGCTCCATCTTCTAGTGAATGGGGCGCGGTGTGTTCTGGGAACTGTGTGTGTCCCACAACACAGCGCGCCCCATTCACAAAGAGCTGCGTGGCTCGCGCATGCGCAGTAGGAAACGGGCAGTGAAGCCGCAAGGCTCCACTGCCTGTTTCCCTTAGTTGGAATGGCGGCGCCGGGACCCGAGAGCCAAGGGATGGTCGGCCTCAGGCGGCCAACATCGCAGGCACCCAGGACAAATAAGTGTGCTTATTAAAAGTCAGTGTTTGTAGCTGCTGACTTTTAGAATTTTTTTTTTCCTGGCTGGCTCTCCCAGTAAGTTGCGTACAATGAAGTATTTGACAATTGTCCACATCAGTCATCTCATACCATATCAGTCCTTCTCTGGATGTGAGGACAGCATGGGACAGTCCATTGCCAGATCCTGGGGGAGCACCTCCTGCCGGGGGGAGCAGAGGATCAGGTAAGTAACATTGGGTTGATTTACTAAAACTGGAGAGTGCAAAATCTGGTGCAGCTGTGCATGGTAGCCAATCAACCACTAACTTCAGCTTGTTCAGTTAAGCTTTGACAAAAAAAAAAAATGGAAATTGATTGGTTTCTATGCAGAGCTGCACCAGATTTTGCACTCTCCAGTTTTAGTAAATATCCCCTCAGTTTTTCTCCTCTCTCCTAGTCAAACTAGGCGCAGCCCCCCTGCAAGGGATACTTTTTTTATTTGCTTGGAATGGCATGGGCAGGCATATTGGCGTACAGGTACGTCCAATCTTACATGCTGCCGGCGGCGCAGTCGCGTGCTGGTCGGGACCCCCGTGAGTCTGGCTGCGGGTCCCGTGGACTCGATCGCCACGGGCATACCGGTGATCGTCTCATGGGGCGGCTGAACTGGGAGATGCCTTTGTAAACAGCATCTCCCCGTTCTGCCTAGCAACAAGTGACGCTGATCTCTGCTCCATGTGATTGGAGCAGAGATCAGTGTTCACTAAAAGAAAGCCCAGCCACCAACAGTTAGTAACACACCCCTAGGAACACTTAACTCCTTCACTACCAGTGTCATTTACACAGGAATCACTGCATTTGTATAGCAGTGATCGCTGTATAAATGACAATGGTCCCAAAAATGTGTCACAAATGTCTGATGTGTCCGCCATAATGTCGCAGTCACAATAAAAATCGCTGATCGCCGCCATTACTAGTAAAAAAAAAAAACAATTATTAATAAAAATGCCATAAAACTATCCCTTATTTTGTAAACGCTATAACTTTTGCGCAAACCAATCAATAATCGCTTATTGGGATTTTTTTTTTTTTTTTACCAAAAATATGTAGAAGAATACGTATCGGCCTAAACTGAGGGAAAAAAATGCTTTTTTATATATTTTTGGGGGATATTTATTATAACAAAAAGTTAAAAATAATGTGTTTTTTTAAAAATTGTCACTCTATTTCTGTTTGTAGCACAAAAAATAAAAACCACAGAGGTGATCAAATACCACCAAAAGAAAGCTCTATTTGTGGGAAAAAAAGGACGTCAATTTTGTTTGGGAGTCATGTCATACGACCGTGCAATTGTCAGTTAAAGCGACGCAGTGCCGAATTGCAAAAAGTGGTCTGGTCTTTGGCCAGCAAAATGGTCCGGGGCTGAAGTGGTTAAGTTGCATACAGTGAAGTATTTGACAATTGTCCACATCAGTCATCTCTCCCCATATCAGTCCTGCTCTGGATGTGAGGACAGCATGGGACAGTCCATTGCTGGATCCTGGGGGAGCACCTCCTGCCGGGGGGAGCAGAGGATCAGGTAAGTAACATTGGGGTTGATTTACTAAAACTGGAGTGTGCAAAATCTGGTGGAGCTGTGCATGGTAGCCAATCAACCACTAACTTCAGCTTATTCAATTAAGCTTTGACAAAAAAAAAAAAAAAACTGGAAATTAATTGGTTTCTATGCAGGGCTGTGTCCCTCTCGTATGCTTGCGTTTATTGCAGGTGTTTTTTGCCCACTGCGCATGCGCATCCATGGTGAGGATGTGTGCGCAACCCCTCCTGGCCAAGTCAGGTGACACGCTGATTTCTTGCACCTGACTGGGACGTGCATATAGGGCTTTTCATTCAGCCCTACACCACGGTACCTCTCAAAAGTGGTGGTTTGTGTCTGGACTCTTGCAGATTGCATACCTCTACATCTATCCTGGAAAGGTATATGCACTTAACTTTTTTTGTCCTGTACACACGGATGGACTTTCCAACGGAAAATGTGCAATAGGATCTTGTTGTCGGAAAATCTGATCGTGTGTGGGCTCCATCGGAATTTTTCCATCGGAAATTCCGAAACACAAAGTTTGAGAGCTGGATCTAACATTTTCCGACAACAAAATCCGATTGTTTAAATTCTGATCGTGTGTAGACAATTCCGACGGACAAAGTGCTACGCATGCTCAGAATAAATTACGAGATGAAAGCTATTGGCTACTGCCCTCTTTATAGTCCCATCGTACGTGTTGTACGTCATCACGTTCAGAACGATAGGATTTTCACAATTTTGTGCGACTGTGTGTATGCTAGACAAGTTTGGTAAAAATCCGACAGATCTTGTCATCGGAAAGTCCAACCTTGTGTATGGGGCATTTGAGTTTTAATTGGGACATTCGATTTGCTGTACCCCTGCTATGGTATCTTTTTCTGGTTTTGGTCTCAGCTGTTTGCTTTTTACTTTCTAGATGGTCTGAGACTGTTACCAGCTTACTGATTGTGCTGCCTCTTTACCAACATCCATGAAAGTCCTGTTGTTTGGCTGTCAGATATGTGGTGACACTGTTATTTGTTTCCTTTTGGTATGTAGCAGCCATAACCCGTTGCAGGGCAGCCTTGACTTAATGGGCTTACCGGTTACATTTTCCTGGCCTGCTCCTCAGCATCTAGGGGTTTCCATGGTTGATACCCAACGACTTGTACACTGACACCGATAAAGTCCTTCCAAAAGGTTTTATTTTGCAGTAGAACTTTCACACAACACTGTCTCTTTGGGAACAGAGGGCACGGGTGAAGAACTCAAGTACCTTGAACTGCAGGTTTAACAAAGTCTCTACTTCCACCCAGAGAGTAGCCACTCATAGCTGGGTACTTCAAGGCTGAACAGACCTCTAGCCAGAAGTCATGGCAGTCAGCATGTTGACTCAAAACTTGATCAATCAACCGAAGATAAACAGGAACCTTTATGCAACCGTACCTGGAATGTTTCCCGTTTCCTTTGAGGTACTGGAAAAGTGTGGACTTGCCAATGTCCTTCCCAACTCAGTAACCAGGCACTTCTCAGGATGCCACTTGTCGACCCTCCTCCAAAGAGTCCTCCCCTGGTCACTTGCAGGAGCTGTGATGTCCCTCCAAGCCGAGAGCACACCCGGACACTCTGAATCCTCCCTCAGTTACAGCGCCTCGGACCAGCAGGTTCCGAGACTCGGGAACAGACAGATCTCTACTCCAGACCAGTCGGGTCTAACAGGGGCCACTGACAGGAACATGTTGCGGGATGTCAAACATCCCGTGACTGGGACCCCTCACGGGGCTACCCCGATCCTGGAACCAGAACAGACCACACAGGTCTCTCCAACAACTCTGGAACCCCGAACACGTGACCCACACCTGCTTAAGTACCCCCTCCCAGACTCCTCAGCAGGCCCAGCACTCCCGCTGATTGGCTCCGAGAGGGCCATACCCAAACATAAAACCAAGCTCTCACCACTCACATGACCAGGCAGAACATCAATCAGGGCCTGGCCAGACTGGTGTTAAGGCTTACCTACTCAATTAACCCTCAGTACTGTAAGGTCCTGAGGCAAAAACTAAATTTACAAAGCGTGTGACATTTGGTCCCAAATGTCATCTGTTACAGGTAGTTTACCTTGCGTTAATTATCAATATTGCAAAGTGACAATACACAATCTACTTTATTCAAGTTATTTTTGGCTCAATGTAGTTTGAATTGCTGTGATTATATAGATTTACCTATATTATAGGATATGCTGCCTACTGCTTTTTACAGCTTCACCACTGATACCTACAGCCCACTATTACCTAGCATATATTGAGACCTTTTTTTGTGTTGTTCTACTGAAGGTAGGCTTATTGATTTTTAGCTTGATTCTCTGGGACTGCCTGCCTTTTTTCCTTGCATGCAATGAGTTTTCAGATTTTTTTTTCTGATGAACCCTTTATAGGATGACTATCCATGTATATTAAGCAGTGGTTATCTACCCTATTAATGTCATTATTGTTTTCTTTTACTACCTTCTAAGACATTTCTTACCAGGCACGTCCCCACGTATATATCTTTGTACCACCACTTGCACGCCACTATTGGGAGTCCTCTCTTTGATCACCTTCTGGTAACCCCTGCAAAAAATCTGAGTCCTTCTATCAATTTGTTATTGTTTATTGTCATGGATTACTTCCATCGCTCTCCTCTCTATAGAATATTTCATAAGCTCCCAAAGAAGCATCCAAATTGGGAAACATGTACAGCTTTTGTTGTGCATTACAACATGATTACAGGATTTGATCTTTACTAATGTTGTGCATCTACCTTATTAGAGAGATTCAGCTAGCCGTTTGCATTTTATTGCAAGATTTTGTAATGTGTGTTTTGTAATATTTGTTAAATTAAAACTTTATATATATATATATATATATATAATTTTTTTTTATAATTGGTGCCTATAAAGTCCATTTTTGTTGTCCCTTTATTTAGAAGTGTTAATAGCTTTTTTGATCTATTAAGATGGAAAGTAAATGAATAGAAGAGAAATCCAAACCAAATCAATATTTGGTGTGACCTCCCTTTGCCTTCAAAACTGCATCAATTCTTCTAGGTACACTTGCACACTGTTTTTGAAGGAACTTGGTAGGTAGGTTGTTCCAAACATATTGGAGATCTAACCACAGATATTCTATGGATGTAGGCTGCCTCAAGACCTTCTGTCTCTTAATGTAATCCCAGACAGACTCCATGAAGTTGAGATCAGGACTCTGTGAGGCCAAAACCTTCACTTCCAGGACTCCTTATTCTTCTTTACTCTGGAGATGGTTGTTAATGACATTGGCTGTATGTTTGGGGTCATTGTCCTGCTGCAGAATAAATCTGGGGCCAATCACACACCTCCCTGATGGCATGGCATGATGAATAAGTATCTGCTTGTATTTCTCAGTATTGGAGGACACCATTGGCTGGGAGGAGAATCAGGAAGACAATAGCGAATATTAATTTACTATGGTCACACAACTGGGTAGACTCTGGGTGCAGTGCTCCTTTTTTTAAAGCGAATTAGAGCCTCAGGCTTGAATCACGTGCTTCTAAAAACAAAAAAGCACAATTTGGTTCAGAATATTTTTTTTTCTCATTTTCCTCCTCTAGTCTTATGGCCAGGTGCATCTCCTGGAGCGAAAAATACAGTAGATTAGGTGCCAGGATTAGGGGGGGCCACTTATTATGGATGGGCCGCCATGTGTATTTCACTCCAGTACAAACCATCTGTACAAAAACGAAATTATGACCAGAAAATTATAAAATAATTTATTTTTTCAACACTGTACATTATATACATAGTTACATATAAAAAAAATGCAGTTCAATGGTTTTGCATCAAACAGCTTAAATTGCTGACAGAAATAATCACATTTTTAATGAAACTAATTGCAGTTGCGTCATTTCCCGTTTGATTTTTTTCAGTAATTAGATTTCAAAAGGAATACATTTACTTCAAGAAATACAAGGTTAAAAGCATGGCTCTAAATAAATTATGATCAAAAAGGAGACGAACATGTATTACACAACTAAAGGTGAATTTTTAAGCAAACATTTAAGTTTACAATTTTACTAAAACTTAAATGCACAAGTTGACACCCAGTATAAAGAGACCTTAAAGAATTGTATTTGACCATAGCAACCCATCTCCTGCTTTTTACATTCCAATGGCATAAACAGGTCTTGATTTGTTGCCTGGATGTTCATGTGCCAATCACATTAGGGAAATTAGTAATCTGACAGCTGCAGTATACATATTATGTCAAGAAAGTGTTTTTACCTGTACTGTACCTGTACTGATGAGCCACTTTAGCTGGCAGAAGAGATTTTTGGGAAGGAGTAGAAAATCCCTACAAAGGTAAGTTTACCAAGGACACAGCTTTGTGAAGCTGATCCTCGTCAATACAGGCCAGAAAAGTACTATGCTATTGCAGCAGCTACATAGCAAGACATCCTTGAATACTTAGTTCCTTTGGAAGCTTTCAGAGACTGATTAATGAACCTTACCCTCAGAGGGGGAGATTTAGGCCCCTTTCACACATGCAGACCCTATGTCTGTATTTCAGCCATCCGTTTTCGTGTGAAACACGGACATACATTCATCCCTATGGGATAGCGGGTGTCAAGGGATGAACATCACCCGTCCCCGCTATGGTCTGATTCTGCAGACGGAGGAAAATTCTATTTTTCTATCCGTCTGCAGAGCAGATCAAATGAACACGGACAGATGGTCTGTGTTCATCCGATCCCCCCCATAGGGGAGAGTGGAGATCTGACAGGATGGTCCCTGCACAGTGTGCCGGGACCACCCTGTCATCAGCCGGCTAAGCAGGGATTAACGGAGCAATCCCTGCTGAGCAAGCGGTTGTTCCTGGGGAGGATCATCACGGATCCGTCCTGTGTGAAAGGGGCCTTACTAAACCTGGCGCACACAGAATCTATTGCAGTTGTGCGTAGTACCCAATCAGCTTCTTAATCCAGCTTGTTCAATTAAAACTGGCTACACATTATACAAATTGTATGCAATCAGGCAGGCCCTTGCATTACACAGTTGAAGGTAAACCTAAAGGAAATTGAAAAAAAAAAAAAAAAAAACAACAAGTATAAATGTGTAACCAGCTTAAGCTTTGACAATAAAGCCTAGAAGCAGAGCTGCACCAGATTCTGTGTGCACCTGTATTAGTAAATCTCCCCCATAGTGTCACTAAAGAAAATCTGTGGTGAAGAACTATGGGAGATGCGATTACAGACATGTTTTTGAAAGTGCATGCATTACATCCATTATCCACAGCATGGTTTCACTATTTAAAGTGACTATGGCCTGAATACAAATCTAAAATGCCACCTGCAAAGAAAACAATATTTACATTTCCCACCATTGATCTTCACGGTACTGAAGATATACTACTGCCTAACAAATCTTCGGCATCCAAAACTTCTGAGTGTGACTAAAACATGGACCCCCCGCCGCACCTTGCAGTTCTTCCCACAAGCTATATGTCATTAAAGCACACAGTACCAATATAGGGGTCAGTGGGGATCAAACCACTGAGCTCAGTGAGGGACCAACAGTACTCCTAGCACTCCCAGAAACGTTTGATTCTGTCGATTTTTCAGGCAGTGGCATCTCTCAAATACACTGAAGACAGGGGGGCACTGGGGACATTTTTCTTCATTTTATTCTAGCAACAGAGTTGCTTTCTTAAAATGGTTGTAAACCCTATCATATACCCAGTGAAGTGAATAGCCTCAGATGATATACAGATTATGAAACAAATCTACCTACATATGTTTTGCATGTATATCTGTTGTCTTTCCCTTTCCACGCCCTTTGGAAAGTGCACATCATGATAGAAATTGCATCTCCTCATTTAGCAGTGGGTGTGAAGTCTGATCTTACACTGTGTGAGAGTTGATCGGAGGAAAGGCACGCCCCCTCTTCCACATAAGCAGAGTAATGAAGGAACTTGCAGAGCTGCAGTCTGAATAACAAGATCCCTGCTAATCTCTAAGTTCCCTCCCCGACACAAATTTTCAGCTGCTTTTATCGATTGTGTCAGGGGGCTTGTCAGAACTTGTCATGCTGATAATAGAGGAATGGAGCAGCAGAAAGACACGGGACTTAGAGCTTTGGAGAGGGATAAGTAAACATTATAGATATATGTGCTTAGGTCAAATTTCATGAATAGAGTTTACAACCGCTTTAAGTCACTCTCCTGCAACAATCATGCCCAAGTTAGGAACCTGAAAACTGACACTTATTTCCATGTTAAAGAATCACAAAGCAGAGAAGGTAGGACAAAGCGGGAAACCAGAGCATGCAACTTTCAAATTAAGTCAGCAATGGAAGCTACAATGCGTTTTTGCCAACAGGGTTGCATTTAAGCAAATATAAATTTGGCATCTAGCTTGCCCAAAGCCTTTCATGAGTTGCTATTGAAAGGATAAATAATTTACAAATATTTTTATTAAAATAGTTAATTTTTTTAATTCTACAGTCATACAACCTTAACTGATATAAACAGGTCACTGAATGTATAAAGTGAGCAGGGATGCTATGGGATATACAACACATTTATTTGGATTCATGTTTTTTTTTTAATCTCAAATCACAGTTGCATGACCTGCAATAACTGAAGTATACCTCTTGTATACATCAGACAGATTTTGCATTCTCATACAGGAATGAAAAACCTGCTTGAGGCAGGTCAGAAGGTCAAATGCACCAGTTAATGAATTCCAAATAGTCTCAGAAGAATTTAATCATCGACTCAGGCCTTTAAGAAGATATAACATTGGGAAATATGCATTTGTTTTACCTTTTGCTTACATACACGCTAAAGGATAAGGTCACCTTTCAAGAAAAAAAATAAATGCACATATTTTTGCAGGGAAAAAAAAAGTGCATTATTTTTTTTCCTGCAGGAGCTTGGAAAGTATTGCACCTGTGATCAGTGAGTGCAATGGTCAGGCTCCTATGCACCAGTCCTGCAGCTTTCTGCCTGTACCTTCATATGGACTATCTGTTATAAGCTGTAGTTCATTAATTCACAGGAAACAAATTGAATGATGTAGCTGTGTGGTTGGAGCCAAGCACTGCCACGTTTTTAAATTGTGACAGTGGGTGCGGAGAGATCGCCCTGCTACTGTCACACCGAGGAGGGGTGCAGGGAACCGATGGCAGGAGCTAGAAAATTTTACATGTTCCACCTTAAATAAAGGTGAACTTAGCCTTTACCTGTCTATTTTATTAAGCATATGATAAAAAAATAAATAAGCCATAGTTGCTTTATGTGAAAGCAGATTAAGGGCTTGTAAATATAAGCATTTGTTTCTGAATTGCTGTTCTTCCCCAAAAGTCAATGTGAAGACATAATAAGTCAAACAAAAAAGCATACTTAATTTAATTGTTGGGAGACATAGGCAGCTAAAGTTTTAGACAATCCTCAAGTATTCCTGTAATAGTGCTTGCCCCAACCCTCTCCGTCCTACTGCTAAATAAGACTACTGGACCTCTCAAAGTATTTGTTTCATCACATACTAAGTTTGAATTGACCAGATGTGTGTAGGGGTTGCTTACAACGTGGATGCGAAAGTTATATGGAGTTGGAAAAATTATATGACTCTTACATGTGAATAGAGCCCTCCTGTTATTTCTTTGCTCAATACCATTGATTGTAGACAAGTCAATTTTCAAATTTGTGTTAATGTCTTCCAAAATTACATAATTCCACATACGAACCTAATAGAGTAAAATACTGAACGGTACACATATGCCTAAACCAACCCAGTACAGAAACTTTAGTTCTTTCCAAAGTCAACCTACAAAATAAAAATTAAATAACTTTAAGAGGGGAAAGATGGTGCACTTTGGAATTTGCAAACCAACTGAAGCAGATCTGTATTCAGTGAACCCCAATTTCTTGAAAAAGTTACTGCTCACATGAAAACATGAGCACCAAATTCTTGCACTGATGAGTTTTCACCCTGAACATTTCCTGTACAAGCCCATTCTGTCAGTGCCGAGTGTGTGATGTAAAAATTTCATTGGGAATTCTACTTATATTCTCTCTCTGTACAGGCAGAAAAAAAACACATGGCAAAACCATCTAGAAAAAGACATTCACAATGCTCCTTTATGGAGGTAGCATATACATGTCACCTTTCCTACTCCTCATCACAAGCCTCCATCAAACCCATTTGGCCGAAACAATTTAGTTCACGCTTTCCTGTGCATATCTCCACATATTGGAAGTTTAATTCGCTTATATTTTGCCTTCCCTGGTTCCTCCTATTTTGCCTCATTAACTTGCCAATTACATTTTGAATTGTTTTCATGACATACCTTATTTTATACCCAGTGGTTTTTGTACTACTCCATACAATATAGGCAGATCAAGGCTGGAGGAAGGGACAAACATAGCATCCTGCACCATTACTCCTCACAAGAACTTTCAGTCCTGATGCAAGCAGTAGACTGGCTCTTATGAGGATGATATCAGAATGCCTCCATGGGTATATGCCAGTCTGGAGCAGTGATAGCTCCTAGGCAAACTGCACTTGCATGCAGACTGTCTTAGATAATGCCCACATACAATACTGAGCATACAAGATTGACAAAACTGAAATCCAATTAATGAAAGGGGTAGGACAGGGACAGTAGAGAGCTAGATCATGTTGGATGTCCTCCAACCAGGAAATGAAGTAGGTTTTAACTTTCTGCAGCTTCTAATGCATACTGTGCAAGACTGAAGGCAAGATGGGAGTTCAGCATGAACTGCTAAGTCTTGTGGTTAAAATTATAAGAGAGGTGACATCCAAGTTCCAGCAACAATCCTTAGGATTTCAGAACTGGCAAGAATCTTCAAACATAGTTTTTTTTATATTGTTGTATCCAATCTGACAGCTTAATAGTGAAAACAATAATTATACCTATACAGATCTTAACAAATCACCTTCAGCATTTGAAGGCCGCCAGCCTTGGTAATAAAATGCTTTATACATCCATAAGTGCTAAACTTAAATTGCCAGTTTGTGCTATTCTACAGTTTTTCCTTCCCATGATCCTATTGTGCTTTAGTAATAAGGAAACCCTTTATAAAATAAATATAGAGGCTGCCATTGCTGGCCTCACCTCCCGAAAACACTAGTTTCCTGGATGGCATGTGGAGCCTTTTGATTTCATATGTTAAACCACTGACCAAAAAAGTATGCTCATAAGGTTTTCTATAATTCCTCCCCAATGTGCATACTTATTCCATGGCAGTGAGCAAATGTTTTGATGCTAAAGATTTAGCATAACAGCCAGGCAACTAGAGTTTTTAAGAGGGGCTCAGCTGCTTAGTAAATAGGTTAAGGTAATTACAAAAGTGATACTACAGTGAAAGGTTGTGTATATTGGACTGCTTCTTGTCATCTATAGAGAATTTTGGATAGATCATCATAAGGATTGGCAAACTGAGTATTTATCTAATCAAAACTCATAAGGAATACTCGTTACAAGTCTTAATTATTCCACATTCTGCTGAACATCAACCCAAGAAGAGTAGGGCTTGATATCCAAAAGGTGCTGGAGGCAGAATTAGAACTACCAAAGTCTGTGGATAGACAGCGCTCCACCAACAGTCAACAAACATAGTGAGAACGCAGGGTATAAAGGCTGCTGGAGGAACCAGGGCCTGGTGTGTGGGAACTTGGGAATTGCTTAGCAAGTGTTTGAAATACCTAAAAAACTCCCCCTTTTGCAGCCTGAGGAGAGGGTAGTCAGCGACACACATAAAAAAAAATATATATATTTTTAGAAAAACTATACGAAAGAAACCACAGGTAGGTTACTATAAAACAAAACTGAAATCACTTTACACTTTACAATATCCAGGTTGACTCCATAGAAATCCATAGTACTTGTGTTCTGAGATCCATTGCACAGCAACATATAGAAACCTACAGCTCAGAAGGAGCCAATAATTTAACTTTAAATAAATAAATAGAACTTTTTCACATTCTTGGACTATACACAAAAAGTTATAAAAAGGTTTTCTTTTCATCTAGAATTAATGCATGATTAATTTACATTAGTAACAAGGCAAATAAAGCTATATATACAAAAATAAAGATAATGAAATGATGGCATTGTGTGCAGCAATTAAAAAAACATTTAGTCACTCCATTATTCATCGACTTCCATGAAAATATCACTGAAAAAGTACTCTGACACTGTAGCAGCATCTTCTTCTGTGGCAAGCTCCTGTGATTTGGGGGACTCCTGAGTTATGGTGTCCAGATTCTCAGAAACCTTAAAAGGGAAAAACAAACTTTTTTACTTAAATTCATAGCTTAACTTTTTCAAAAATTTCAATTCACTATTACATACAGTGTAAACTATTCACAGCACTTCACTTTTTTTCCACATTTTGTTATGTTACAGTCTTATTTCAAAAAGGATTAACTTCATTATTTTCCTCAAAATTCTACAAACACCCCATAATGACAGCATGGAAGAAGTTACTTGGTTTGAAATCTTTGCAAATTTATTAAAAATAAAAAACAAAAAATAAAAATCACATTTACATAAGTATTCACAGTCTTTGCTCAATACTTTGTTGAAGCACCTTTAGCACCAATTACAGCCTCAAGTCTTTTAAGTATGATGCTACAAGCTTGGCACACCTATTTTTGGGCAGTTTCTCCCATTCTTCTTTGCAGGACCTCTGAAGCTCCATCAGGTTGTATGGGGAGCATCGGTGCACAGCCATTTTCAGATCTCTCCAGAGATGTTCAAACCGGGTTCAAGTCTGGGCTCTGGCTGGGCCACTCAAGGACATTCACAGAGTTGTCCCATAGCCACACCTTTGTTATCTTGGATATGTGCTTAAGGTTTTTTTCCTGTTGGAAGATGAACCTTCGCCCCAGTCTGAGGTACACAGCGCTCTGGAGGTTTTCATCAAGGATTTCTCTGCACATTGATGTATTAATTTTTTCCCTCTATCCTGACTAGTCTCCCAGTTCCTGCCACTGAAAAACATCCTCAGAGCATGAAGCTGCCACCACCAAGCTTCTCTGTAGGAATGGTATTGGCCAGGTGATTAGCGGTGCCTAGTTTCCTCCAGACATGACACTTGCCAATCTTTGTTTCATCAGACCAGAGAATTTTGTTTCTCATGATCGAGAGTCCTTCAGGTGCCTTTTGGCAAACTCCAGGCGGGCTGTCATGTGCCTTTTACTGAGGAGTGGCTTCTGTCTGGCCACTCTACCATACAGGCCTGATTGGTGGAGTGCTGCAGAGATGGTTGCTCTTCTGGGCGGTCCTCCTCTCCCCACAAACACTGGAGCTCTGTCAGAGTGACCATCGGGTTCTTGGTCACCTCCCTGACTAAGATACTTTTCCCCCTGATCGCTCAGTTTTGCCGGGCAGCCCACTCTAGGAAGAGTGCTGGTGGGTCCAAACTTCTTCCATTTACGGATGATGGAGGCCACTGTGCTCATTGGTACCTTCAATGTTTCAGAAATGTTTCTGTACCCTTCCCCAGCTCTGTGCCTCGATACAATCCTGTATTGGAGGTCTACAGATAATTCCTTGGACTGCATGGCTTGGTTTGGGTTTGACATGCACTGTTAACTGGACCTTATATAGACAGGTGTGCGCCTTTCCAAATCATGTCTAATCAACTGAATTGACCACAGGTGGACTCCAGTCAAGCTGTAGAAACATCTCAAGGATAAGGGGAAATGGGATGCACCTGAGCTAAATTTTGAGCATCATGGCAAAGGCTGTGAATACTTATGTACATGTGATTTTTCATTTTTTTATTTTTAATAAATTTGAAAAGATTTAAAACAAACTTTTCACATTGTCATTAGGGGGTATTGTTTGTAGAATTTTGAGGAAAAAGGGAATTTAATCCATTTTGGAATAAGGCTGTAACATAACTTGTGCTTTTTCATGCAGGGCAAGGCAACACGCTCACTTTAATGCATGGCGTTCCTCTAAAAAAAAAAAAACATAAAATTTTTCTTTGCTTCCCTGAAGCACCGTTGACTGCTGGGAGCAGAGAGAACTATCCTTTATTTCCAAGTATTGAGAACAAAACTCTCTCTCCCTGACTCTTCCTTGAGGACTAGCTATAACGTGAACATGCTGCTTGGCCCTGTGGGGATCTCATCAGTTTCACTTTAATGAACACAATTTCTGACAGCCAAAGACAACAGAAAATAAAAATATGACAGCCTGGGATCTGCTGTATAGTATGCAACCATCAAATTAGATTACTACTACTGCTTTTGCACAGATTTTTCTTTTCAGACTTGGTGCTTACAAGTTAAAATATTTATTTTTTGCTAAAAAATTATATAGAACCCCCAAAACATTATATATTATTTTTTCAGACACCCTAGAGAATAAAATGTCGTTACAATACTTTATGTCACACCGTATTTGAGCAGCAGTCTAACAAGCACATTTAAAAAAAAAGAAAACAGTAAAGTTAGCCCAATTTTTTTTTAATATTGTGAAAGATAATGTTACGCCGAGTAAATTGATGCTCAATATGTCATGCTTCAAAATTTGTGGAATGGCAACAAACATTTACCCCTAAAAGCCGACATAGGTCACGTTTAAAAATTCCTTCAGGTTATCGGTTTTGAGTTACAGAGGAGGTCTTGCTGCTAGCATTGTTGCTCTCACTCCAACGATCGCGGCGATACTTCACATGTGTGCATTGAACACCATACGTGGCCACAACTTTCGTATGCGCTACGGGTTACTTTTATTCCTATTACAAGAAATGTAAACATTCCTTGTAATAGAGAAAAAGCATGACAGGACCTCCTAAATGTGAGAGCTGGGGTCAAAAAGACCTCAGATCTGATATTTACACTAAAATGCAATAAAAAAAAAATTGAATACTTTTGCAAAAGAAAAAATATCCCCTTTAAGACTGGAGGGGGGGAAATTATGTCGCTTCTGCCCTCCAATGTTATGGAGCCGAGCGGGGGCCATCTTTCCCTCATGCTGCATCCAGCCTGTAAGGGGAAGTGTCCCTTCCCTCCAATCAGCTCTCCCAACTGAGCTCTGCAGTGTGTAATTTCAGCACTCCACCCCTTTTTTTTTTTTTCAAATATAAAGTTTTATTAAACTCCAACCATGGGGCGGGGGCCCAGCATTACAAACAGTGGTACATAAAATGCCAAGCTTGCAGCAGCTAATCAGAGAAAGGGGTAACCATACATTGTACAGTATAGCTTGTGGGCATGGAACTAAAGTACAGGAGGGTTCATTTACATCCAATATATCTCTGTACGACAATGCTATTTACTTGGGGGTGCATAATTGTGGGGATCACCGCACCAATTTTCAAAAGGGTGGAGGGTCAATGATTACATAAGGGGGAAGGGAGGGGGGATAGAGAGGGAAGAAGAGAAGGGGGGTAGAAAAGTAGGGAGGAGAGGAAGGAGGGGAGAGACATGGCGGCAGTTAGCATCAGGAGGACTGTGTATGGGGGGTGTGCAGAGGGGGCTTATCCTTGTCTCAGGAGGCACTGACACTCGTCAGAAAAAATAAAGACTTTCCTGATGTCCCAAGTTTTCTTATGGGATTCCCGCTTGTGCTGTGCTGGGAGTATCAGGTCCTCAAACTTCTTCACCTCCTCCACCTTCCTCAGCCAAAGTGCTGTGGAAGGGGGGGGATTGCTGTCTCCACAGCAGAGGGATGCAAGCCTTGGCAGGTGCCTCAGAAGTGACTTCTTATAACTTAATAGGAATCTTGGAATGGTGTAGAAGGAAAAATGCCACGTCGTCTGGAATGTTGTATTCCGTGAATTTCTGAGATATACGACGGACTCCGTCCCAAAACTCTTTCAATCTGGGACAGGACCAGAAGATGTGGATTAGCGTTCCCTTCTCCTCGGCAGAGCGCCAACATCTATCCGAAGAGGAGGGAATACATTTCTGTAGTCTGAAGGGTGTCAGGTACCAGCGAGTAAGTAACTTAAAATTAGTTTCCTGTACTTTTGTGCAAGGGGATGTCTTAAGGGTTAAGGAAATGATCCGTTGTGTTTGTGCTGTGGAGAATGTACATCCCAGGTCTCTCTCCCATCTGGCTATACACAGTAATTGTGGTTGTTCTTTCGGGGTATTGAGCAGAGCATACGTTTGGGACAAAACATGGGATATGGGACGTGTATCTGAGCAGAGGTCCTCAAATGTTGTTAGTGGGCGAGAGAAGTCTTGGGAAGTCAGTGAATGGAGAAAATGGTGAAGTTGAATCGCCTTCCAGAAGGGAAGTCCAAATACTCCTGACCGGTCCATTAGTTCCGAGATAGATGGCGACTTCCCACCTGACACGAATTTGCCTGCAACATCTAAGCTTGACTCTCTAAGTGAGGGGTATTCTGAGGATCGTAATCCCAGTTCAAAGGAAGGGTTGCCTAAAATTGGAAGCAAAGGGGAACACCTGGATGTAAGAGAGGTGTGTTTGGCGGTCATGTGGCTATGCCTAAGGGTGACCCCAAGCAGGGGGTGTAGCTTCAGTTCAGAAGGCAGTGCCTCAAAGCACCACAGAGCCCCTTTCAGAGGGATATGAGTTTGAGCCTGTTCAACCATTATTCAAAGTTTGTAGGACTCATTAAAGCGAGTCCGCCGCAGTGCTTGGGTAAAGTTGGTTGTGATCGAATCCTAGGTTTTTTATGTGCCCATACAAATTTAGTAAGGAGGGCTCTCACCTGTTTAAAAAACGAGGGTGGGATCTGCATGGGCAGAGCTTGGAAAAGTTATATGAATGTGGGGAGTATGCACACACATTTTGATAAGGTTACACCTACCGAACCAGGAATGAAAGCCCGGTTGCCATCTCTCAAGGAGAGTGCGGGTCTTAGCCAATAGGGGTGGGGGTGGGGAAATTGAGAGCAAATGTCGGGAGGTAGACGTGTACCTAGGGATGTTAGTGCTGTATCCGTCCATTTGAAACCAAAATTTGCTTGGAGAGTGTAATATAATGAGGGGGGCAGCTACGCCCATAGCGGCTGATTTAGAGAAATTAATTTTAACCCTTTCCCGCCGAGCGTACGCAGATGTGCGTACTCGGCTTCCGGGGGGTATACCGGGATGATGCCCACACCTGCAGGCATCATCCCGGTACCGTTTTGTTCAGCGGGCGATTGGCTATCCAGGCATAACAACCGATGCGGCTAAAAGCCGCTCGGCTGTTATGCCGGAGGAGCGGGAGGGGACGTCCCCCCTCCCGCCGCTGATACCGGTGCTCCCGCTCGATCGGGAGCACCGATTCGCCATCCGATTCCTCCGGCCGCTGGGGAGGAACTGGAACAAAGCCGTAATCGGCTTCGTTCCAGTCTCCTCATAGTAAACACGGAAGCAACGTCATGACGTCACTTCCCGTTTACTCGGCTGCCAATGGCGCCGGTTTTAAAAAAATATCCGGTATTCGGAATCGCCGTTTTCGGCGATCTGAATACACTGAAGTCTAAAGGGGGGGGGGGGTCTTTAAGACCCCCGATCCCTCCATAAAGAGTACCTGTCACCGCCTATTACTGTCACAAGGGATGTTTACATTCCTTGTGACAGCAATAAAAGTGATCAATTTTTTTTTTTTTTTTTAAACAATTTAGTCATTTTAAAAGAAATAAAAACATAAAAACATTTTTTTTAAAGCACCCGCCGTCCCCGCGAGCTCGCGAAGCAAAGAAAACGCATACGGAAGTCGCGCCCGCGTATGTAAACGGTGTTCAAATCACACATGTGAGGTATCGCCGCGATCGTCAGAGCGAGAGCAATAATTCTAGCACTAGACCTCCTCTGTAACGCTAACCTGGTAACTGTAAAAAATGTTTAAAGCGTCGCCTATTGAGATTTTTAGGTACCGTACTTTGTCGTCAATCCACAAGTGCGTGCAATTATAAAGTGTGACATGTTTGGTATCTATTTACTCGGCGTAACATTATCTTTCACATTATGCAAAGAAATTGGGCTCATTTTACTGTTTTTTTTTTTATTCATGAAAGTGTCCCTTTTCCCAAAAAGTTGCATTTAAAACACCGCTGCGCAAATACCGTGTGACATAAAATAATGCAACAATCGCCGTATTATTCTCTAGAGTTTCTGTTAAAAAAATATATATAATGTTTGGGGGTTCAAAGTAATTTTCTAGTAGAAAATATGGATTTTAACTTGTAAACACCAAATTCCAAAAATAGGCTTAGTCATGAAAGGGTTAAGTTAAGAAACAGCTTCATATATTCTGAATTTGCGAAGGAGGACTGGCAGCGAGATGGTGGGGTTTGTCAGTGAGAAGAGGAGGTCATCTGCATATGCAGAGATTTTATATTGGGAGTTACCTACTCCAAGCCCGGTTATGTCTGGGTTCAGCCAGATGGTGCAGAGGAATGGCTCCAAAGAAATGGCAAAGAGGAGGGGGGATAGTGGGCATCCCTGTCTTGTACCATTCCTAATGGGAAAAGCTTCTGAGAGCACACCATTCGACTTCACCTGAGCTGAAGGGTTAGAGTACACGCTACCAATCCATCTCAGCATCTTGTCTCCCAGGCCTATGTGGTGGAGGACAGAAAACATATATTTCCAATTCACCCTATCAAACGCTTTCTCAGCGTCGGTGCTCACGAATACACAGGGGGATTTGGATGTAGCTGCCATCCGGATGAGGTTAAGGACCTTAATGGTGTTTTCTCTAGCCTCTCTGTTGGGTGTGAACCCAACCTGGTCAAGATGTACCAAGTGCTGGAGATGTTGTGAGAGCCTATTAGCTATAATTTTTAAAAAAATCCTCAGGTCAGTGTTTAGTAGGGAAATGGGTCGGTAGCTGCCACACAGGCCCGGGTCCTTCCCCTCCTTGTGGATTAGGGAAATATGGGCTCTCAAGGTGTCTCTGGGAAAATCCGAACCCGAACCCAATGCATTAAAAATTTTTACCATGCGTGGGCCTAAGAGGAGGAGGAGGAGGGCCTTATAATATTGGGCAGTATACCCGTCGGGACCTGGGGCTTTGCCTGACTTCAAAGAGTTCACAACCCCCTGAAATTCTTCCAGGGTGATTGGTTCCTCTAGGATATCTAGGATATCTCACATCTCAGTAGGGAGAGCCTGAATTTGGGAGTCTACGTTATATTTGTCCACAGATGGCTGGTCAGAGGGGGTTATAGAGGTTAGGGTAAAAATCATGGAAACCTTTGGAGATCTGTGTCGGAGTCGCAACCCTTTGGCCATCAGGGCATGTTATCTGTGGGATATATGATGCAGATTTCACTTTGACAGCGTTAGCCAGCAACCTCCCACACTTGTCTCCCGATTCATAGGATAGTTTACGGCCAAATTGCAGTGATGCCTTTGCTCGGTAATGTAAAAGATCTGTAATCTGAGTACGGAGAGATCTCAAATTCGCCTCAAGGGTCGTTGTAGGGGCGTGTTTATGTGGTGCCTCCGCCGAGGCCAACTGGCAAAGCAAGTCGGTCAGGAGCTTGTTTCTTTTCATTTTAATAGCTGCTCCATGTTTGATAAGAATACCCCTTATAACATACTTGTGAGTTTCCCATAGTACCCCGGGATCACAATCTCGGGTGTCATTTTCCCGAAAGTATAAATCGAGTCCCCTGGAGACATCTGCCAAGACCTCCGGGGTCTGGAGGAGGCTCTCATTCAGGCGCCAGAATAAGGATCTGGGCGAGGGGCTCTTGGATAGGGTGTAAGTAAGGGATATAGGGGCATGATCTGACCACGTAATGTGACCTATTGAGGAGGAATCCACTAGGTGTAGTTGGTCATGGGGTATAAGGGGAAGAGTAGAAAGTGTAATCCATTTCGTCGGTGTGTTGAAGACGCCAGACGTCGTGCAGTTGGGTATTACGTGGTGTTTGTGCGATCCGTTTTCTACAAGCGGGGGGACAAGAGAATCAGTGGGATATTTAAATCTCCCCCAATAATAAGTTGACCTTCCCTAAACGCCGGGAGCTTGGTGTGTCTGAGAAATTTGTCTTGGCCCTTGCTGGGGGCGTATAGAGTCCCAAGAGTAAGCTTGACCTCTCCTATTTGGCCTTTTCAAAATAGAAGTCGCCTTGGTAGTTTATTTGAGACCAACACGAGACCCCCCCTCGATTGGGATATAGGGTTGGTGGAATGGTAAGCCTGCTGAAAAAACTTGTTTTGCAAAAATGGTAGTCTATCATTTATAAATGGGTCTCTTGGATATAGGCTACATCAGTATGAGATTTCTTAAGGTCTTGTAAAAGCATCCGTCTCTTCTCTGGGGTATTTAAACCCTTTACATTAAGGGAAGTCACTTTGAAGGAACTTACCGGCATGTCTCCAGGGGGGGGAGAGGGAGGAGCGAGGGGAAGGATTAAAACCTCCCTCAGTAAGGCAGAGGAATAAGGAAGTGGGGACAGAGTGATGGGGAAGGGATGGGAGAGTCGGTCAAAGTCTTTAGGTTCTCTGCCGACAGTTAATGGGTAGGGGGTGGGTAGACGAGGGAGGAAAGGTTAAGGAGGGAAACTAAGAGTTCAAGTAAGAAAAACTTGAAATGCGGCCGCCCACAAATGGGTGTCCACAAGGGCCTAAGTGGGGCGGGGGAGGACACAAACCGGCAAATAGGAGCCCGGGTCCTCCTCCCACCCCAGCATCCATCATTAGAGCCGTCCAGGCGGCTATACTTATGCAAAGGAAAACTGTAAATCATAAACATTGATCAAACATAAAAACTTAAAGCAGCATAACAAGGTTACTTACATAACACAGCAAGGAAGTATAAAGCGTGGTAGGTTGTGAGCACAATTTTTCTCCCTCCACAGCACAGCCCTAGGCTCTGCGCACTAAGATCACCCCAACGAGGTGACACTCATACAGGTACACCTCCTAAAACAGGGTCACCCTATCGTGTTCCCCCAGCTTCACCCAAAACCTCTCCCAAGCCCAATCCTCCACCAGCCAGTAATCTCAATAATAGGTGTAGGGGGGTATAATGCCTCGATCCCCAAAGGGGTCAGGGGAGGTGCACGAGGACCCCAGAGGAGCCCTCCCCCGAGGGAAGGAGAGCCAGGAGATCTACACCAGTGTTATGGAAGGTTTGTTCGCTTAAAAGGCCATAAATCTCGGTGTCCCAGTGAGGACACGATCATGCAAGATCCAGGACTCTACTGAGCCCCAGCCGCCCCCCCATTTAATAGCACAGCATGCCATCAGGGATCAAGGAGCTGACGCCCCATTGAAGTCCATGAGATCATTTGTTCTCAATGTGGGGAGCTTCTCCCAGGTAAAATGTTTCAGGCAACTCCTCCCCAGCATTAGCGAGTCCGGTACACCCCCCACCCCTCGGGTCCACCCCAGGGCAGGAAAGACACGTTACGGGGGAGAGCAACCAGCAGCCGCTCACCTCAGGGGAAGACCGGGCAGGGGGCTACAAGTCAAGATAACACCTGGGTGGTTCTACAACAAAAGTTTTCCTGTAGCCGCTGTTCCCCTAGGGAGGAGCGGTATCTTCTAGGACTCTGGGGAGCATCAGGGGGAACAGGCAAAACAGGAACATAGAGGAGGGCAAGGGGGAATATCAAGCTGGAACAGCGCTCAGACGACCCTGGGGTCATGGCAGGTATCCTAACCAGTTAGGGATAGGAATCGGATCCGCCTCCAGGAAACTGAAGAGGGCCAGGAGGGCCTCCGGTGAGCGGAGCGAGAAAGACTTCTGGACTTTGATAAAGGTAACCGAGAGCAGGAACCCCCAACGGTAGGTCGCATTGCAGTTTCTTGCAAGATCCAGGAGGGGTCTCAGCAGGGCTCGGCGGTACAGTGTTTCCTTAGAGATGTCGGGAAGGATTTTTACTGAAGCCCCATTAAATTCAATTTCACCTGCCTCCCAGGCTTAGCGGGATATAGCCTCCTTGTGGAGGTAATGATGCAGGCGGCAAATTACATCCCGTGGTCTGGCTGGGTCGCCAGAACGTGAGGCCAGGGCTCTGTGAACTCTGTCTATTTCGAGCCTCTCTGGAAGCTGGGAGCCCGCCACCCTTTTAAAAATGTCCGTAACTGTCGCCAGTAGAGCCGTCAATCCTGTAGCTTCTGGCAGGCCCCGGAGCCTCAGATGGTTTCTCCTGCTCCGGTCCTCAATCTCCTTCATACGGGGCTGCAACCCCGTCGCTGCACTCTTTGTTGTTCCTCCAGGGTCTGCACCTTCTGCTCCAGGATTGCTAGGGAGGACTCGCCCGTGGAGAGCCTGGAGGTCAATGCTTGTATGTCTTGTTTGATGCAGATATTTCTTTCTTGTGTGCGGCCTCCACTCTCCCCACCAGGGCCTCAATGTCTGCCTTAGTTGGCAGGGACTGCAGAATCGCCTTCAATTCCTCTTTCGCGCGGTAGGTAAGCGGGAGTGGTGGGGCAATCCCTGGGTCCAAGTGAGGCGTCGCCGGGGAGCTAGGGTAAAGGGCCGGGCTCTGAGAGCCCCCTGGGGATGCAGGGTCCCGTATCTCCTCTGAGAGCTGTGAACACTCCTCGCGTGGCGCCACCATCTTAGGTTCCCGGGGGAAGACACGGGAGTACCAAAAAGTCTCTGCAAATCCCCCGAAGTAGGGGTATTTGCAGTCGGGCTGTTTCTCTGCTTGCTGCGCTTGTTAAGCCGCTTTCTGGAAGCATGCATTCTGCAAGGGAAATGTAAAGAATGCCAGGGAGGGAAGACAACAGCCAGGAGCTCCAGAAAAACGTGTCCTCACTCGGCCATGTCGAGACCACGCTCCACCCCCTTTTTTCTGACTCTGACTCACACAAGCTTATAAATTCAGAACTATGAATGGATGTAATGAAGAGAAGACTGCAGATAATAGGATTTTTTTCCTACAGCTTACCTGTAAAATCCCTTTGAGTACATCACGGGACACAGACTGTCATTACTATATGGGTTATACGCCACCTACTGGTGACCGGACACTGGTAAATCAAACAATAAGTCCTCCTCTATATAACCCCTCCTACACAGGAAGTACCTCAGTTTTGTAGTGAGCAATATGCTTCCCAGACAAGAGGAGAGGGATCTCTGTGTCCCGTCATGTACTCCAAGAAAAGGATTTTACAGGTAATCTGTAGAAAAAAAAAATCATATTTTATCGTACATCACGGGACACAAAGCAGTCATTACTATATGGGACATCCCCAACAATGCCTTCTGGGGGACAGGAGTCCAATCTTCGCCCTTCACAGCGAGCTTTGTCATAAAAGACCTTCAGAGAGTGGGTCCCTCAATCTGGGGTCCACTCACCTGGACCTGTGTAGCACCCTGCAGAAAAAGCACCTTGGTCAGAACAAACACTGCACAGGGTTCCATTACACATGGTCCAGCGACATAAGGCTGCATTACAGGCAAAACCTTGAGGAATCTTCTCTCCTTCCAATTAGGCTTGGGTACCATCTATTCTGGCTTTTTCGAATGGATCCGATTGAAGTCCATGATTCTTAATAGAACCGTCCAGACCTCCAAGAGCACATGTATCACATCAGTGACCATCCACCCAACAGACGCTGGCGAAAAAAAATGAGGTACTTTCTGTGTTGGAGGGGTTATATGGGGAGGACTTCTTGTCTGATTGATTTACCAGTGTCCATTCATCAGTAGGTGGTGTATAACCCATATAGTAGTGACTGCTCTGTGTCTCTTGATGTACGATAAAGACAGACAGATACAACCTATGTAGGAGGATTTATTTCATATCTGTAGAAGCTCATTGTTTGCATAACATTTTCTAAAAAAAAAAAAAAAAAAAAAAAAAAGCAAATTTCTTCATCTGTTTAGGCGATATATTCTTCTACATTCGTCTACAAAATAGGGGATAGATTTACGGAATTTATATTTTTTTACTAGTAATGGCAGTGATCTGCAATTTTTTTTATCGGGACAGCGAGACCATTGACATTTATACAGCGATCAGTGCTATAAAATGCACCGATTACTGTATAAATGTCACTAACAGGGAAGGAGTTAACACTAGGGGCAATCGAGGGATTAAATGTGTTCTAATTGTGGGGGGATAGGACGGATTTGGGGAGGATACAGATTGTTGTTCCTATATATACTAGGAACAACAGATCAGTCTCCTCACCCCTGACAGAACATGTATTTGTGTGTTTACACACACAAATCCCCATTCTCGCTCTGTCAAGAGCGATCGTGGGCACCCAGCGGACATCAAGGACGCAGCTGAGTGCGCACAGCCCCTTTACTCCTTAAAGCTACTGCGTTTTGTGCAGGAATGCCATTCTGCCGCCGTCAATCGACGACGGGCAGTTGGCATATGGTTAACGTCTTGGTGTTAAAAACATATCAACTTACTTGACTAGTACAGGGGAGGGTCTCTGTATTTGCTGGAGTTGATGTTACAGCAGAAGATGAAGACTGACAAGGCACTTCATTGCTCAGGACATTTTCATGGATCCTAGTGGGATCTTGCTCCTCTGGCTCCTGGACTTTGGCCTTTTTAGACTTTGGTTTTGATGAATTTTTCTTACTGGTCACTTTTGTTTTTTGAGACTGCTTTTCTTTGCAGACTAAAGATAAAAAGCCAAGAGGTTTTCTTCCAGGCCTGAAGAAAGAGGAACAATCAATATGTAAAAAACAGCTATAATCAAAGCTACTCACCAATACATTTGATCATTTAATCTGTCCAATGTTTCGGATTTAGTTTTGCAAGCATTTTAAAACCGAACTTCAACATTTTTTGCTTTAAATAAAGTTTTAACCCCTACAGTGCAAGGATTAAATGCTTAACGTGGAGGTCTATGCTAAAACTAAAATCCCTGCATCTAGACACCCATGATCTAGCCCTGTAAAGAAGAAACCAGTATACATACCTTTTCTGAAGCTGATCCGACCAGATCTCCAGCGGCGGAAGCTCTGCAGAGGACACGGCCTACAAAGGCTGTGAAATGAATGGGAAGTGAATTCATTCATAGACCGACTGTGTGGCTGCTGTTGTTGGACATGTCCTCTGCGCTCACCTTCCACAGAGAAGCTGCAGCTGAAAGCTCAGCATGGGAATCGGGTCAGATAAGCTTAAGAAAAGGTATGTATTCTAATTTTTTCTTTACGGGGCTAGATAGGTTAGTGTTATATCGTGGGTGTCTATAGATGTAGGGATTTTAGTTTTAGCATGGACTTCCCCTTTAAGATAAGTCTGAGGGTCAAAACAAGGCTATAATCTTTATCTTATTCCTCACTATGGCAAATGTAATGCCTAGTACACACAATCAGAAATCCCATTGATACAAGGGGTGTCCAAACTTTCTAAACAAAAGGCCCAGTTTACAGTCCTTCATATTTTAGAGTAGCTGAATTGTGGCCAGTGGGAGTAGAAAATACCCCAGCATCAAGGAATGGACAATGTTTCAGGCTTGGTGGTTAGTGAAAGTAACAAAATTGCATAGTGGCTGTGGTTAGGAGGAGGAATAGTGGCCCATCATTGGTATTAGTGAGAGGAATAGGGCCCCACTCTTGGTGTCAGTGAAAGTATTGGTGCCTCATTTATGTTTTATTTATATTTGGGATCACTGATACCAGAAATGAGGCACCAATACTTTCAATGACACCAAGCCTGAGACATTGTCCATTCCTTGATGCTGGGGTATTTTCTACTCCCACAGGCCACAATTCAGCCACTCTAAAACATGAAGGACTGTAAACTGGACCTTTGTTTAGAAAGTTTGGACACTCCTGCTTTACCCCTAGAGACTCAACTCAATCCTGAAGTTCATCTTTCATTTTGTAGACTTTTTATTCTTAATAAAGACAAAAATACCTAAACATCTTAGCACAAAATACACATCATTCTGCCTTTTCAGTCACAAACTTCCTAATACATACTGCATACCACTGATAGCAGAGTATGAATATTACATAATTCACATTCACCTTTGTTGTATTCTAGAAGATGATGATGAAGGTAAAACACTACTTGGTGAATCGTAACTGGTAGATGCAGGATTCTCTATATGTGCCACTGTGTCAAATCTTGTACTATCAATGGTACATTCTGGCACCTTTTCTCCCTCTGGGGAGGATACGGCTATATTCATAGAGCTCTGATGGGGTATCTCCGTCTCCTCAGTCTTGATCTCAGCAGGCCTACTGCTGGTCTCATTTTCTTCAAAGGCTGCTAAAGCAAAACATCACAAGCAAGTTGATGGTAAGTTTAAACCTTTTACAGCTAAGCCTATCAGCATTAACACAAAAACAGGTCTTGTTAAAACAGGAAACTATAATTGTTCTATTAAAACATTTGACTGTATAAATTTGTACTCATATTTTATGTGTGTTTTGACACTATAAACAGTTATCAGAAGGGTTGGGGGGAAAGGAAAATCAATACCTGCTCTAACTCATTGATCGGCATATGTTAATTTAGATTTCAGCTACTGAGCTCTATAGAAAAGGATTTTAGACTTACTTGTCATAAGGAGACTAAGGAGAGTATGGTGCATACGTGTTAGAGTGGCTTAACCACTTGCCAACCGCCAGCCATCGTTATACGGTGGCTGTTTGAAAAGGAATATCGTTGTTATGGCAGCAGCTAGATGTCATAACCCCACTATCTGCCGCAAGATCACTTTTAATTGGTGGCGGGAGAGGGCCCCCTCCCGCCTTGCTCCGGTGCCCTCTGCCGCTTACCGGAGTCGTCGGTAGCAACGGAGGCGATCGGATGCTTCTCAGTCTGTGGTATGGAGCTGACTGAGGGGAAAGATGGCCCCTGTTCGGCTCCATACCATTACAGGGCAGAAGCAACGTCAAAACGTCCCTTCTAGCTGTGGCGCCTCCGGGAGGATCCACCATAACAGGTAAGGTAAGCCAAGTCGATGACCTCTACTTCTTTTTTCCCCTCCTCTCTTTTCTTTCCTCTTAATACGAGTTCTCTAGCGACTCATAAGATTATTTACGCAAGTTATTACACCTTGTTGAAAACTGTATTGGCACACTTACAAAGTACTAAAAGTCTCAAAATGCCTAAACTTACAAGTAATACAATGCACTTATTCATGTTACAAAGTGTATGAAAATAAAAAAAAGTCCCTTCTGCCAATAGCCCTTAAAGGGATTTTTTTTTTATATACTTTATTTATTTATTTTATTGCATTTTAGTGTAAATATGAGATCTGAGGTCTTTTTGACCCCCAGAACTCATATTTAAGAGGTCCTGTCATACTTTGTTTTTTATACGGATGTTTAAATTCTTTGTAATAGGAATAAAAGTGACATATTAAAAAAAAAACACAGTCTAAAAATAAAAAGTAAATTAACAAGAACATTTTTTTTCTTCCCGCTGAGCTTGCACGCAGAAGCAAATGCATACGTGAGCAGCGTCCGCATATGAAAATGATACACATGTGATGTATCACCGCGATTGCTAGAGTGAGAGAAATAATTCTAGCCCTAGCCCTCCTTTGTAACTCAAAACATGCAACCTGCGGAATTTTTTAAACATTGCCTATGGAGATTTTTAAGGGTAAAAGTTTGTTGCCATTCCACAAGCGGGCATAATTTTGAAGCGTGACATGTTGGGTATCAATTTACTTGGTGTAACATTAGCTTTCACAATATTAAAAAAATTGGGCTAACATTACGTTGTCTTATTTTTAATTGAACAAAAATGTGTATTTTTTTTCCAAAAAAAAAGTGCGCTTGTAAGACTGCTGATATACGGTGTGACAGAAAGTATTGCAACGACCGCCATTTTATTCTCTAGGGCAGTGATGGCGAACCCATGGCACGCGTGCCGCTGCCGGCACGCCGAGCCCTCTCTGTGGGCACGCCATGAAAGGAGAGCCATTAAATGAGAAAAGCACACAGTGAAAGCATAATCGTCCGCACCGCAAACTACATCTCCCAGAGTTCTGTAGGCGAGTGGGCGTGACAAAGAATAAGTGCCCAGGGGTGACGTGCGCACGCTAATCCAATCATAGAGGCTGTCTCATCCACACCGCACCCACCATCAAACAAATCAGCGCTGACGCGCTGGGCGTGACTGGGAGAACATGCGGCTGGGATCAGAGGAGACTTGTGGGCGGGAATAAGCTGCCGGAGAGACTGGAGAAAGGCAAGATCAATGTTGAGTGGATCCATTATTTCCCTGCATCTAAACATTTCTAAAGTAAGCCTTTCACTGTTTATTGCTTGTTTAACGGTATGTAACAATCTACAAAAAACGAATACAAACCAACTCACTACAATGCTGACATTGTGCTCTGTACAGTTACAGATTTTACTCAATTTTGCAAAATAAAGGTGTTAATTCGGTGAGTGCATGTGTCAGGTAGGTGAATGTATGTGTCGGGTAGGTGAGTGTAATGGTCAGGCAGGTGAGTGCAATGGGTCAGGTAGGTGAGTGCATGTGTCAGGGAGGTGAGTGCATGTGTCAGGGAGGTGAGTGTAATGGTCAGGCAGGTGAGTGCAATGGGTCAGGTAGGTGAGTGCAATGGGTCAGGTAGGTGAGTGCATGTGTCAGGGAGGTGAGTGCATGTGTTAGGGAGGTGAGTGTAATGGTCAGGCAGGTGAGTGCAATGGGTCAGGTAGGTGAGTGCATGTGTCAGGGAGGTGAGGGTAATGGTCAGGTAGGTGAGTGCATGTGTCAGGTAGGTGAATGTATGTGTCGGGTAGGTGAGTGTAATGGTCAGGCAGGTGAGTGCAATGGGTCAGGTAGGTGAGTGCATGTGTCAGGGAGGTGAGGGTAATGGTCAGGTAGGTGAGTGCATGTGTCAGGTAGGTGAGTGCATGTGTCAGGTAGGTGAATGTATGTGTCGGGTAGGTGAGTGTAATGGTCAGGCAGGTGAGTACAATGTGTCAGGTAGGTGAGTGCATGTTTCAGGTAGGTGAGTGCATGTGTCAGGTAGGTGAGTGCATGTGTCAGGGAGGTGAGGGTAATGGTCAGGTAGGTGAGTGCATGTGTCAGGTAGGTGAGTGCATGTGTCAGGTAGGTGAATGCATGTGTCGGGTAGGTGAGTGCAATGGGTCAGGCAGGTGAGTGTAATGGTCAGGCAGGTGAGTGCAATGGGTCAGGTAGGTGAGTGCATGTGTCAGGGAGGTGAGTGCATGTGTTAGGGAGGTGAGTGTAATGGTCAGGCAGGTGAGTGCAATGGGTCAGGTAGGTGAGTGCATGTGTCAGGGAGGTGAGTGTAATGGTCAGGCAGGTGAGTGCAATGGGTCAGGTAGGTGAGTGCAATGGGTCAGGTAGGTGAGTGCATGTGTCAGGGAGGTGAGTGCATGTGTTAGGGAGGTGAGTGTAATGGTCAGGCAGGTGAGTGCAATGGGTCAGGTAGGTGAGTGCATGTGTCAGGGAGGTGAGGGTAATGGTCAGGTAGGTGAGTGCATTATGAGCACAACGCATTGCTGATCCCTGCATTCTGAGCAAATCTGCTAGAATTGTAGGTTTTTGGTCCCTTAGGATTTATTCAGAGGGATGATCAGTCCCATCCTCTGTACAGAGCCGCTGGCAGGTTTAATTCTGTGTTGGCACTTTGAAAGAAATAAGTTGGTTTTGCATTGCGGTTTGGGCACTCGGGCTCAAAAAGGTTCGCCATCACTGCTCTAGGGTGTTAGGAAATTTATATCTATCTATCTATATATCTATATATATATATATATCTATATATATAGATATATATAGATATATATAGATATATATATATGTTTGGGGGTTCCAAGTAATTTTCTATCTAAAAAACCTGATTTTAACTTGAACACCAAATCTCAAAACGAGGCTCTGTCTTTAAGTGGTTAACAACTACTTTAACCACTTCCCGACCAGCGCACGACGATGTACGTCGACAGAATGGCACGGGCAGGCATATTGGCATAATGCCGCCCTGCCATCGGGAGCATTTCTCCATTCTGCCTAGCAACTAGTGACGCTGATCTCTGCTCCATGTGATTGGAGCAGAGATCAGTGTAAACTAAATGAAAGCCCAACCCCCCCACAGTTAGTAACACACCCCTAGGAACACTTAACCCCTACACTGCCACCCACTGGTTAACCCCTTCACTGCCAGTGTCATTTACACAGGAATCACTGCATTTATATAGCAGTGATTACTGTATAAATGACAATGGTCCCAAAAATGTGTCAAAAATGTCCGATGGGTCCGCCATAATGTCGCAGTCACAATAAAAATGATCGCCGCCATTACTAGTAAAAAAATAAATAATAAAAAATTATTAATAAAAATGCTATAAAACTATCCCTATTTTGTAAACGCTATAACTTTTGCGCAAACCAATCAATAATCGCTTATTGCGATTTTTTTACCAAAAATATGTAGAAGAATATGTATCGGCCTAAACTGAGGGAAAAAAAAGTTTTTTTATATATTTTTGGGGGATATTTATTATAACAAAAAGTAAAAAATAATGCGTTTTTTTAAAATTGTCGCTCTATTTTTGTTTATAGCGCAAAAAATAAAAACCGCAGGGGTGATCAAATACCACCAAAAGAAAGCTCTATTTGTGGGAAAAAAAGGACGTCAATTTTGTTTGGGAGCCACGTCGCACGTGCAATTGTCAGTTAAAGCGACGCAGTGCCGAATCGCAAAAAGTGGTCTGGTCTTTGACCAGCAAAATGGTCTGGTCTGCAGGTGGTTAAGTTTCTGGCCACTCTAATCTTAGGAAATTCCACCTCCATTCTTTAGTCTTTAATTACTTGCTACGTGGGGCCATTTTTTTTAAATTTTTCACATGTTAAACATCAGTATTTTGTGCTAGAAAACTACTAATGACCCCCAAACATTATACATTTTCTGAAAGCAGAGGCCCTGGAGAATAAAATGGTGGCTGTTGCATTATTTTATGTCATATAATATTCGTGCAGTCATTTATCATGCAAAATATTCCGAAAAACTAAAATAAGATGGATTTTAATGCACACAAACACAATATAATGACCACATTTTAGGTAAAGATAGTATTGCATCGAGTAAATAGATACCAAACATGTCAAGACTCAAAACTGCAATCCTGTAAAATGACAACAAACTACGATATCTAAAATTTTTTATATGTGACACTTTAACAGCCTTTACAGATTATCACTGTAGACTTAATCATGTGCATTTGCTTTGAATCAATTTTTTTACACTATTTTTATTTAACCTCCTATGTAATACCTTTGAAGGTGACAGATACTCCTTATGGAGACATCAGGGGTCTAAGACTCCCAATGTCTCCCCTTGCATTTTGAAAAAATGCTGCGTTAAAGCCGTGACAAAGAATTGCAACAACTGCCATTTTATTCTCCAGGGTCTCTGCTAATAATATATATTTAGGTCCAGGATAAGACGAATACCCCCATTGGATTTTTGGTGCTTGCTGAGAAAAACATTTTTTAAGTGAGTGTGCACTTTGGATTGTTTTAATACAGGATACTGAACAATGGTTTTCTTCTCGTTTACTTTTTGGAATGGTGGATTCAGAGTTGGAGCCATAAAGTGGGTCTTAAGAAAAAGAGCCCTGAGAAAGAGGTCTTGTCCCTCAAAACACACAAATCATTATGGACGCTTTAAGGTCATCCAATGCCATCAGTTGAACACTGTGGCCCTGGAGGTGATCTCATTTGTATGTTTGATACGCTTGTGCTTGTCATGCGTTTGTATGTATAATACTTATTACATTCATAAAATAAAATTGTATTACGGTAATGCAGTAGGTTGATGTGCTCTCTCTTTGTTGTTGTTTTCCAGCTTGCTGTTGAAGCCAGGAAATCCACAGCTGATGACCCCCACCTATGACACAGACCCATGAACAACTCCAGATTTAGGGACCATAACATGGTTCCAAGCCTTGCCATCTTTAGAAATCAGTTATCTACTCCTGGGGTATTTACCAAGGTGCTGTGTACCTACAGGTGTGGACAAGAAGCCAAACGGCAGGGCCACAAATTGGTAGTGCAGAGATCCCAAAGCAACGCATAGGGATTCATGTGCTAAAAAGGAGGGGACATGCTAAGAAAGCATATTTGTTGTACATAGCCAGAAAGTCTCCCTGGTGAAGACAGGCAATAACAGATTTGGTAGATTCCATGACGATTTTATTTATTTTGAACTTAAATGAGGACATCAGATGTAGAATACGGCAAATGCCCCCCTCTGGAATTGGGAATGGTGAACACATTGTAGAAAAATCTCTGTAAGCATTCTATCACAGAAACTAGGGAAATAACACCTTGATCCACAAGGCCTGAGAGGGCTCAATGGAGAACTGCTAATCTGTTGGTGACTCCGGAAGGTTGGAGAAAATAAACCATGGAGGGGTAGAGTAAGAAACTCCAGTTTACAGCCTTGGGATACCATCTTCTGCACCTAAACAAGATGCAAGTTGTGCAGAGTGTGCAAAAGGTTAAAAAATGCATTGCCCCTATTCTGGAAGGTGGAAAGTATGTCTGATGATTTGGCAGACTGAGTGCCAGACCCTTGTAGGAGCAAGGGAAGTTTGGGGGTTCTCAACGTGAAGGGAGTAAAGAAATGGAAGGGAAAATATGGCAGACTGTGTTCCTTCACTAAGGAAGAAGGGTGCTGTTGCCACCAGTAGCATTCTTAATAATGTTGTCAAGAGCTGTCCAAAGAGACACTGTACTTCAAAAGGCCATACAGATCAAGAATGAGAGACATATGCAAGGAATTTGGGAGGGGTGAGGGGTTTCAGCAACCCATCACAGATAAAATTTTACACTACAGCCATCTGCTCCACAGGTTCCTTAAACAGATCAATGGCCACAGCAGTGGAGATCTTTTAAGGGATTCTGAGCCGTCAGATATGATTTTGCAAAGTAATAAGGTCACAGCCAGAATCAAATAATGGTCAAGACCTGCCCAAGAGATCAGAGCTCTAGAAATGGTTTCCGAGTGCTTATCCTTTGGTTTCCTAAAGACAGACGCGTCCTGTACCAATATAGCAAGCACCTTGTTAAAGTAGAAGTTTACTTTTAAAGAGGATCCCTGCTGTTAGATTGGGGAGGTGCGGAGACCGGTCCGGTCGTAACATGTTACACCCTGAATATGGGTATAACATGTAACGTGTTACAAAGGTGAACTTATCCTTTAAGGCAGAACACTGCCAGCCATCTTTTACCAGAAAAGAGTCTAGTCTGGCAACCAACATCGAACCCAGTGCCCACAAAAGTAACTTTCTAGGTTAATCCAGCATGTCCAGTCCAGTGGTGCCTGGATATGCCACTCTTAAAACCAGGCTGAGGACAGCCATGCCAGGTAGCTGCAAATCGAAAAGACAAGCTCTAGCTGTGATAAAGAAAAGAGCTAAAGAAAAAAAATCGTCAAATGACTCTAGGAACAAAATCTGTAGCATGCTGGCAGTGCGGCTGGCATACATTTTTTTTCTTTTTGTTTGACAGTCCCCAATCCTTCTGAAGGCAGCAGTATAACCAGAAGGTTTAATACTTCCTTAATACCTCAAAAAATGAAAAAGAAATGCTAAAACATAAAACAATGACAGCAGTCAGTCTCCTTAATACACAAATTATTACTGCCTGTAAAGAATATCCCAAATATGTACATATTGTGTATATTTACCTGTGGTGTTGGTTGTGTGGTCCTCTCTCTGCATTGAGGAGAAAAAAAAAATAAACATTTTAAAACTAGAATAGTGTTTTTTGCAACAGACTACAAATAGGGAAAATGGAATCACAGTTTACCTCAGCACTGGTACACAGCAAAGCTTTCATGCAAGGTTGTGACTTGTCACTTTCACTTGAAATACTGGCACTTCTCTTTCTAGAAGGACGATTCCATTCTAACTTGGCCTCTTCCTGTCCAGATGGACAGGACACAGAAGATGATGACTCTGACAATGCAGCCGTTCTGTACAAAACAGGTATTTAAAAAACAAAACAAAAAACAAAAAAAAACACAAGGTTAACAACTGGGTCCTAAGATGATTTACTTTGAACTGAATTAATATTTACACCCACAGACAGCCTTACTTCTCTATTTCAATGATGAATATTAGGCTGGTTTACTTATCTCATGACACAGCTCAAGGCCATTGCAGTATCAGATGTACAGAGAATTTCCTCTTCTACATACAACGCTTCAAAATCCTCAATAAAATAAAAGTGGTCCTTAAAAGCTCTAACTCTAAATGTGATGTTTTCAAGCATTTCCTATTTAACCTTTTCAGACGCTTGCTTAATGCCCCCTACTGCTTTCTTGCTGCCTACAGAAGGAATGAACAAATGCAAACTAAAAAGTTGTAGGCCAGCTCAGTACAACCGCTCCTACACCCAGCATACTTCAGATTTGTTGCCAAGTAGAATGAAGAGCATGATCAGTAAAACAGAGGGATGGGCCTTGTATCTTCAAATCGACCCCAAGCAATGGCTTTTTATGTCAAGTACAAAAATCTGATTTTCCTTCCTGTTCATTGAGGGACACAGGAATCTCAGGAGGTCCAAATCTAGGATGTCTAAAAGAAATCCAGCTGAGGAGTTTTCAACAACGACACAACAGTAAAGGCCCATTCACACTGCAATGCGGGAAAGCCGTATTCTTGTGCAGCTTCCTGTATTTCAATCGCACTGCCCTTGCAATCTGCTGCAGAGGACAGTGCAAAGTTAAAGACACATCAAATGCAGGGCACAAACACATTGCATTTGCCCGCACCAGAACGCATGGTACAAAAGTACCATGTGTTGCGGTTGCCGTGCGTTTAAAAAAGTAGTGCATGCATTTTTGGTGCGGTGCAATTTCAGCCCATTCAAAATGAATAGGGTTGTAATTGCACTGCACAGAACTGCATGTGAATCGCATGGCATTCCTGTGCGATTCACATGCTGTTCCTAGTGTGAATGGGACCTAACAGACACAAAAAATATAACTGGGGACTGCCTGCAGCTCAAAAAGCTATCTAAAGTACCTTACTCCTAATGCAGGCATCAGATAAGGCTTAAACATCCACCTGGTAGAACTTACATACAATACATGTGAACAGAGGACACAGTCTTGCAAATATAAGAAATAGTAGCCCGATGCTGAAAAGCCCAAAAGGCAATTACAAAACTTGCGGACTGTGTCTTGAAAGGCAGAGGGTGAAGCCCAATCCTTAGGACAATAAGATGGTCTGCCTGAGCCACAGACAGATGGTGGCTCAAGAACCATGTTACCCTTTACAGAAAGCATCAGGAAAATGACAAACAGCAGTCTGCCTTCTTAAAGCAATTTTCTCTCTCTACCATGCAGTGGGGCTGTGTCTGCACTGCATGGGTTAGGGTTACCTGCTCATTTTTAACTAGGGGTTCGGAGAGCCAAGATACACTCCCCCCTAATCCTCTGATCCACCCAGCGCAAGACTGGTTTCTTTAGCTCCTGCCTTCCCACAGTCCATCGGTTTTGTGCGGTGGACTGTTCCTGATCTCATCGCACCCATAGACCGGCTCTGGCTGTGAAGACGTCAGGAACAGTCTACCGCTGGACGTGAGGAAGCATGGTTTCTGAAGGCTCAGGCGAGTATAGGTCGTGTTCTCCCCTACAGAAAATAAGCAGTTAACCCATAAAGTACAGGCAAAGCCTCACTGCATGGGAGTTTTTATTTATTTTTTGCTGGCTTTAAACAAAGTAGTGGCTGTAAAGGTGGCCTCCAATGCTGGGGGTAAACTAGCTAAGGATTCTGCAGGGCAAGGCATACTTGTGGTCTCTGTAGTCATTTTATACTCTGTAGTAATATACATGTTCCCTGTACTAATGACACTGGCTGGGAAGGGGTTAACATCTAGAGCAATCAGGGGTAAATTTGTGTGCATAAACTTTGTAATGTATGTAAAGTGTGCTTTTACTACTAAATCTAGATGCAAAGCGGAGGGGCGCGCATGTGCACACCCTAAACCCGTAAACAGGCAGCGGCGTACCGGAATGTCTCTTTGTCTGTGTGGTCCGCCAGTCCTAAACACATTAAAGGCGGGTGGGTCCGCAAGTGGTTAAAGAGGACTAACTTGTTAGTACAAATCATTTTTATAACATTAGGAAATCAAAAACACAATTTTCAAGGCCAATAGGGAAGGCACTTCTAAAGATCTAAACAGATAATACTAAAACGAAGAGGCAAAAGGATTCTTCCAATTGAGAAAAATGAACCTCACCTCTGATCTGGAGTTACCACTTGGGATGAGCCCGAGGTGATCAACACAGGTGCAGGAAGAACATCTACGGAATTCCCATCACATGAATAGGAATACCCTTCACTAATCGGAATTTCAACCAGAGTCAGAATAAATGTCTCTTCTCCTGCTCCTTCTTCAAGTAAACTGTCTATAAATATTAATACACCAGAAACGTACATTTGTCAAAAAACTGGTCGCTAAAACACTGGAAACTATTATCTGCTATTTTTACACTGTTAAAGCCTCATCTTAAAGTTTCTAATATGAAAGCACTGCATAAGCTGTGCATTAACTTTGTTAGCATGAGGGATAGACACAAAGTGACACCTGGAGAAATTAAGGCGGTAGATTGAAAGACAACAGCAATAGAGAATGAGGACCAAAGAAAAATGACCATCAATAAGTGCTGGTGCAGTACCAGAGGGACAGAGAGATGGTGGCTGAAAACTAAAGGAGGAGAACAATAAACAATAATAATAAACAAAGCACTAAAAACATTTTTCATGGGACTTTAAATGAGGTACAACTACTACCTCCCCATTGACAATCCATGCTCTTGCAGTCTGGGATTAAATTTGATACTGGACTTGGCACCCCATGTGTCCCCATTAGCTCCACTGGGAGGGTTCCTGTGGTTTCCTCCTGGAGAACAAATTGCCTTCTTTGAGCCTTAGGTAGAGGAAGGTAATGACAGTTGTGGTAAACTCCTGAGGAACGGTAAGTTGCTGACTTTTGAGACCCTAAAAGCCTGACATAGAAGTTCCCATATGGATTTCTGGAGGTATGGGCATCTCCACCAATTTTTTGAGGTTAATGACCATTTCATAAGAGATATTTCCTCCCTCACACCCTTTGAACGCCTCTTTATAAAGGAAGAACCGGTACCGCATATGGTCTCCGAACTATATCAACTGCTAGGTTCTGCCACTTGCGAAGCTAAGCCCACATATACACATTATATATATATATATATATATATATATATATATATATATATATATATATATATAGGTCTGGGAAAGGCACTTAGGGCTTGAATTTTTTTCAGCTCAGCTAACCCACCTACAGTGGTGTGAAAAAGTGTTTGCCCCCTTCCTCATTTCCTGTTCCTTTGCATGTTTGTCACACTTGTGTTTCGGAACATCAAACCAATTTAAACAATAGTCAAGGACAACACAAGTAAACACAAAATGCAATTTGTAAATGAAGGTGTTTATTATTAAAGGTGAAAAAAAATCCAAACCATCATGGCCCTGTGTGAAAAAGTGATTGCCCCCTAAACCTAATAACTGGTTGGGCCACCCTTAGCAGCAACAACTGCAACCAAGAGTTTGCGATAACGTGCAATGAGGCTTTTACAGCATCCTGAATTTTGGCCCACTCATCTTTGCAGAATTGTCCTAATTCAGTTACATTAGAGGGTTTTCGAGCATGAACGGCCTTTTTAAGGTCATACCACAACATCTCAATAGGATTCAGGTCAGGACTTTGGCTAGGCCACTCCAAAGTCTTCATTTTGTTTTTCTTCAGCCATTCGGTGGTGGACTTGCTGGTGTGTTTAGGATCATTGTCCTGCTGCAGAACCCAAGTTCGTTTCAGCTTGAGTACACGAACAGATGGTCGGACATTCTCCTTCAGGATCTCTTGGTAGACAGCAGAATTCATAGTTCCTTTTATCACGGCAAGTCTTCCAGGTCCTGAAGCAGCAAAACAGCCCCAGACCATCACACTACCACCACCATATTTTACTGTTGGTATAATGTTCTTTTTATGAAATGCAGTGTTCCTTCTACGCCAGATATACTTGGACACACACCTTCCAAAGAGTTCCACTTTTGTCTCATCGGTCCACAGAATGTTGTCCCAAAAGTCTTGGGGATCATCAAGATGTGTTGTGGAGAAATTGAGACGAGCTTTGATGTTCTTTTTGCTCAGCAGTGGTTTTCTCCTTGGAACTCTGCCATGCAGGCCAGTCTTGCCCAGTCTTTTCCTGATGGTGGAGGCATGAACGCTGACCTTAACTGAGGCAAGTGAGGCCTGCAGTTCCTTGGACGTTGTTGTGGGGTCTTTTGTGACCTCTTGGATGAGTCGTCGCTGCGCTCTTGGGGTAATATTGGGCGGCCGGCCACTCCTGGGAAGGTTCACCACTGTTCCATGTCTTCGCCATTTGTGGATAATGGCTCTCACTGTGGTTCGCTGGATTCCCAAAGCTTTGGAAATTGCTTTATAACCCTTTCCAGACTGATAGATCTCAATTACTTTCTTTCTCAATTGTTCCTGAATTTCTTTGGGTCTCGGCATGATGTGTAGCTTTTAAGGATCTTCTGGTGGACCTTACTGTGTCAAGCAGCTCCTATTTAAGTGATGCCTTGATTGTGAACAGGTGTGGCAATAATCAGGCCTGGGTGTGGCTAGAGAAATTGAACTCAGGTGTGGACAACCACAGTTATAGTATGTTTTAACAAGGGGGGCAATCACTTTTTCACACAGGGCCATGATGGTTTGGATTTTTTTTCACCTTTAATAATAAACACCTTCATTTACAAATTGCATTTTGTGTTTACTTGTGTTGTCCTTGACTATTGTTTAAATTGGTTTGATGTTCCGAAACACTTAAGTGTGACAAACATGCAAAGGAACAGGAAATGAGGAAGGGGCAAACACTTTTTCACACCACTGTATACCAGCTTACTCACTCAAGTTCTATTGATTCCAAAACACAGGAAACAAACTATAATATTGTGTCACGCTGGAAGCGGGTGCCCGCTGATCTGGCACCACTCTACCTCTGAGCAATGCTAGCGAGGTTGTGTCATCGCAGTACGCTTTTACATCTGTGGTGGGAATGCCCTGTAATAAGGCCCTTTTGGGCGGACATTAAGTCTCAAATAAAGGACATCCTGATCTAGATGTCCCTCTCTCCCCGATTCACTTCCTCTTGCACATTCCTCCCATGCCAGTTAGCCAGTATAGGAAAAGCGCATTGCCTCATTTACTGAATGCAGCAAAACATTTACTCCCAATTTACTTGAAGTGAGCACAAGTTCTTAGCAGAGTGGATATGCAGGGTGAATGGAATAAGGAAAGCTGAGGACTGGATAGTGACTTGTAAAGGTACCTGTGATAGCTTCACAAGCATTTGGTCATCTTGGATAGACCACATTTCTGAGCCAGGGCAAGTGTCCTCCAGTTTAGATTTGGCATTGCTGGAACTGGCAGAACCATCTCTTATGTAACGTATTCAGCCTCGGCAGCAATTAGACGAGGCCCACTCTAGGCAGGGGCAGATATGGGGTGGGGTAACAGGGCAATTTCCCCCCCCCCCCCCGAAAATATTACTGACGGACTCCAGTCCAGCCCCGAGTCTCTCTCTCTCTCATCACTATCATCAGCGGTACAGAGACAGAGACTCTATTGTCATTATGCCGTGCTGGAGCCTGGAGAATATGGAGGAGGTGGGTGGAGCCACGCCACTGGCTTGGCCTCTAGTGTTCCCAGTACTTTCTAGTGCCTGTGCCACCTGGCATCTAGCAACCAGTGACGTCAGTGCCATTGCTGAGGAGGAGAGCACCAGCATTCAGAGTGGAGCCTTCTTCCGTCTCTGCCCCTGAGCTGAGTGAGTGTTGTCTCCACTTACCTCCTCCCTCTATCTTCACTGCAGCACAGCGTGAACACAGGGTGAAGCAGTGACTGTGTCACTGTTTGATGCTGCCTGCAGACAGTGCACAATCCCGTATCCCACTCATCTCCATTGATCCTGATGGGACCCCCACCAGAGCACCAAATTATAATAATAAATTGAGTACAAAATAATTAATGAATTTGTAAAATACATGTGTGCCATTATTTATGAAAAAATAAATAAAAATGCTTCCCTTTTAGACTTGTTCCATTCCTAATAACTTCAGCTCCGTAAAGTTTTACCGTTTCCTTCATGACCATGTTTTTGTGATACGGCACTTCGTTACTTTAACTGACAGACAATTGCGCAGTCGTGCAACGCTGCACCCAAGTAAAATTGATGTTCTTTTTTTCCACACAAAAAGATTTCTTTTGGTGGTATTTGATCACCTCTGTGGGTTTTTTTTTTCTTTGCGATATAAACAAAAAAATACTGAGAATTTTGATTTAAAAAAAGCAATATGTTTTACTTTCTGCTATAAAAAAAAGGTCTTCATCAATTCAGGCCAATTTGTATTCTACTACATATTAGAGCCGTGTGATTAATCGTCAAGAATCGTTATCGCGATCTTGACTAAAGTGTTTCACAATTCTTTCTATGCAAAGAATTCTCTCTTCCTTTCTTTTGAGGGCTGTGGCTTCAGAAGAGCAGAGAAAAACTGGGCAGTCTGCAGACTCGCAACATTCTTTAGCAGTTGAACTTAAGTATAAACATTGTAACAATTTATCAATGGAATAGACTGTGTGCAAGTGAAAAAAGTTTAACCACTTAAACACTAAACCTTTTTCTGACATTTGTTGGTTTCAAGTTGAAATCATTTTTTTGCTAGAAAATTACTTAGAACCCCCAAACATTATATATATATTTTTTTACTAGACACCCTAGAGAATAAAATAATAAATAAAGGCTGCGCAATAAAATTATGCTAAAAAATATCGTGACACAAATTGAATTTAAATGACATAAATTAATCATAAAAAATATATACAAATATAAATGAATATTATAATTGAATATATATTCTGTGATAAATAACCAGTCCTCAAAATTACAAAGAATGCCATGCCACAATCTCCAATGCCATGGATGGGGAGAGATAGCATCTGGGCTGCTGCCATGAGATTGAACATGCTAATCCCTGTGACTGTTTCACAAAGTGTGAAATGGTCACAGGGATTAGCATGTTCAATCTCATGCTATCTCTCCCCATCCATGGCATCGGAGATTGTGACTGTTGGGTGCTGATCTACCGATCAAATGCGATCTCGTTTCAGCTTCAGTGCATCTATAGCCAACTCCTGCCATTGTTGGTGTGATGTCTGGATGGTGATTCTACTATACAAGGCTCTCATTGCTTGCCTTCTGGTAAGCGCATATGATTGGTGGTTTGTTTGCACATAAGGATCCTATCAGTCATCACTTTCACATATTTCACTGGACTTGGACATCATCTTTTACTTTTTTCCTTGTAATTTTGAGGACTGGTTATTTATCACAGAATATATATTCAATTATAATATTCATTTATATTTGTATATATTTTTTATGATTAATTGAGGTCATTTAAATTTAATTTGTGTCACGATATTTTTTAGTATAAATTTATTGCGCAGCATTTATTTCTTATTCTGTTCACGGTGTTTGTATGTATCGTACAAGTTGAGCTGCAGCTATATATTTTTCATTTTTGGAATTTATAGTTATGAGCGCAGTATTTCACTTCCACCCTAGAGAATAAAATGGTGGTTGTTGCAATATTTTATGTCACACTGTATTTGTACAGCAGACTTTCGAATGCAATTTTTTTTAAATAAAAAAAAAAAAAAAACTAGTAAAGTTAGCCTATTTTTTTCCCCCTGTATAATGTGAAAGATTTTACGTTGTGAGAATCGTGATCTTTTTATCCTAAGCAAAAAAATTGTGATTCTCATTTTGGCCAGAATTGTGCAGCTCTACTACATAACAAAAGTTATCAAGTCTACAAAATAGGGGATAGATGTAGGGCATTTTTAATTTATTTATTTTTTACTAGTAATGGTGGTGATCAGCGATTTTTAGCGGGACTGCAACATTGCGGTGGACAGATCGGACACCTGACACTTTCTGGGGACCAGTGGCACTAACAGTGAACAGTGCTAAAAATATGCACTTTACTAATGACACTTGCTGGTTAACATCAGGGGCGATCAAAGGGTTAACTGTGTCCCTAGGGGGTACTTGCTAACTGTGTGGTGGATGGATTCATTAGATGGACAGAGCCATACATGTCCTAGTTAGCAGGAACACAAGATCACTCGGTTCATCTCTGACAGAACAGCGGTCTGCCTTGTTTACATTGGCAGACTGCTGTTCTATCTCTGTGGGGAACGTTCGCAGGTGGCCGCTGGACCTGCTGATTGGCTCTCCCTATGGCCAATCAGCCAGCGTGCATTCACTGGATATTGCAGCGAATGACATACAGGTGCACATTATTTTCTGGCAGTGCCCCTCCTGAGTCTAGACTCTGGGATCCGCCCTTGACTCATGGTGGGGGATGCGATTCTCTCCATATCCATACAACTTTCCCTATTATAGGATTAAAGGCTTGGTGTGGGCAAAGTTACTAACAGCGAGAATCAAGGTATGTTCCAGTTTCCTCCTTCTCTTCCTTTTTCCTGTTTTCTTACATAGTGAATTTGGTTTATGTACTACTTAATAATGTGCTTAGCCTGACATGCAGTTTTAGTGGTTTGCCACCTCTTCTGAAGCTTGAGCCCGGTTGTCAGTGGTGTGCTGGGGGGGGGTTTAGTCAGAGGCCACTTTTGCCCCACCTCTTATTGTTGGGGGAACTCTAGTGTCACCTTATTACACAACTGTTAATCCTTTATTATTTCCTTGTTTATTATGTTTATTATTTGTATTTTTTGTGTCTTTCACAAGTACCCACTTCCAGGAGCCTCAGCCATATGTATTGACGTCACAGCCGGGCCAGTAGGAGAGAGGAGTGGAGCCTCGCGCATGCACAGAAGGGTTCCCGGAGTATTTCACAGGTATCCTTTTCCCACTTCCGGGAGCCTCAGCCGTGGGTATTGAAGTCACCTCTGGGACAGTAGGAGAAACAAGCGGGGCCTCGCGCTTGCGTAGTAGGGTTCCCGACGTGAAGCCGCAAGGCTTCACTATCAGGTTTCCTTACTCACAATGGAGGCGGCAGCACCCGACAGCTGATGGAAACATCAGCTGCGGTGCCAACATCGCTGGACTCCAGGGAAGGTAAGTGTCCGATTATTAAAAGTCAGCAGCTGCAGTATGTGCTTTTAATTTCTGCAGCAGTGGGCGGACCTCCTCTTTAAATAAAAATCATACAAAAAAAAAAAATCATACAAAAAAAAAAAAAAATGAAATGAGGTACATTTGCATAAAAAGATTTATTGAGCTAAATATTTTTATGCAAATGTTGTACCTTATTTAAAGTCCCATGAAAATAGTTTTTAGTTCATTGTTTATGCAGATAGGGGTTGAAGGCATGGCATTATAAGGCAACAGCACACATTATTATTTATATAAAAATAAAAAAATAAAGAAATAAAAAAAGTGATGCACACAAAATGCAAGAAGGACAAGGAAAGAATACATTATTACTTTAGGCAGCTGCCAGTCTTTATCTCACAGAGTTCCTTGACATTTTATTGAAAAAGTAGAGATTAACCACCTCAATACAGTGCACTTACACCCCCCTTCCTGACCAGACCAATTTTCAGCTTTCAGCGCTCTCACAGTTTGAATGACAATTACTCAGTCATGCAACACTGTACGCATATGAAACTTGGGTCCTTTTTTCCACACAAATAGAGCTTTCTTTTAGTGGTATTTAATCACTAGTGGGTTTTTCATTTTTTGTGCTATAAATAAAATAAAAAAAAACGTAAATTTTGTGAAAAAAATGCCCCTTTCTTTGTTTCTGTCATAAAATGTTGCCAATAATTTTTGGCCAAAATTTATACTGCTACATATCTTTGGTAAAAATAACCCACATTAGTTTATATTATTTGGTCTTTGTGAAAGTTATAGAGTCTACAAACTATGGTGCCAATCACTGAAAATTTATCACATCTGATCAGGCCTTCAGTACATCAGGTGTATCTCATTTCTTGAGACACTAAGGCCCCTTTCACACTGGGGCGGTGCAGCCATCGGCGGTAAAGCGCTGCTATTTTTAGCGGTGATTTACCGACGTTTAAGCTGCGATCTGCGGCCGCTAGCAGGGCTTTGCCGGCGGTATAGCCGCACTGTCCCATTTCAATGGGTAGGAGTGGTTTAGGAGAGGTGAATACACCGCTCCTTTCACCGCTCCAAAGATGTGGCTAGCAGGACCGTCCTGTTTTCACCGTCCTGCAAGCGCACTGCTCCAGTGTGAAAGGGGCCGGTTTTTCAGGCGCTACACAGGTGCTATTTTTTAGCACTGTAGCGCCTGAAAACCGCCCCAGTGTGAAAGGGCCCTAATACAAATACCCCCCAACTTACCCCTTTTTAGAAAGTAGACCTACCAAGGTATTAAGGAAGTAGCATGGTGAGTTTTTTTAAGTTGTAATTTTTTCCCACAATTCTTTGCAAAATTAAGATTTTTTTTTATTATTAATATATTTTTTTTTTTTTTTTTACAAAATTGTCATATTATCAGGTTATTTCTCACACACAGCATATGCATACAACAAATTACACCCCAAAATACATTCTGCTACTCTTCCCGAGTATGGCGATACCACACGTGTGAGACTTTTACACAGCATGGTCACATACAGAGCAACAACACTGAAGTGGCATTTTCAGACGTTCTACGAGCAAAAATGACTGGTGACAGGTACTAGAGTACTCTGATGGCCTGGTGACAGGTACTCGGGTACTCTGATGGACTGTGACAGGTACTCGGGTACTCTGATGGACTGTGACAGGTACTCGGGTACTCTGATGGACTGTGACAGGTACTCGGGTACTCTGATGGACTGTGACAGGGTACTCGGGTACTCTGATGGACTGTGACAGGGTACTCGGGTACTCTGATGGACTGTGACAGGGTACTCGGGTACTCTGATGGACTGTGACAGGTACTTGGGCACTCTGATGGACTGTGACAGGTACTTGGGTACCATGATTGACTGTGAGTGACAGGTACTATGATTGACTGAGTGACAGGTACTGATGGGTGGTGACAGGTCCTCTTTATTGGGGGGGCAATCAGTGTGATTTGTGTGTACTGTAAGTGGTGACGAGATGTTACCGCAATCTCCTCCTCACACACGATCGGTGTGTGAGGAGGAGAACCCGGTAACATCTCGTTACCGGGGTTTGTTTACATTTAGTGACCGGCTGTGAAAGGATCACAGCTGATCAGGTGGGTAAACAGCCAGCCAATGGCTGTTTACCAGCGTTGGTGACGCGCAGTGTTCCTGGGATCACGCCGCCACCGACGTGCGCGCACCGTGCACAGTGGGGGTGTAACCATCTGTGATCGGCTGTGACTTCATCACGGCTGATCACGTGGTAAACAGCCATGCCCAATGGCTGTTCACCCCCCTCGGTGGCGAGCGGTGTGACACGCCACCACCGAAGGAACAGGGATGCGCGCACGATCGCGCGCATTCCCTGTTTAAACGGGAGGACGTCATATGACGGCCTCCTGCCACAATAGGTGCGCCGCCTGGCCGTCATTTGATGGCCGGCGGTCAGCAACAAGTTAAAGAGATTATCTACAGTGCCTTGAAGAATATTCATATCCCTTGAAAGTTTCCACATTTTGTCATGTTACAACCAAAAACTTAAACGTATTTTACTGGGATTTCATGTGATAGACCAACACAAAGTGGCACATAATTGTAGTGGAAGGAAGATTATAAATGGTTTTCAATTTTTTTTACAAATAAATATCTGAAAAGTGTAGTGTGCATTTGTATTCAGCTACTCAGATACCCCCAACTAAAAACTAGTGGAACCAATTGCCTTCAGAAGTCACCTAATTAGTAAATAGTGTGTAATTTAATCTCCGTATAAATGCAGCTGTTCTGTGAAGCCCTCATAGATTTGTTAGAGAACCTTCGTGAACAAACAGCACCATGAAGGCAAAGGACAGGTCAGGGATAGTTATGGAGACGTTTAAAGCAGGGTTAGGTTATAAATAACCCAAGCTTTGAACATCTCACAGAGCACTGTTCAATCCCTCATCCAAAAATGGAAAGCGTATGGCACAACAGCAAACCTACCAAAACATGGCTGTCCACCTAAACTGACAGCCCGGGCAAGGAGGGAATTAATCAGAGAAGCAGCCAAGAGGCCCATGTTAACTCTTGAGGAGCTGCAGAGATCCACGGTTCAGGTGGGAGAATCTGTCCACAGGACAACTATAAGTTGTGCACTCCACAAATCTGGCCTTTATGGAAGAGTGACAAGAAGAAAGCCATTGTTGAAAGAAAGCCATAAGAAGTCCCGTTTGCAGTTTGTGAGAAGCCATGTGGGGGACACAGCAAACATGTGGAAGAAAGTGCTCTGGTCAGATAATACCAAAATTTTACTTTTTGGCCTAAAAGCAAAACACTATGTATGGGGGAAAACCAACACTGCACATCACCCAGAACAATCCCCACCGTGAAACATGGTGGTGGCAGCATCATGACGTGGTGGTGCTTTTCTTCAGCAGGGACAAGGAAGCTGGTCGGAGTTGATGGGAAGATGGATGGAGCAAAATACAGGACAATCTTAGAAGAAAACCTGTTAAGAGTCGGCAAAAGATTTGAGACTGGGGCGGAGGTTCACCTTCCAGAATGACAACGACCCTAAACATACAGCCAGAGCTACAATGGAAATGATGTAGATCAAACCAATTTCAGGTGTTAGAATGGCCCAGTCAAAGTCCAGACCAAAATCCCATTGAGAATCTGTGGCAAGACTTGAAAATTGCTGTTCACAGATGCTCCCATAGAATTTGACAGAGCTTGAAGTATTCTGCAAAGAAGAATGGGCAAAAATTTCCCTTTCTAGATGTGCAAAGCTGGTAGAGACATCCCCAAAAAGACTTGCAGCTCTAATTGCAGTGAAAGGTGTTTCTATAAAGTATTGACTCTGGGGGGCTGAATACAAATGCACGACACACTTTTTACATATTTGTAAAACATTTTAAAAACTATTTATCATTTTCCTTCCACTTTGCAATTATTGCCACTTTGTGTTAGTCCATCACATAAAATCCCAATAAGACATTTATGTTTTTGGTTGTTTTTGGTTGCAACATGACAAAATGTAGAAAATTTCAAGGGGTGTGAATACTTTTACTAGGCACCGTATCTCTCTATCTTAGATCATACTAGAATTACAGATGGACCACAACTGGCTCAGACATGCTGTAAACGTCTTCAACATCGTGTAACAGAAGACGATTCTGGGGTTTTAGGCTGGATTCATACCTATGCATTTTTAGTGCTTTTTGCATTTTGCAGATTTGCACTACAGTCCATTTAACATGGTTTCCTATGGAACATGTTTCTGTATTGCAAATCTGCAAAATGCAAAAAGCACTAAAAACGCATAGGTGTGAAAACAGCCTTAGAGCTAATTTACATGGGCATCTTAAATACAGTGTTTAGATGCATATAATTACAGAATATTTTGGACACATCTAAGCAGAGCACTATAGGAGTCAATGGGGGCCAAACACACAGCCAATTCTACAATTTTCCCATCATACCTGACATGCTACAATCTTGGTGCTGCACATCATCTTTTACAATGGGATAGCTCATCTGCAATATAAAAAAAAAAAAGACATTAATCTGAGTAAGCATACCATTATGCTTAATAAATTGTTAGAGCACTGGAAAAATAAAGCATTTAATCCCTTATGGAGAAAGCCAAGTGGCTCAAACAGATATCAAAAAAAATAGCAAAAATTTGAAAGAACAAGGTTTTTAAAAGATACATTTACATCTGTTTTCATTTATACCTACAGTGGCATAATACTGTATGCAAGCCCCAACTTACCTGCTCCAATGGGAGGGTTACATTGACATTTAAAAGATGAGAAGGTTGCCCAGATGTATGAAGATCTGAAATGCCTGGATCACTGCTATGTTCATTTGCAGATACAGATAAGGCTTCACTTCCTACTTGTAATCCAAGGGTGTCCTGGCAAATTTTCACTGACCTGTACACAACAAAAAAAGCAAACAAGCACCATTCTACCAAACTGTAAAATGCACCAATACAAAGACATACCAAGGAGTCTTGGAAACGCAAGCAAGTAAATGGCCATTATCTACTTCCACCAGACTGTGATAGCTCCAAGGATATATCTAAATAATCAGAAGCAGCCGTGTTGTAATTTGCTGAAGCTAGCCAATAAGTGTGAAGGTAGTGTATGATTTGTGGTTAATATGGTCAAAACCAATGTCCTCTTGATGGAGCTATGGCTGGATTAGTGGGGCCTAACGCCATTTTAAAGAGTAAACCACACACACACACACACACACACACACACACACACACACTTTAATTTTTTTTATATATATATATATATATATATACACACACACACACACACACACACATATATATATATACACACACCTTCCCATTTCGACTGGCCTCTCTGTGATAAACAGTTTGTTCAGCTGTGTTATACATTTTCATTAACCACTTCAATACCAGGCACTTTCACCCCCTTCTTGCCCAGGCCATTTTTCAACTTTCAGTGATGTCGCACTTTGAATGACTATTGCGCAGCAATGCGACACTATACCCATTTGACATTTTTCATCTCCCCCCCCCCCCCCCCCCCCCCCCCAAAATAGAGCTTTCTTTTAGTGGTATTTAATCACTACTGGGTTTTTTCAATAAAAAAAAAAAAAAAAAAAAAAAAAAGAAATACATTTTTGTCAGTAATTTTTATAAATAAGTAATTTTTCTCCTTCACTGATGTGAGCTGATGAGGCTGCACTGATGAGGTGCACATATGGGCACTGCTGAGGTGGCACTTATAGGCACTGATTAGGTGGCGCTAATATACTGCAATGATGGGCACTGATAGGCAGCACTGATGGGCACTGAAACACAGCACTAACTCGCATTAATAATGGGCACTGATTGGTGTCACTAATTTGTCGGGCTGTACAGATGTCCCCTGCGAGGAGATGCCACTGATTGGCTCTCCTTACCGCACACTGTCAGTGTGAGGTGATGAGAGACTATTACCAGCACTTACATGTGACCAGATGTGATTGGTCAGTCGATCAACATAGTTAAAGAGCCGCATCATCGGCTCTTCACAGAGATTGGGGTCGCGTCATCTGCGGGCACGTGAGAGTGGATGTTCTGGGGCGACGTTGCAGCTTTAATTTTTTTCTCCTACCATTAGTAATCCTTTATCATTATCATCATCAGTTATTATTATTGTGTACTGCACACGAGGAGCACAGTGTGCAGTTGTAAAGCACACTACTTTTAGAAATGTGTGATGCTTTTTAACCAGTTCCCCGACCGGCGCACGATGATGTCTGTCGGCAGAATGGCACATGAAAGCATATTGGCGTACAGGTACGTCCATTTATATATGCCGCCCTGCCATCGCGTGCGCGCCGCTGCCGGACCCCCGTGAGTCCGGTCGCGGGTCCCGCGGACTCGATCGCCACGGGGATACCCACGATCGTCACACGGGGAGGCTGAACGGGGAGATGCCGTTGTAAACAGCCTCTCCCCGTTCTGCCTAGCAACAAGCGACACTGATCTCTGCTCCCTGTGATTGGAGCAGAGATCAGTGTTCACTAACACAAAGCCTTGCCCCCCACAGTTAGTAACACGCCCCTAGGAACACTTAACCCCTACACTGCCAGTGTCATTTACACAGGAATCAGTGCATTTGTATAGCACTGAATGCTGTATAAATGATAATGGTCCCAAAAATGTGTCAGCCATAATGTCGTAGTCACAATAAAAATCGCTGATCGCCGCCATTACTAGTAAAATATTTGTATTATTTTGTAAACGCTATAACTTTTGCGCAAACCAATCAATTATCGCTTATTTTTTTAACCAAAAATATGTAAAAGAATACGTATCGGCCTAAACTGAGGGAAAAACTTTTTTTTATATATTTTTGGGGGATATTTATTATAACAAAAAGTAAAAAATAATGCGTTTTTTGTTTATAGCGCAAAAAATAAAAACCGCAGGGGTGATCAAATATCATCAAAAGAAAGCTCTATTTGTGGGAAAAAACGGACGTCAATTTTGTTTGTGATCCACTCGCACAACCGTGCAATTGTCAGTTAAAGCATCGCAGTGCCGAATCGCAAAAAGTGCTCTGCTCTTAAGCCAGCAAAATGGTCCAGTTTGAAAGTGGTTAAATAGACCCCTATATCACTTAAAGAGGAAGTAAACACTGATGGGTTTACTTCTTTCATTCCCTGCAAAGGCAAAGCATAATGGACTACTATGCATCGCATAGTAGTCCATTATGTGTCACTTACCTGACACAGGAGCCAGCGAAGTCACCGCTGTCCCCTGTAGTCCAGCGCATCCATCTTTTCGGTGGGGTCTCGCAGCTCCGCCGCTGTCATTCGGCGAAGACGCGATGACGTTACTCCCGCGCATGCGCACGCCCGCGCTCAGTGCGCCTGCGCGCCGTAGACAGCGGTGCCTGTCTTCGGGCAAATATCTCCTAAACCATATAGGTTTAGGAGATATTTCTTGGACCTACAGGTAAGCCTTAATCTAGGCTTACCTGTAGGTCAAAGTGATTTGTAAGGGTTTACAACCACTTTAATGACTATAGAAGAAATACATGTTCATACTTTTCCTTTTATGTCCAACATCTGAAAACTTTACAACTGCATTACAAAAACTTTGGAGGTGGCTAACCTTGCATTTATTGTAGTGTCACTTTCAGTTGCACAAGCCATCTGTACTGACAAAGTTGAGGCTTCGGGTTTACAATCAGCATGGAGGGACAGCTGGCTCCCAGTGTTTTGATCAGAATCCAGAGGCTCTCCTATCAAAACAAAATAAGATTGAAAATTAACTACTGTTTAGTGAACAAATAAAATGCTCTGAGACATGTTTGTAGTGCTACCCTCCGTAGGAGCTTCTGATGAATGTTGGTCATCTCCCACCCTGCACAGCCAGGCACATGAATTTTCCATTAATTTCACAGACAAAAAGCAGTCCTAGCAGCTTTGTTTTTTTTTTATTAGGGGGATTGAACTTGAATGGGGAAAGGTTAATATGGGATGCCCATTTGATCAGAACTCTTCAGGGACTCAACCTATATACATCCAGTATATACACACTCCTTTCTTCTACCTCCAGCACACACTTGCTTGTAGAACTACAATTCCCAGGACCAGCTAGCAGTTTGGTTTTGATCCAACACTTATTCAGGCCCTTGTAATTGTCCTTTGCAGGCAGGGACCACGGGCCCCTTTGGTGTAGTAAAATAGAGGTATTTTGTGCTAGCTGTCTTTTTCCTGTGGCTACTGCTCCCAGTACCACCCTTTCAGGCACTGCCAGTGCACCTGGCTGCAGCTGCCCCTCTCATTAGCCCGATTGGCTACTTCTCTACAGTCCTTCCAGACTGACTCTGCATCCATCCCAGATTGCTTGCACCCAGTCCTCCCTTCAGGCATGCAACACTCACCAGCCCTTGTGGCTGTTCTCCTCCCTGGAGATTTGCCCGGCAGTGTGCTGTCCTCTCCTTGCTCCTGTGCCTCCTGGTCAGGATCCCTCTGTGTGTCAAGAAGAGGGGTCCCTTCCACACCGGAGCCCAGGTCTGAGTTCACCTCCCCCCCCACCTCCAGACTGGGGAGCTACTCTCAAAGGCCCCAACAGCCTAACACTCCATCTCCATCTTCCACCTGAACTCCACAGTGCCCCTGCTGGGCTGACCCAGAGTATTTGCTCCCCTTTGCTGCCCTTCTGCTGGGGATTGGCCAGCGCCCTCAGAACATTCCAGTTAGCTCCTCCTAGACCCCTCCCAACTGCTTCTGGAATCTTCTCCGCGTTTACAGATAGCAGGGGGAGTCACCAGAGAAGCTTCTGACGGTCATCGAGCATACCTGAGTCACTCAAAACCTGAAAATTTACCTACACTCTAACACAAAAACTCTAGCATTCTAGCAACACAGCTAGGGGGTGCGACATGTTCATTATACAAAAGCCAGCAGAAATAAAATAAATAAAAGAGACAGGAAATTCTGTTGTTTAAAAATGACACAAATGTCCATAAATGAGATCAATATTAAGACAGGAGGATCAGTCGCCAATTAGAGACATACAAAATGGATGTTAGGAGAACCAAGGGCGGCAACAACAAGAGCAATAAACGCAGAAAAAAAAACTTGTGTTTGAGATCAAAATTAATTTGTTTTGTTTACCTTGGAGTACACAGGACACAGAGAAGTTTATATTCATAAGTACTTAGACTATGAGGCTACCTCCAGGTAAACGGACACTGGCCAAAGAAGTCTGGAACATGCCCAAACTCCAAAAACAGAAGAGGGGTGACTTCACTACAAGGCCACTTTCAAGACTTTCTGCCCAAACCTGGCAACCACACAGTCAAAAAGCTATCTGGTAGAACTAGGTAAACGAGTAACGAAAACCAGATAGCAGCCTTACAAACTTGAACAACTGAAGCTTGATGTTGAATTGCAGGAAAGTGCAGTCAACTCAGCCTTTGCGAGTCAAGGTAATGACCAAAAAGACAACCTAACATGGGAATATCTCAAAAAGGTTCAAAAGAAGACGACTGCAGCATAGACAAGACAAAGATAAGGTCCCATTAAGAGGGGCCTCACAGATGGAACAACTAATATAAAACCTTACACAAACTCTAACCAAGGAAGGACTCTTCATTGGTCCTTGAAACAGAACAGTCAAGGTCCGTACCTGTCCGCTAGATGGTACTTGATGCCACAGAAATCTCCCCAGCAGAATGGAGAAAGGCAAAAACGAGCCCCATACCCTACAAGGTCAGTAATGAAACTTAAAGGGGTGTGTTTTTTCACCTTAATGCATCCTATGACATTGACCGGCCCCATAGCCGCCACCTCCCACCCCCCTGTTTTACTCACCTGAGACCGTTCGTTCCCTTGGCAGGGACACGCTATTCCTCTCTGCCCGTTGTCTCGACTCTTGATTGGATAGATTAATAGTAGCGCAGTCATTGGCTCCCGCTGCTGTCAATCAAATCCAATGATGTGGACACCGGGGGCGGGTGTCCACCTTAGGAGGACCTTCAATGTGGACACTCAATGCGGGGAGGAGCTACCAGCGCCGCTAGGGAACCCCAGAAGTCCAGGATCGGGGCCCCTCTGTGCATAACGAACTGCACAGTGGAGGTAAGTATGATATGTTTGTTATTTAAAAATAAAAAAAAGAAAGAGAAGAGAGTTTACAGCCCCTTTAAGGACGTCACACCTGGCAAAATAGGCAGTTCTTTTTTACTTTCAGGTATTTGTTGACGGTTCAAAAAAGCAATTAGACCTCTTCACTTTGGGTAAAGGTACAATTGACCCCTCGTGACAGCAGACTTTTCAGGGATGCAAATAAAACTATTTTTTGTGGATTTTAAAGATACCCTTGAATGCATAAAGGGGAAGCAGAGCAACTACGGTTGCAACTACGGTTTGTAGCCTCTGGACACCACGCTACAGACCCATTCGCTTGAGCATTCTTGAGTTCAAGCGGCTACAAAAGATAATGGACTTCCCTCCACCTACATGAGTGAGGGGACCAGCTCCCTGTAGGGAGGATTGTCAGGGTGTCAGAAAGAGAGACAGAGAGAGAGGGAGAGTGAGAGAGATGCACATCTACCACAAGACTGAGGCTTAACTGGGCTTTTATTCTTGCCTTTTTTTGGCCAGTGTATATTCACCTGAAGGTGGCAGCATAACCCACGTAGTTATAAATATTAATGCCTCTGTATCCTGTGAGAAAGAGTGTTTATATTGATGCAGCAGTATAAAGGGGGTTTCTCTTTTGAAGTAGGATGGACAAAAAAAACGTTGCTTATTCAAGCAATCCAATCAATATAGACATTGGACATTTTTATAGATTTTTAATATGTTTATGTTTAATTAGCACACTTCTGTTTTTTTTTTCACACATTGCTTATTAAATTTTTGGGCTTTTATCCCACACAGGGCACTGAACTGCCCACAGTGAATGCCCTCAGAACATTCATTAGCACAGGGTTGAAATGCTTTCCTCAAACCACTGGAGCTTCCCTTTTTGGGTGGAGCTCCGCTTTAACTTCGTTTGCCAATAGATTATCACAGCTCTATTAAGCTCAACCAATCTTTGCTGGTTTCACAACCTGCCCTGCCATCAATTTAAGAGTCTTTAATCAGTCAATACCAGCTTTCGGACCCAAAGTCTACAGCAGACTATGCTGAACACATTACACAAGTCCTTCCACGCATTCTATACATTTCTAACCTCCTCTATCACTAAACACAATACACGTGAAAAAGAAGCTCTTTTTTGCCCAGACATAAACTTAGTTGTCAAACATTCAATCAGCATTTACATACCCAATTTAGACTGAAAGACAGAATTTCCAATTGATATCAATGTCATGGCCGCTTCAGTACTCCCATCACAGTGACCTGTGAACAGGGAAAGCCCCAAAAGATCATTATGCAACATGTTATATTCCACAAATCTAAATTTATAAATAACCAAGGATTTCACTCTAAAAACATTGGTTATTGGTTATGGGGAGGCATGATATGTAATGTTGTCATAATGTGTATACATTTTCCTTGATTTTTTTTTTTTTTTTTACAAATTCTTTGTTAAAAATCTTGAATGATATGATATGGAATTTACAGGTATGTAATGGTTTTTATTTTAATCGTAAAGTACAAGGGCCAGATTTTCATTGACCTTTAGACATCCCCAAGCAAAGAAAAACAGGGGCAGGCAACAACATGACAAAAATGACAGTTCTAACAGGCTCAACAAATCAAAACAAGGGTCAAGGACCTAACCCAATAGTGCAGCCGAAAGAGCCTTGTGGCATAAGGCTACATCTGCAGAGGCCTGGAATTCCACCTGATAAAACTTGGTATGAACTGGAGACCAGATGGCAGCTTTGCAAAAGCTGGGCAACAGATGCTCGATGTCAGAAAGCCCAGGAAACCCCAAACCATCAGGTGGAATGAGGACATAAAAGGTGCTGAAGGAAGCTCATCTTTTAGTGCATACGCCCTTGCACTGAGTAGTCCATCTAGCAATAGTAGACTTAGAGGCAGGGTGGCCTTTAATGGGACCCTGTTTGCAATACAAGAGAGTCAGTTTTCTAGATAGGGGTGGCTAGACCTGGTCGTTGTCTAACCATGTCCAAACAATGAAGAGCATTTTTGGGGGGGTGGGGGGTGATTTGGAGCACGGCATAAGGAAGGAAGAACTATGCCCTCATTGAAGTGAAAGGCTGATAGGTATAAAAGAGGGTATTGGATGCAGGACCACTTTATTCTTGTGAAGAATCAAGAGCTCCTCTTTAAAAGAGAGAAACACTAAGTAAAAAAATATGACAAACATGATATGATCCATAAGACACCTTGAAAGAAGATTCTAACAAGGTGAAGTAAAGCCAAAGGTTTATGGAATAGGATACATATGGTCAAAACCTGTCCCTTATGAGTACTTAAGGCCAAATTCTGGTCACGTCCCAATTGTAAGAATGCCAGGTACAGAGTATAAACGACAAACAGAAATCACAGCAATAGCTGGTTACAGGGCTGATCCTGCAAGAGTAAAGAAGGTATTTAAAGTCTCAAATGTTCTGTGTGCAGAATCCTTAAATAAAAGAACAGCTTCTTTAGGGATAGTAAGATGTAATTTAGGACTGAAAGTGCAGGGTCCACCACAGGAGCGGCCTCATTTTTATTTTATTTTTTCTTTCAACTGGATATAGCTCAGCAAGGATTCCCAGAGGAGTAAACTTGAGTCCCCAGTTGTCATAAATGCCCAATTTTATTTGCTCATGAATGGGGAATGTCTTTTTACACCTAGAGGGGTATGGTGAGACGGAGAATCAAGTGCAACCATGACAAGGCTTTTGCATACAGCAGAAGAGAGCATGTCCACATTGACAAACATATTGCCTGAAGCATAGTGTCAGGTGTACAGGAGCCTAGGGGGTAAGAAATCTTCTGCTGCCTCTTCTAGGTGCTGTCTTTGGGTCCTCTTCATTCTCTTCTGTTTCTATACCACTTTTAGAGCAAATAGATCCACCACTATTGGCAGATAGAGAAGGTGGGGATGAAGAAGCAGCCTGATTCTTTTGAACTCTGGACAGTGATGGCTGTAATAGCCCATTAAGGCCGATATTTTTCCGAGAAGGTCTGACATAGCTGCAGAGTAACCTGCATTAGTCAGACAGGCCTGTTGTTGTGTGCCTGAGACAGGGCTAGAATCAGCAGCAGGGACTGGTAATAATATAGGGTCCAGTGCAAGGGAAACATTGTCACCCTTAGCAGTCTGAGTGTTTTCCAACTCCTCAGCAGAGTTTTTTCAGTGGTTCCCTTGTGTCTGGTTTCCATCACTCATTAAGTAGGGTGCGATGGGATAAACCTGTCCATATAAGGATATACAGCAGCCCAACTAAAAAGGTATCGGCCTATAACCGAAGGTCTATGAATAACCAGCCTGTGTCCTGTACTGTACAATCAAGATAAGCCTTTTCAGTTCACAAAATCATATGCTCCACTCCAGGTCTCTGCTTTGATTGCAAGTCTGTCGTTACCAACCAGTCCAATCCCATGAAAAAAATAAAATATATATATTCTTATTCCGCTACAAAATAACTCTGTATAAATGTAATAAGGATGAAAGTCACATCCACCCCCGAGCTCCTCCCTTTCATCACATTTAATCAGAGTTGTTTTTCAAAGTGTGGTAAAAAAATAATATTTCTTTAAAATGAAAAGCTATCATTTGATTTTACCTTTATTACCAGGGTCTGCCTGAGACACTGAGACCTATTAAAAAAAGGACACAGAGCACATAAGTAAAATATATTTAAAGAGGAACTTCATAATTTAGCAGGCTGCATGTTAAAATATAGTTTATAGTTCATTGCAATTCTAATATGATATAAAAACTGTTAATGGATAATGTAAAAAATCTAAAGAGGAAAGTCATTATAATACAAATCAGAAACATCTGAATAAGTAAATTTAGTTAGTGAAGTGTCTGTCTGAATAAGTGCGGCTAATCTGGGTTCTGAATGGTTCTGGTATCTAAAGATTTTAAGAAACAAAGTAAAAAAAGAAAAAAGACAACACACTTACGTGTTGGGACACATCCCTTAGCGTTAGACATGGAGATCTTAAGTTTTGAGCAGTGCTGATTGGAACACCCAAATCTTCCACTGGTATTTCAAACTGTATAAAACATATAGAAATGATCAAGTTCAGTAAAAGTGTTAAAAAAAATAAAAAAATAAAACAGATGTCTCCACCTTTCAGAAAACGTGATGCTGAAGAAAAGGTCAGTAATAACCCACCATTTCATCATCATCATTCATTTTGGCTAGCCATCTACTTTTTTATACCCATTATATCCATTTTCCTAGGTTTTCAGTCCTATCTACAGTCTGCAGACATTATTACAGGGATCCTCATCTCATGTAGTTTAAAGATGCACCAAAACGAGAAAGTTATTCCAGCAGCGTTTTTGAAATACTGCTGCTGGATGCGGTTTCAATTGATAAATGCACCATTCCATGTGTGTTTCCCAATAGAAAGGAGGAATGTGAACATTTTCTAATCAGCAAAATGGTCACCTAAGGCTGCAGAAGCATAATAGATAAAATAATTAAAATATTATTTTGTTGGCTTACAAAATCAGACTTTTTTGCAACATACACAATGTTAAAATTGTCCTTTAGACCAAAAGGAGAAACTGATGGTTCAACTGATTTCAGTAAGTACCTCAGATTGACTCCTACTATACCAAATAAAATAAACACATAAGCAGCAAAAGGCCCTTGTAAAAGATAAAAAATAAAAGCTATACCTCTTCCACGGTCTCTTCAATCTCAGCAGGAATAGGTTTTGGTGATCTCAGGCTGAAGGGCACAAAGACTGGGGCCTGATTCAGTTTGTCAGGAGCGACATCATAATCCTCATCTTCATATTCTAATTCATCATCATCATCTTCATCTTCCTTCATAGCCCTGATCTTCACTAGAGTTGTCTTCCCTTTACTGGACGTTGGCTTGGCCACTGTACTTTTGACAGATTTAATATTTCTAGATGTCTTCTTCTCTGGGCGTTCAGTTACATTTTCAGATGGTTTGGTCACAACGGGAGGTGTTGTGGATACAGATTTTTTCAGCAGTCGGCCAAATCTCATCAAAAAACAGTGCAAAGAGTTATTTGTACATACAAAGTTGTGAAGAAGTTTGAATGCATTAAAGACAAATTCTAAAAGTTTTGGATCAAACTGATTTTATTTTTATTTTTTATATACGTTTTTGAACAGTTTTGTAGCTGTTTTATACATATGTTATGCATTACGAAAGGAAACCCAAAGAACTACACATTACCAATAGACAGCACAGCAGTGAATACCCAAATTAAACTTTGTACTGAACTTCTGACAAGGGATACCTCACTAGAATGACTAACTTCTTTGTGTAAAAGCCAGGCTTCAGCTATTGGGGTTTGAAAATTAAGTTTTATTTCAAAAGAATCTGTAACTATGTCAAATAAGGCTCAACATAGGAATGAAATTGAACAATAGTTTACATTTACCTGGCTACAAACATGTTTCATTTTAACATTTTGTTCCTTGTTAATATGTGGCTATGGGAAGGGGAATGCCTCCACTGCCTATGATTGGCATTCGGCTTTGCCAGCTTCCCAATGGGATAGCTCAGACAGGTTGAGGCTCATGTCCGAACACACCTGAGCTCATCCCTAATTAGGACATCCCAAAACGTCAGCTTTAAGGCTAGGTTCACACTGCTGCGATGTCCGAGATCGGATGTGATTCGCAACGCACTGCAAATCACACGCGATCTCTGTGTGATGTGATTTCAGCCATACAGATAGTATGGCTGAATTCGCCACGCACCCGGCCTAAACTCGTACAGGATCCTTTTTTTGGTCCACAGCAGAATCGGATCGCATGGGTGTTCACACCATGTGATCCGATTCCTGTACAATATGCAAACTGATTTGGAGGTGTCATTAACTTTTAATTGACACTCCCAGCAGTTCGCATAGGGCTGTGTGAACTGCCGCCAGGAGGCATGCGATGCGGAAACCCGCAGTAGATTCGCAGCTCACTTTTCCTCACTGATAGATCAGGGGTGTGCTTTGTTTACATCGGCACACCGCTGAGCCATCTCTCCTGTGAATGATCGTCAGGCTTCGCAGCTGCCACTGCGGCCGCCAGACCCACTGACTGGCTCCCGCTGTGTCCAATTACAGCGGTGTGCGGCATGGGCGCAACCCCAAAATCGTGTGCACGAAATCACATACAGGTACCCGATTTTGTGCACCCAGGCTGCCCCGCTGCAGTAAATGTACGTGGGGCGGTCCGGAAGCGGTTAAAGTGAACAGGCATATGTAGCAAGCTTTCTGATGTATTCAACATACTGTATGTATGAGTACATTTTGAGACGCTTCATTCACCCTCATCACAGTTTGAGCTGCATTTCACACAAAAAAATTTACTTTTGATGCAAAATGTGTATTGGATTTACCTTGAATGTTGTTGCTTATTGTCTTCCAGCATATCATTAGATTGACTACTATCTGGAAGGGCACTGGTTGAGGGGACTTGATCTAATGCAGAATCTGATGAATTTTGAGAGGTGTCAGGAATACAGCTTCTCTTTGGGGACACATCAGGAAAACACTCAGAGGCTTTTCTCTTGTTGGACGACGCCTCCAAATCTGTATCCTTACACAATAAATAGTTATAAAAAAAAATTAGGTGCCAGTGTCTTAGGTAGAATGATATAGGATTCCATTTCCATTTAAGAAGGCAAAAAACCCCAGCAGAGCATGATCCAATTTGCTAAAGCAGGGGAAAAAATTCCTTCCTTATCCCTCGAGAGGCAATCGGATTTTCCCCGGATCAACTTTACCTATAAATGTTAGTACACAGTTATAGTATAGACTTAGGAAATAATCCAGGCCTTTCTTAAAGCAATCTAGAGAGCTGGCCAGAACCACCTCTGCAGGGAGTCTATTCCACATTTTCACAGCTCTTACTGTGAAGAAACCTTTCCATATTTGGAGATTAAATCTCTTTTCCTCTAGATGTAAAGAGTGCCCCCTTGTCCTCTTTGTTGACTGTAAAGTGAATAACTCAACACCAAGTTCACTATATGGACCCTTTATATATTTGTACATGTTGATCATATCCACCTTTAATCTCCTCTTATCAAGATTGAATAAATTCAGTTCCTCTAATCTTTCCTCATAGCTGAGCTCCTCCATGCCTCTTATCAGATCGGTTGCCCTTCTCTGCACTTTCTCAGGTTCCCCAATATCCTTTTTAAGAACTGGTGGCCAAAACTGAACTGCATATTCCAGATGAGGTCTTACTAATGATTTGAACAGGGGAAAAATTATATCTCTCTCTGGAGTCCATACCTCTCTTAATACAAGAAAGGACTTGTATCCAGATCCTTCTCCACTACGGATTCCCCCAGTTGTACTCCCCCCTAGAATGTATGATGCATGTATATTCTTAGCCCCAAATGCATAACTTTGCATTTCTTAACATTAAACCTCATCTGCCATATAGTCGCCCAATTAGACAGAGCATTGAGGTTGGCTTGTAAATTGGAGACATCCTGTAAAGACGTTATTCCACTGCATAGCTTGGTGTCATCTGCAAAGACGGAAATGTTACTTTTGATCCCAGACCCCATATCATTTATAAAGGTATTGCAAGGGTCCCAGCACTGAATCTTGGACCATTCAGAGTAAGAATCATTAACCACTATTCTCTGAATTCTGTCTTTTAGCCAGTTTTCTATCCATTTACAAACTGATATTTCCAAACCTGTAGACTTTACCTTACACATGAGCCGTGTGTGCAGAACTGTATAGAGTGCTTTTGCAAAATTCAAGTATACCACGTCCACCGACACCCCTCTTGTCCAAGTTTTTACTTACCTCCTCATAAAAAGAAATCAGGTTTGTCTGACAACTTCTGTCTTTCACAAATCCATGCTGTCTGTTGCTTACAATATTTTTTTCCTGTAAGAACTCGTCTATGTGGTCTTTTATTAATCCCTCCAGTATCTTCCCAACTATAGACGTTAAACTAACAGGTCTATAGTTACTTGGTAAAGACTTTGTACTCTTTTTAAATATAGGCACCACATTGGCCCTGCGACAATCCAGTGGTACTGGATTGGCGCAGGGCCAATTGTTCCCTTTTTAAATAAAGGCACCACATTGGCTGTGCGCCAATCCAGTGGTACTATTCCTGTCATTAAGGAGTCCCTAAAAATGAGATACAATGGCTTTGAAATTACAGAGCTCAATTCTTTTAGGATCTGTGGGTGGATGCCATCAGGTCCAGGTGCTTTATCCACCTTTATTCTGTCCAAATATTTCTGGACCATTTTACTTTTGAGCCATTGTGGATTTGGGGCTGTGTCACTACCACCCCCATTATGGACATGGGCTCCCCCATGCTCCTTTGTATACACAGAGCTGAAGAAAGTATTTAATAAATTAGCCTCCTCTTTGTTCCCAGTCACCCACTCAAGATTATTTTGTAAAGGGCCTACATGCTCAGACTTGACCTTTTTACTATTAATATATTTGAAGAATTTTTTGGGGTTTGTCCTACTATCTCTTGCAATCTGTCTTTCATTTTGAGTTTTTGCATCCTTGATTTCCTTTTTACATATTCTGTTATATTCTTTGTAACATTTAAATTACACTAGTGTTTCTTCATTTTTATATTTTTAAAAAGCTCTTTTCTTATAGTTTATAGCTTTTTTTAACTTTGGCCGTGAGCCACACAGGTTTTATTTTTAGCTTTTTAAACTTATTGCCCATGGGAATATACTTTGCAGTGAGATCACAAACAGTCTTTTTGAAGAATTCCCATTTCTGTTCTGTGCCCATTGATGCCAATATTCTCTCCCAGTCTAGGTTCTGAAGAGCAGTCCTCATCCTTTGAAAATTTGCTCTCTTGAAATTAAGTGTTACTAGTTACACTGGCCTGTCCAATCAAGATGGCTGAAGAGCCTGAACCTAGAAGAACACTGGGTGAAGATGCCAGCGCCGGAAAGGGAAGTTTAGGCCTCTTTAACTGCATCCTGAACAACTGGCCAAGATTCGGAATGCTAGGCTCTCTCATTTAAATAAAACGATGGCTGTCATTAGTCAATCTCTCCAAATATTCCAATGAATAGTGTGCAGGACACAAATTCAAAATGGTAAACACACTATTGGATTCTCCATAAAGTGCATCAAAACATGTCATTCATAGGCGGTTACTTTTTAATTATATACACATTTCGAGAAGCTTCCATTTAAATATTTTAATATTTATGTGACAATAAGAAATTATGATTGCTAAAATATACGGTGTGTTTTATTTTTTGCTGAAAAGCACAGAGTTATGGGTAATAGGTCAACTATGCCATGTAAAACAGGTAGCAAATCAGCACAGGAGCAACTATGTGTACTTACTGTAGAAGTCTCCTCTTCATCGACTGTCTTGCTTTGCAGAGCACTCGAGCTCTTGTTAGATGGCTTTCCATAGCTTGGCACTGGTCTTGCAAACCTGCTCCGTCTCAGCAGTGCTGGTTTTATAGTTGTATGTTGTGTGGATGCCACTCTATTTAACAGATGAAAAATGATTACATACTTTTAAAGCAAAGGACAAAGGCCTTATATTTTTTGAAGACCTTTTTTTTCTCTTTTTATGCATTTTTACATTCTAGTTTAGCCATCTAGGCTTAATCTTAACGCTTTTATATTACCCATTGGAATGCACTGTATAATACCTTTGTTTAATATGTTCTTAAAGCTGCCTACTCACAGAATTTATAATAATAAAAACATCTTTGCCATTTTGAAGCTTCCCTCCAACCACTTTGCATATTATATATACTGTGATTCGGTATTTGCCAAATGCTGCAGAAATCTCCCTTCACTAAGTCTGGCTGCATCCATTTTAACTGTGGGCAGCTGAAACTGCTAATATAAAGTGATTTCACGCAGTAAAAAAATAATTAAAACATATAGTATGATGGTCTAAGAGATAAAAAAAAAAAAAAAAGAGCTAAAATATTATAAATGAATGTGTGTGTAAATGCAAAAATGAATGCAATAAATAAATAAGTGCAAATATATAAAGTGCAAAGCTGAAACTGCTGCCTGTTAACTTTCTGGATTTGCACAGGGGTACACCTCCAGTTCTGCAGCTCTCATTGGCCCTCTTATGATTAATCCCTCTTGCTTTCTGGCAAACTTATGAGAGTGAGAGCTGCGCACGTCATAAGTCTAGGCATACCTGTTCTAGGATCCAGCAATTTCCGCACCGCAGCCAATATATTTCCATCGGCTGTCAGGTGCTGCCGCCTACCATTGCCGGTAAGGGAACCCCGCAGTGGAGCATTGCAGCTTCACGGACGGGTCCCTACTGTGCATGCACAAAGAGTGATGAACTCTCTTACTGGCCCAGGAGCAGGGAAAGGAGGAGGGGGCCGAACTTAACACGTTTCAACAAACAAAAGAATTATCAAATAAGCAAACTATTTTAGGTATTAGCCAACTTACCTTGCAGCATCATTAGTGAAGACTAAACTTGATCCCTCTTTATTTGCAAGAGGTTCTGGTCTTTTGCTGGTAGAATCAAAGCTGGCTTCTTTCTATAAAAGGCAGGAAACAAGCAATGCGCAAAATAAGCTTAACATTGCCCAGAGGTCAAAATACAACTGTTTTTTATTACTGTTTGCCCTTCAGCAGAGTGGATTTAACTGGTTTTCACAGGCAACTAACCATAGTTGAAATGTACCTAAAGCTTGCACATTTTACTCAACAGCTGTACTGTATAGGAGGGTTGTACTCAACTTTCCTACCCTCCTCACCACCAGAAGGTCTGAAGTTGCACATGGCTATACATACGTGGAAGGTAAACTGAGCGTTATGACACGTACACACGATCAGACTATCCGGCAGACTTAGTCTGGTGGACAATCCGCTGGACTATGCACCGGAGGTCCGCCAGACTTTCCAAATGAGCGGACTTGCACATACACAAACGGACTTTCCGGCGGACAATCAGCCGGACTTTCCAAATGAATGGACTTGCCCACACATGGACTAAAGTCCATTCATTTTGAACTTGACTTCAGGTACGACAGGGCTCCTCCATCGGTGAGATTGACACCTTGCGAGCCCCGTCACCTGGTATGGGTTTTAAGGGTGACCCCCTACGCCGAAAAATGGCGCTCGCCCCCCCCCCCCCCAAAATCCATAGCAGACCCTTATCCGAGCACGCAGCCCAGCCGGTCAGGAAAGGGGGTGGGGACGAGCAAGCGCCCCACCCCCCCACCTCCTCCTGAACCGTACCAGGCCACATGCCCTCAACATGAGAGGGAGGGTGCGTGTTTTGGGGAAGGGGGGCACCCTGCGGTCCCTCCACCCCATGTTGATGAGGACAAGGGCCTCTTCCCGACAACCCTGGCCGTTGGTTGTTGGGGTCTGCGGGGGGCTTATCGGATCCCGGGAGCCCCCTTTAATAACGAGGCCCCCAGATCCCAGCCCCCCACCCTATGTGAATGAGTATGGGGTACATCGTACACCTACCCATTTACCTGAGGGAAAAAATGTCAATAAAAAAAAAAACACACTACACAGGTTTTTAAAGTAGTTCATTAGGCAGCTCCGGGGTCTTCTTCGGACTTTTTGGGGTCTTCCGACTTCTCTGCACTTTCCGGTTCTCAGGTAAATGGGTAGGGGTACAATGTACTCCATACGCATTCACATGGGGGGCCGGGATCTGGGGGGGCCCTTATTAAAGGGGGCTCCCGGATTCCGATAAGCCCCCCCAGCCCGCAGACCCCGACAACCAACGGCCAGGGTTGTTGGGAAGAGGCCCCTGTCCTCGTCAACATGGGGACAAGGTGCTTTGGGGCGGGGGGGCCGCAGGATTCCCCCGTCCCCAAAGCACCCACCCCCCATGTTGAGGGCATGCGGCTTTGTACGGTTCAGGGGGAGGGGGCGGGGGTGCTCGCTTGTCCCCATCCCCTTTCCTGATTGGCCAGGCTGCGTGCTTGGGTAATGGTCTGTTATGGACTTTGGTGGGACCCCCCATGCCATTTTTCAACGTAGGGGTCACCCTCAAAACACATACCAGGCGACGGGGCTCGCAAGGTGTCAATCTCACCAAAGGAGGCTGCGACATTCACTTCCTTCTCTAGCCCCGTCATACCTGAAGTCATGTTAAAAATGAACGGGCTTTAGTCTATGTGTGGGCAAGTCCGTTCATTTGGAAAGTCCAGCGGACCAGCATAGAGACGAGCAGATTGTCCGCTCAAAAGCTGACTTCGGCAGACAATTTTGAGTCAAGTCTTCTTTCAAAGTTCGCCAGACTTTTGGGAAGAAAACGTCCGCTGGAGCCCACACACGATCGAATTGTCCACCGGATAGTCCGATCGTGTGTACACAGCATTACAGGTTCAATATAAAAATTTGCATTTGAAGTAATAAAAACTCCTCCTTACTGAACAATACCATGAGTAAAATATTTAGGAAGCAAATCAACTTTCGTCACCTACCTGTTCTGAAGCAAATGCTCCTGATTCTTTCCTCACAGAAGCTCGTCCCAGGTTGGGCTTTGGTTTCTGAAATCTGTTTCGAAGAGGTTTTACAGAAGGTTCTTTAACTTGCTCTCCAGTACATGAGGATTGTTCAATCCTATAAAAGAGGATTTTTAAAATTAGATGGAATACTGGTAGCCCGATATGAAAGATATTTTAGTTAATGCACACTAGTTAGAGGAACAACAAAACTTTTGAACAAAAGCCAAGATAGCCAAGAATCTGGGGCCTGTTTATAAACATGTTGTATTTCTGATCATCTTTAATGTGCTTTTTTCAATAATGCCTTCACTCAAATTATAAGAAAAGAAAGCATTTCCCCTTTTTATTTTGCATAAGCTTGCAAAATGACAGCTTTGCAATATTTAGAGTAAGCCATTTTTGTAATAGTCTCTCTGTATTTAGTATTTTTGTTGTACTTTGTGCAAGTATATCCCAAATATAAAATGGTGATCTCGCCGCTCTAAAAAAACGCAAAAAAAAAAAGGGCAACATAATAACAGTGTATTTGTGGACATCAGCATGACACCAAGGGCAGAACAGAAGGGGCTTGCAGAAAGTAATTTTTAACTGTGAAACTCCAGGTCTAGAAGTCCGGTGTGATGCTGCTTGGAGCCAAGTCAAGCCAAGCCAAGCCAAAGCCTCCAGGGCCAGACCAGTAGGACTGAGTGACTTGTTTGATCAGTAATCTGACTAAAAATTTAAGATTGTGCAACCTCCAAGAACACAGGTCTGAATTTTAGGCAAGTGTCCATTCTCCTAGAGAGATTCATAAACCTGAAGTGTTCCTTACTGAAAGTTTGATGCAAATATGCCACTGTTTGTACCCTACATGTCAAGTGCCATGCTTAGGTTTTGTTCTGTGTAGGAAAAAAAAAACATGCCACAGTATTATTTTGCCAGCACACCATAGCACAGGTATTATTTTGCCAGCACACCATAGCACAGGTATTATTTTGCCAGCACACCATAGCACAGGTATTATTTTGCCAGCACACCATAGCACAGGTATTATTTTGCCAGCACACCATAGCACAGGACTGAATCCAGGGAATCCTCGCGGTGTCATTTTGCCATTTGACATGTTTCAAAAGTGGTCCACTCTCTGGTCACTAGTTCATGGCTTTTCAGAAGCCAAAAAGGTGTTCCATTCTGAATCATCACTTCTGTGCACGTATGCCAGTTTGGTGTATGCAGTTTTAACCACTTAAGGACCGAGCCTCTTTATGAGATTAAAAACACTTTTTTTTTTTTGCTAGAAACCTACTTAGAACCCCCAAACTTTTTTTTTTCTAACACCCAAGAGAATACAATGGCAGTCATTGTAATACTTTCTGTCACACCGTATTTGCACAGCGGTCTTACAAGAAAAAAAATATATATAATGTTACACCAAGTAAATTGATACCAAACATGTCACACATCAAAATTGCACCCGCTCTTGGAATGGCGACAAACTTTTACCCTTAAAAATTTCCATAGGCAACATTTAAAAAAAAAAATCTACAGGTTGTATGTTTTGAGGTACAGAGGAGGTTCTAGGTCTAGAATTTTTGCACTCGCTCTAACTATCGCTACGATACCTCACGTGTGTGGTTTGAACACCAGGAAGGGGAACATTTAAAAAAAACTTTTTTTTTTCTTTCTTATTAATCTGTACCTCAAAACATGCAACCATTTTATTTTATTTATTTTTTTTTTTTTTAAAGTGTCACTTTTATTCCTATTACAAGGAATGTAAACATCCCTTGTAATAGAAAAAAAAAAGCATGACAGGACCTCTTAAATATGAGATCTGGGGTCAAAAAGACATCAGATGTCATATTTACAATAAAATGCAAGAGCGATGTTTTGACGTCGCTTCCGCCCTGCAATGGTCTTCCCCTCACTCATCTCCATACCACAGACGTGACAGGACTCGACAGCTTCCGCCGCTACTGGCGGCTCCAGTAAGAGGCAGAGGGCACCAAAGCACGGCAGGCCCCTCTCCCGCCGCAGATTAGATTGATCTCGCACCGAATCCACCGCAGAGACCACTTTTTTCTGAAAACGGACCACACGCTGAAGGGGATACTGGGGGTTATGGCAGCTAGCTGCTGCCATAACACCGCTATCCCTCTTCAAAGTACCGACATATAACAAAGTGGTTAAACAGTAAGCCACTTTTGAGGATTAAATCACTAAATACAGTTCAGCATTTTCAAAGCACATACTGTACATACAAAATCTGAAAAACAAGATATTGTGTTACATTCTTAATAGGTTCTACTGTTGAGTGACAATGAATATTATGTTAAATGCAGAACTTGCAATTTGCTCTAATAGGACAATAAATGGCTTCCTGCACAGACAGTCAACAATTTATGGTATATTATACACACACACACACACACACACACACTGTAGATATACACAAGTATATAAAAAAATACCAGTACCAAACAGACAATTTACTGTCTTTATAAACTTACTGCACAGACCCCTCCACAGAACCACCCTGAACTTCTGTGCCAAGCTGGAGGTCGTAGCTTTCTGCTGGACAAGATTCTTGAGACAAGTCCACATTCTGTTTCTGAGTCTTATTAAAAATAAATAAATTAAAAAATGAAAACCAAATATTTTTATTTTTTCTATTTCTAAACAAATTACACAAATCATAAGGTAGAACATCCAGTGCTAGTTTCAAAGAACATTAATTGTGGTGAAATGTTTGCCTATAAAAGTTCAAATCTTTATTTCCTGTTATGATCGTTTTAATTAAAAAGGTTATTGCTCTGCAAAATAGTACATAATAGCTGCCTCGAACATCAAAAGCACAGACTTTCCATAAGCACATAAAATGTCTCATACAATTGATTTATGAATTGGTGGTAACTCAAGCAAAGACAAAAAATCCAGGTATGGAGAAAGTATAACTACATATATACAATTCCAAGTCTGAATATGATTACTTTGTTTTCATTTTTGTTTAAAATTTTGCACTTCTGAATACTTTATTTCAATTACTCAGTTTTTTTGATCAACCAAAGTCCTTTTGATCGGTACTCACCTCGCCGCTGTCTTCCGGGAGTTCCGTCGGCGATCCGGTGACATCACGGACATCGACGTCACTGGACTCCTCCCCCCTTCCCCAAGTGCCTCCGTCTGCTAACGAAGGGGAGGGGGGAGGAGTGCAGTGACGTTGAAGTTCTGATTGAATTTAATACGTACGGGGGAGGAGCTATGCATGCAGTCACCCGCTGCTGCCCTATGGAACTAACACGATTGTCGGCTTTACATGCTGTGTTTTTATCATTTTTATGTGAGTAGTTTGTGTTTGAACACAAAAAATTTATCTTATACTTAAGCGGTGAGAACTTCGATCTTTTCTTTCTACCCATGACCTGGCGTCCTTGCTGAGATCTAAGGAGACGTGAGAGAAGTTTAAAGTCTGTGTTAACCCTTTTAATACCCGCTTGCATGACCAACTGTTTGCACAGGTGTCCATGCCATAAGGTGAGAGTGATTAGTTAGACCGGAGGTGGAGGGATTGTCACGCTACTGTGGAAAAAAAAAATACTTACGTCAGTGCTACAGTTTGAATTTAAAACATATTTGTGTGAACTGTGAAGTTAAGTCATGGATTGTGGAAACTAGCCTGTCGGGTGATTGTATATAGTGTATACCACATTTACCACTGACTAATGCAGAGTTGCAATGCAAGGAGATCAGCTGAAAGTAGTTGGATGTGTATGTGCATTATCATTATTTGAAATTAGTCAATAAAAAAAAAAAAAAAAAAAAATCAAACACGAAAATTTGCTTGGAAAAAATACACTTTAATTATTAGAAAAAAAACACAGCATATACCTCAAGATGATGTTACGCCAAGTAAATCGATATCTAACATGTCAAGCTTTAAAAATGTGCTCATGCAATGCCACAAATGTGTGCTGCGAACACAGTTTATATATGCATGACTTTTGTATGCATTGCTTCTGTGCATGAACATGGAAGAATGCGGGCGCTTTCGTTTTTGTTTTGTTTTTTACATAGTTCCTTTAATTTTTTTTGATTTTTTTGGGGTCACTTTTATTCCTATTGCAAGGAATGTAAACATAAATTGTAATGGAAATAAGGATGACCGGTCCTTTTTATGGAGAGATCTGGGGTCAAAGACCCCAAATCTCTCCTTTAAAAGCAAAAGATCAAAAAAACAAACAAAAAAAAAGTGATCGTTTTTCTTTAAAAAAAACATTGTTTACGTCAACCCTGGACTGGAAGTGAGGACACTCCAATCCTCCAAGGCCATAGAGGTCTGGTCTTTTATCACCTCTGTGACCAGCCAGCCACACCATTGGATTATTTCTATTGAAACCATGGTGCTGAAGGACCGTGGCATCTCATGACCAGTAATGTCTACCCTAGTGAATGCTAGAAAATCTGTCATTAGTAAGATCTATCATAAGGTGTGGAAGATTTGTATTGCTTGGTGTGAAGCCCAAAAATGTTATCCTTGGAAATACGTGATTGGGAGAATTCGCTTTTCTACAGTCAGCGGTGGAAATCAAATTGGCTTTGAGTACAATCAGAGGTCAAGATTCGACCCTATCAGTATTCTTCAGAAGGCCTTTAGCTTCCCATTCACCTTTATGCAGGAGGTAACTCGCTTGCTTCCCCCTCATTAGGTCACCTATGTGAACCTATCAAGGAAATCCCATTGGACTTGCTGTTATGCAAGCTAGCCTTCCTGATGGCTGTCACCTCAGCTAAAAGGGTGTCAGAGTTGGCGGCCCTTTCATGCAGGGAACCGTAATTGATCTTTCACCACAACGGGATCCTGTTATGACCTGTTCCATCCTTTTTGCCAAAAGTTACATAGTCTTGACTGCATCTAATGGATAGCAATTTCCTCGGGATGTTTGGGAGCAGGGCAAAAGGAAGGTAAGATGAGTCTTCATGAAGGTGGAAAGCTTATACCATCTTAAGCTGGGTACACACTGCTAGTTTTTTTTTTTTTGCTCAACCCAGCAGGCTGAACGAAAAAAATAAAATTGACAGATTGCTATACCAATACAAGCAATGTTGGTGTGTCGATCTACTATGCTGTGCCTTTGTATTCTGACAGGGGTACTGCTCCTCACCCCACTAGAATAGATGGTGGTTTTCCAGCATGTCCCTTCAACAAAAGCCTTTCATTAGACTGCCTTCTGTTGGACATGCAGCTGCACACACTGACCGAATGTCGGTCGGTTCCTGCTGAACTGGCCGACATATGGCTTGTGTGTAGCACCCAGGGTTTTAGACACAAGATTTTGTCCCTGTGAAGAATAGGAAAAGGATCCATGCAAGAGAGCTTAAACACTCCTATCATATGTGATAGTCACCATGAAAGCCACTTTGCAGGACCTAAAGGGAGTTCCCTAATGGGTTCAAAGGGTGGGTTCTGCTGAACAGAAAGCACCAGATTGAGATCCCAATTGCTGCTACAGCTTTACCTGATGCTGTATTAGGGGTCTGATCTGTTAGACACCTTGAAAAAAGTGTTTCCCCAGAGAGATGCGAAGGGCTTTTGGAATAGAATGGACAAGGCCGAAATCTGTCCCTTAACAGTTCTTACTTAGAGACAGGTTTTGGTAAAGTCTCCATTGCAGAAAAAACAAAATATCAGGTACTGTGTAGTCTCTGGGGTTGAACACATGTTCACATCCGGAGAAAACGGATCACCAGGTGTGGTAGTAGATTTTTCTGGAAGTGGCTTTTCTGGCCTTGAGTAACATAGTATATGCCACTTTCTTTCAAGACCAGGGCTTCAATAGCTTTGCTGTTAAAGCCAGTGACAGAGAAGTGGGATGGTACAAGGGGCCTTGTGACAAAGTCCAGCCTATTTGGGAAAGGCCAGGGGTCGTCTGCCAAGTGCTGAAGTATGCTTGTGTACCAGGTTTTTCTGAACCAGTTTGGTGCAATGAGAATCACGGTTTTGCTCTTTCCCTATTTTGCAGGGCAGTCAAGGAAGAATCTGCACTGAAGGGAAGGAATATATTAACCCGAACTTAGACCATAAGATTACTAGAGCATCGACTGCCAGTTCTAGAGGATCCTTGGTCCTGGCCACAAATAGGGGCAACTTGTTGCTGAACCTGGAAACCAGGATGTAGACATCTAGGGTTCCCTATTTTTTAAATGGCAGATTTAAGATGTCCAGATCGAGCGACCATTCCCCAAGGTCCAGGTTGAGCAAATACTCCTTACAATTGTCCACTCCTGGAATTTTGTACAGAGATTACTGAACAGTGCTTTTACATCCATGAGATGATCAGGTTTACTTCCTTCAAGGCTGCCTAACTGCATAACCCAGGGTCAATGAATATCCAAGCCTGCACTGTACTACTAAGATATTATACCATTAAAGAAAAAAAAAAAAAACATCTTTCTTACTATATGTAAGAAATATTGTATTTTGTTCCCTCTTCTATACCCTAAAAGTAATAAACATTTATTGAAATAAGAAAGAAAAATTTCAAGCAGTCGCAAAGGCAGGTTTTGGATTTGATCCTTACTTTTTCTATGGACGAAGAATCAAAACTGTCACTTGTGGTTTTCCTTTCTTCGTGAACATCACACTTCTGTGGAGTGAATAAGGCTGGACGTGTAACTGATCGACCCAAGTTTGGCTTTGGTCTCTGCAATCTGCTCCTTGTCAAACCTGGTGATGGTTCTATCAGTCTATCATCTTCAGAGGTACTTACATCGTTTTTAATCCTGACAACGAGAAAATATTAAAAGTATCATCCAAAGCTGGTTTGGTTTTCATTTAAGTAAAATGTCACAGAAGGTCATTAGGCTGCTTTCACACTGGGGCGGTATTCAGGCGTTACAGCGCTAAAAATAGCACCTGTGTAGCGCCTGAAAAAAACCGGCCCCTTTCACTCCAGTGTGAAAGCCGGAGGGCTTTCACACTGGAGCGATGCGCTGGCAGGACGGTGAAAAAAGTCCTGCTAGCCGCATCTTTGGAGCGGTGAAGGAGCGGTGTATTCACCGCTCCTAAACCGCTCCTACCCATTGAAATCAATGGGACACCGCGGCAATACCGCCGGCAAAGCGCCGCTGCAGCGGCGCTTTGCGGGTGGGTTTAACCCTTTTTCGGCCGCTAGCGGGGGTTAAAACCACCCCGCTAGTGCCCGCAGACCGCCGCTAAAACGACGGTAAATCGCCGCTAAAAATAGCGGCACTTTACCGCCGACGCCGCTCCCGCCCCAGTGTGAAAGCAGCCTAAGTCAAACAACATCAATAAACTTAATTCTTTGGTAATGCTAAAAATAAAAAAAACATAACATTTCATTCTGGGTCCATTCGTAACATGAAAGGTGAACTTCTCCTTTAATGTGGCAATGGAAGGCTACCCCAGAAGGGTCAACTGCGTCGTGCACCATTTAAAAGATAGCTAAAGACGTCTTCTTCCAAAGCTATAGAAATTAAAAGAGAAGCAAAAAGAAATAAAAGAAATTGTACACCATAGGGCCTCCTAAAATGCTAAGCTAAAACTATGGCTTCATTTTGTTCTCTCACTTAAACCCAACATTATATGCCCAAACATTCTGTAAAAAAAATACAATAAAGTTCATTTTAGGGCACACAAATTCAATACATGACCTGATTTTTGGTTAAATATTAAAAATGAAATAGCACTGAGTACATAGATACCCAACATGAAAAGCTTTAAAAAATTGTGTGCACCTGCAAAACAATGACGAACTCCAGTAACTTGTATTTTCCTTAGGCAACGTTTTCTAGTCCCTACAGATCATCACTTTAGAGTTAACCTGGACTATTGGCCCCAGAAATATTGCTCTCAGTTTGGCATGCATAATGATAGGCAGCATGTGTAGTGCAAGAAATATTTACATTTTTGGGCCCATATGTGTGGGCAGAATTTAAGTTCTTGAGTGTAAATGTATTTTTTGGCCTTTGTTTCACGAATACTTTCTTTAGATTACATAGAGGACGAAAAAGCCACTATGTGGGGGGCGCATGCGCAGAGCTGAGCGGTATGGATGTGCCTACCTAAAGCTTTGTCACCTGAAGGACGAAATGGCTGGATAATGATGGGTATATGGTGCTTAGCCGCAAGTATTCCTCCCCAGACTGTTCATAGTAAATAGCCATATTGGGACCCTATTCCCAGGAATGAATGGCCCTCCATGAAGCCGAAAACAGGCAAATCAGCACCGCCTCAGTCAAAATGGCGCTGATGCCAGCCCCCTCAGGAACCACAGGGCAGAGAATAGGGAACTAGGCCAATGCATCCACAACATAGCCCCCATCTACAGACATCGCCCAAATTGTCCCCTCTGCTCCTCCCAGGACGTCCTGCTTTCTAGCTCCCTTATTATCTCCTCCCATGCTCACCTTCAAGACTTCTCCAGAGCCTCTCCCATCCTCTGGAATTCCCTGTCCCAGTCTGTCCGATCAGCCCCTACTCTGTCGACCTTTAGGAGATCCCTGAAAACTCATTTATTCAGGGAAGCCTATCCCACAGCCACCTAAAAACTGTCCCCGAGCCACCCACATCAAATCATTCTCTGCAGCTATTACCTTTTGTACCACCACCCCCTCCCTTTAGAATGTAAGCTTTACGAGCAGGGCCCTCCTGTACCTTTTGTATTGAACTGTATTGTAATTGTGTTGTCCCCACCTATACATTGTAAAGCGCTGTGTAAACTGTTGGTGCTATATAAATCATGTATAATAATAATAATAATAATGTCTGAACTTGAAATTAGAGTAGACGACATGGAAAACTATACCCTGAATTACTCAAAAGAGATTGAAAACCTTAAAGCAGAAAATACAATCTTACAAACCCGATTGGAAGTTTACGAAAATTGTGCAAGGAGCTCCAATTTACGCATCAGAGGAATACCTGAATCTGTAATTGACTTACAAGCCACAATGATGGCCCTTTTTCAGGAACTACATGCGGCAATGCCAGTGGAACGACTTGTGATGGACAGGGTTCATAGAGCCCTAACACCCAAAAAACCTGAAGGTCCTCCTGGCGATATCAAAGCCAAATTTCATTTCGATTGTACAAAAGAACAACTATTTAGCCGCTGCAAGAAATAAAGAATCTCTAGTCTTTCAGGGACACAATTATCAACTGCAGACTCATCGCAACTATCAACAGATGGGCACTGAAACCGCTACTTAAAATATTGCAATTTAATTTAATTACGTATCAATGGGGTTTTCCGTTCTTGTGCGTTTTACTTATCAAGGCTCAAAATATGCCTGTCGTACTACAAATGATCTGCAAACTACTCTTCAAGATTTGCATCTACTGAATTCCACCCAAAACCTGAATGGCTCTCACCGAAGATGAGCATTGTGTTCCTCAGGCAAATCATCTAACCCAGCAAGCAGAAATGAACATCATGGCTCGCACAAAAGAGGTCGCTTTCGTTCCCTGGACCCAGTACCTGATGATTCTATGGAATGAATATTACTTATGCTTGTTTCTCTACCAAGTGACTAGTTGTGTTCACTGGTTGGTATTGTTTATTATATATTTTTCAAACAAGTCTTAATATGGCTCTACACTTATATATCTGGCTACGTTAATAGGATTTTATTTACACCCCCCCCCCCCCCCCCCCCCCCCATTTACATGGGCTTCTATTTATGTGCTTTATTTTTACTATTCCACAAAAACTGAAGTTGTTTTCATACTTAGTTTTTTTCATTTTTTCACTCCTCTTTAACATTAATGAGTTTTTCTGAATTTTTTAATGTACTTTACGCATTGTGTTATATTAACCAATTCAGTCCCGGAAGGTTTTACCCCCTTCCCGGCCGGAGCACTTTTTACAATTTATATTTATTGTTAGGTAGGTGCTGTCAGGAAAGCCAAGCAGCAATACTGGGTACATTTATACACAATTCCCATAGAGACCATAGCTAGTCCACAAGTAATTTGCTAAGTAAAATAAACATAGATATGAACATACGTGACAGTAGAGGAATTATCCATGGGCACAGCAGATGACTCCTCACTATCCATCTGATCCACACCAGGCAGAACAATGGTCTCCAGTGGAAGGATATACGACTGAGTGATCTCTTCGGGGGAGGCAGCATCTTCTGTTTCATTATTTGCAAGTACAAGTTTTTTTTCTGCATCACTGTGCGACAACTGTACAACACAATAAAAACAGAGAAACATTTAACTTGGGTTAAAGCTTCCCCATGTGTACTTTTCAAAACAAATGAAAATGCTGTGAACTCTGCATTTTAAGTGTTTGCATAACCAAAGTTATCCCCTAATTTTGGATAGCGAAGGGCAGGGTTGAAGAGGTATTAAACCCAAAATCAAACATTTATTATATTGCAGCTTACCAATGTGATGGCTTCATTAGTTTTCTTTAGGCTTTTTCCCTTATTTTCACCTGCTGATCTGGCCAGTAAGTCTGTTGATCAATTTTTTGTTATTTGTGTAAAACCTTAAGGCCTGGGTCACACCTATGCATTTTCAGTTTTGCAGAAACACACTACAGTCCATTTAACATGGTTTCCTATGTATGTAGTTCACACATCTGTGCTTTTTATGGAAAGGGCCATGGATTTTTTTCTTGTTTTTGGTTCCATAGACTTCAATGGTTTAAAGATGTGTATTGAAAAATGCAAAATGCACCTGCCATATGCAAACTGAAACCTGCATAGGTGTGAATCAGGCCTTATTCCAAAAAGGAAAACAAATGTTTGCTGTAACTGTAAATTCTGGCATTTCTCTCCTACATGTAAAAATCTTTCTTCTCTAAAAAATTACTCAGAACCCCCAAACATTATGTATATTTTTTAGCAGAGGCTACTAGGGAATAAAATGGTGGTCATTGAAATTTTTTATGTCACAAAGAATTTGCACAGCAAATTTTCAAACGCAATTTTTTTTGGGCAAAAAAAAAAACAAAGCAGTAAAGTTAGCCCCATTTTTTTTGTATAATGTGAAAGATGATGTTACGCTGAGTAAATAGATACCCAACGTGTCACGCTGTAAATTTGCACACACTCGTGGAATGCTGCCAAACTTCGTACTTAAAATTCTCCATAGGCTATACTTTTACATTTTTTACAAATTACCAGTTTGGAGTTACAGAGGAGGTCTTGTACTAGAATTATTGCTCTCACTCTAATGTTCACGGCGATACCTCACGTGTGTGGTTTGACTGTCATGTACATATGTGGACACGACCTACGTATGCGTTTGCTTCTCCGTGCGAGCACGAGGGGACGGGGGCGCTTTAATTTTTTATTTTTTTTTCCTATTGTTTATTTTATCAAAAGTTTTGTATTTTTACACTTTCTCTTTATTTTTATTTTATTTTATTCCCATTAGAAAGAATGCAAACGTCCCTTGTAATAGGAATAGGGCACAACGGGTCCTCTTTATGGAGAGATCTGGGATCTATAAGACCCCACATCTCTCCTCCAGGCTGGAAAGCCTGAGATTAAAAAAAAATGGAAAAAAATAAACAAGAAATAAAAACACACAACATCTCAGGCTCTCCAGCCAAACACAGCAGTGTTTACAACTGCTGGGGCTGGACATGAAGTTATAACTTCACACCCAGCCTCCGAGTCAGACATGACCGGGGATCATCAAGTCCTCGTTCAGCTCTAGGGTAAACTTCAGCCATCGGTGGATTCCTTCTCTGGCTCGCCAATCGCACAGGTGAACCAGTAGAAGCACGAAAACGTTGCTTCCCGCTGCCTGTAAAAACAGTCAATCAGTAAGCTGCAATATATTACATTTTGGGTTTAATATCGCTTCAAAGCGGCGTTCCAGGCCTCGCTTCTCACCCTCTCCTCAGCGCATCCATTGGAACTGTGGGCACCAGGCCATGACAGCTTGCGGCTTCATGGCTGGGCGTGCACTGCTCATGTCGTGCTTCCCTCTCCCAGTGGACAGGCAACCTTCTGGGACATGTGACAGGTCCCAGAAGATTGCCGAGGGAGGGACCGCCTAGGGGAGAGGAGTCGCTGCCAAATGTGGCATGTAAGGGGGGGGGGAGAAGTGCTTAAAGAGGAAGTTCCACTTTTGGGTGGAACTCCGCTTTAAAATCACTTTCTAAGTCTTTTGATGTCAGTGTGCTGTTTGGTACATCTTCCTTTAACTGCTTGTTCTGAATACAGGGAATGAGAGTAAGTCTCTCCAAAGTGGGTGGAGACCCTCTTGAGCAGTTGTCATCTAAACAGGTGTCCCCATTAGACCTCGTTCACACCCATGCAGTTTGCTTTTGACAGGTTTCTGCATCGCTTTTTGTGGTGCGTTTTGCGTTTTTTGCACACACGTTTTGATGCTTTTTGCGTTTATGTTTTTTTTTCATTTTAATTCATTTTTTTTTTTTTTTTTTTTTTAAGGGAGAGGTTTTAAAAATGCATCAAAAACACACTACATGCCTTTCTGCTGCATGTCTATTGAAATCTACTGAACCAAAAACATTTCCTTTAAAAAAAGGTCCTGATCCTTTCCAAAAAGCAACAGCTAAAAAACACACAGATGTGAACATACCCCATAGGAAACTATGTTAAATGCCCTGTACTGCATTTTTGCAAAATGCATAATGCAATAAAAAATTCTTAAATGTGAACCAGGCCCTAGAGGATTTCACCTCCCTGTTGTGTAGTTATAAATCTAACATTTTTGATTTCCCATTGCAATCATTGCCGACAATGATCATTAGGACAAATAGACAGGGGGAATGTACGCATCCGTTTCCATTTCTTTTCTTAATTTTGAAAGCCAAGTAAAGCTAGACTCTTAAAGCAAAGACAAAAACAGTTCTGGTAAATGAAAAAATGGATGTAGAGACACATTTAGCATTTGTTCTCTCTTACACTTTCCACGGATGATGTATTGACATCGTCTTTTCCACTTTTCCCTTCTTCACGAACATCACACTTCTGAGGAGCAGATACTGAGGTACGTGTAACTGAACTGCCCAAGTTTGGCTTTGGTCTCACCAATCGACCTCTTGTCAAAGTTGTTTTGGTTGGTGCAGCTTTTTTCTCATCTTCGGAGCCACTGAATTTTTTTTTCATTCTGAAAAGATTTTTACAAACTACCATAAAGAATTCTGAGCTGTCGAAATTTAAATAAATGGCACAAAATCCATCCAGTTACGGATGAAAAGGCAACATAGCAGCAGCTGCATGTACAGCTTTTCTCGCCTTTAGTTAAAGGAATGTAACAAAACCGCAGTTCATACACTTGCCCCAATTGTACATACACGGATGTGTAACATGTTCCAGCAATCTAGCGACATATCAGTTTCAAATCTAGGGCCGTCAGGAGACATTTGAATTATGCATGGTTCCAATACTGCCATACCGGCAACTAGAGCAGTGGAAAAGGATCAACGTTAAAAGAGAAGTTCACCTTTTCACCAAAAAAAAAAAAAAAAAAATGCAAATTTTTTTTATGCAGGTAAAAAAAGGTGCATTTATTATTTTTTGTTGCAGGAGCCTGTAAAGCACTGCGCCAGTGATCAGCAAATCACTGGAGGCCATGCAGGTCTCCTGCAGACCTGTCACTATATCAGCTTGCTCGTAACCCATACGAGCAAGCCAATATATTCTGACAGATTTAAAGTAGTTCCTTTAAAACTACTAGCTGTCACAGCGGGGATCAGGGAGATGTGGGGGCTGGCCAATTTGTAACAAGTTACACCCTGAATATGGGAAAACATGTACCATGTTACGAAAAGTAAACTTATCCTTTAAAAAAGGTAAAGAATGGCCAAATATTTTTTGGCCCTACTTCTCCTATGGATCACAGAAGTGCATTTTCGTTCTGCACTCTTGTGACCCATTTTCAGCTGACAACAGGCTAAAACCCACGATCGGCTGACTTCACTCAGCCGGTCCAGGCTGGGGAAAGATCCCGACCTTACAGTCAAGATCCACCCAGATCCTTGGACTGGCAGCTGGCTCAGCCTGAGTCAGCCACTTGCACCCCTCCACAGCCACACACTGCAGGGAGCGCTGGAGGTGCAGAGCAGAGCCAGTGACTGACAGGCATGGCTCTATGCTCAGAGTGAAGGGCAAAACTGAACACAGAGGGGGTGGGGGACAGATGTGGCACTGGACTGATGCTGCATCTACCTCGAGAAATATAAGATAGAATATATAAATATATGTGTGTGTCATAAAATATACATCATAAAATATATCCACATGCCATACTTTTCTTTTAAATAAGAATTTTGCAACACTTTTCTATAGTCATCAGGAAGAGCAGGCTACAATAAAAACAATGTCCAAGTTAGCGTTAAACAAAAACATACCCAACAGGAACTGAACCATCCACACACACTGAGGGAGACTCCTCAAGCTCAATCTGGTCTGCGCTAGGCAGACCAATGGTCTCCAGTGAAAGGACACGTGAATGAGCAATCTCTACTGGGGAAGGCGTGTCTTCTGTAGCAGCATTTGCCAAGATGGGAGCTTTTTCTGATTCATACTGTGAAAAATGGAAAAAAAAATGAAGTAGGTTATTAGACAAAAAAATGTTATGAGCACATTAAAATGGTGCTGCTTTATGGAGAGAGAAAAAAGCTGTGCCCCTTTTGTCCACACTTTACTAAGCTAAATTTTACCATGGTATAATTTAACCACTACAATACAGGGCACTTTCACCCCCTTCCTTCCCAGCCCCATTTTCAGCTTTCAGCGCTCTATCGCTTTCAGTGACAATTGCGCGGTCGTGCTACACTGTACCCAAATGAAATTGTTATCATTTTGTTCGCACAAATAGAGCTTTATTTTGGTGTTATTTATTCACAACTCCGTTTTTTTTTTTGCGATATAAGCGCAAAAATAGCGGAAATTTGGAAAAAAAACCAATATTTTCTTTTTTCTATTTGAAAAGAAATCCAATAAAATCAAATTTTGTCATAAATTTAAGCCAAAATGTATTCTGCTACATGTTTTTGGTAAAAAAAATTCCGTTAAGTGTATAATAATTGGTTTGTGTGATCACGGACATATGTACGCAAATGATCATGTACATATGTGTGCAGGTGATCACATATGTGTGCAGATAATCATTGGGACATGTGATTTTAGTGGGACATATGTGGGGGACATGTTTTTATTATTAGGGACATGTGTTTTTATTATTTGGGGACATGTATGTTTTGGGGACATGTGTGTTTTGGGGACATATGTGGGGACTGTGTTTGTACTGTGTGGTGTGTTGTGTGTTTACACTACACTGATGATCAGTGAGTAAAAAGCTGTAAAAAGCAGCCCATACTCACTGATCATCAGCCGGCTGCAGCGTTCTGCTCTCCTCTCCTCTCCTCAGCGGTGACTTCCGTGTGAGGAGAGGAGAGCCGATTGCCTAGCAACCGGCTGTTTGTTTACATCACATGACGGCCGTGATTGGACACGGCCGTCATGTGATCAGGAGGGCCAATCACAGAGCCCTCCTGCCGATCTGAGATGTGCCGTGTCCGGGTGACACGAGCACATCGGGCTCGCGCCGCTGCGCGGGCGCGCGCGCGATCCCGCTACTCCTGAAGGACGTTCCTGAACGTCCTATCAGGAGTAGACGGCTCCCACCCGGCCGTATATATGCATTGGCCGGGTGGGAAGTGGTTAAAAAAACAACAGTTAATTGGAAGTCACTGCGGCAAAAAAAAACAAAAAAAAAAAACACTTCCTTCATTGTTTTATTATGCAAGGAAAACAATTGTACTGCATTGAACTCGCACTGGGGTCCTACACCTCGGGTTGTAGAAACAGCTTATTAATCAAGCACTCCCACCCATAAATTAATGTACGAGATAAGAGGATGCCCTCACAAATTGACAAAGATATGGGGCCCATGGCTAGACACTCAAGATATGAGTGATTCTATGTTAGCTACGATCTCTGAACCAGTTTAGTAATGTTTTGATTGTTCGACTATTATTTCTGGACGGTGACGAATCCTATGGATCAGAGAATATAAAATTCTCTGATCCATAGGATTTATTTAGGAATGGAAAATGCATTATTGATACAGCCTACGTAGGGTTACATTTGTTTGATGTTTATGCATGCAGATGTTTTTCTGCACTGTTTTATAGTCTTATGTTTATTTTATCTATTTTTTTTGTGTTCTACATGTCTGAGGAAGAGATAATATTGGAAATATTGCACTATATTGGATTCTGCGTATCCTACTTCCCTTTCATAGTGTGCTAGGATATGTACTCTGCCAGATCCTGTATGTACTACTACTACTACTATCAGTCTCAATTATGCAATTTAAAAAAAAAAATGGAAGTTCGTAAGAAAAAAAAAAAAAAAAAAGTCTTAACATTTTTACAGGAAAATTGAAAGAAAGAGCCTCTTACACTTGTGGCTGGCTGACTGGATTCCGGGGCCTTCCCAACATCTTCAACTTCAGATTTATTCCTAGAATCATCCGAAGAAGTCAGGACACCCCTCCTAGGTAATGCCCGGACAATGTTTGGCTTTGGTCTCTGTAATCGTCCTCTTGTTAGAACTGTAGCTTTTGCAGGTTGCTGCACTTCCTCTGACACCCTAAAAAATTTAAAATAGAAAATGTAACAATATAGTCAAGAGACAGGTAGAATTTGGACAGAATTTCCACCAAAACTAAGCCAAGCACATAAAATTGTTGCCAACTGCACAATTGTCCATACTGTCCAATTACTATCCGCTTTTACTGTCCAAGCAAACAAAAACCTTTATTTTTTCACAAAGGAGTTAAAAAGTACAAGAAAGAGCTTTTTTTTTTTTAATAAGGAGTACAGAGTGCATAATCAAGCAGTCAATGCAGGAGAGGAGTGCATTGTACCTAATGTATGGGCAGGCTGATTTTACCCAAGTTGATCGATCATCCACAGTGACAATACCTGCTGAACTGACAAAATTTCCATCCATCTATGGGCAGCTCAAAGCTCTCTAGAAATTCTTAGATGCAGACACCTCCTCCTTAGCACAGTCAGATTATAATGTGTATGGTGAGTCTTACAGGTGGGCTGCCATGGAAAAGGATACAGACAGGATTTTGGCGCACCAGAAGAAATTTCCCCCATGTGAAAGTGTTATTTAGCTTAACCTAGATGATATATGTTACAATTAGAGATGGGCACGGGTATGTTAGGGTTCCCACCTGCCCGATATGCCAGGAAGCCGACTCTGCACACTGCTAATTACAGGCAGCTGCGGAACGCAAAATGTCTCACTGTCTGATTAGCGGTGTGCAGTGTCAGCTTCCTAGCGCAATCAGGCAGGATTTTGAATATGCTTGAGCCCATTCCTAGTTACAATGTACGCAAACACTTACTTTGGACCAACTTCAGGTTTTGGATTTATTGGTAGAACCGGATCCATTTCTGTAGGCTTCATGCGATTCTCCTGGTGTCCACAACTTTCATCTGAAGTGGAGGCTTCCTTCCCAAAATCTGTGGGCTAAATAATTTTCAACAGCCACTGTTTAAAAACTTTCAGGAGATGAAATTCATACACATTTCTTACCAAGACAAAATGCATCGCTGAGCCCATAAATGGTGTGCATAAATGCATCCAGTTATTGCTGGTTGGAAAAAATAAGATTTTTGTACTTACTGTAAAATCTCTCTTGAAATCCATTGAGGGACAAAGAAATTTGAATACAATTGGGCAATACGACCACCTACAATAGTTTGGGACACTGGCAAACAACAATAAGTCAGCCCTTGTAAAACCCCTTCCCTACCCAGCCTGTCTCAGGTTTGTGAGAAAGGAGTACAGGAAAACACCAAAGAAACTCGCTGGACTAAAGGAGCAATGGGACCCTGCTAGTAAGAACTGGAGCGCCAACAAATAATTCACCAAAAAGCAGGTGGAAAAGAAGAACTACAAAAAAATGACAGTAAAATAGACCATCAACCGCTAAAAACAGATGAAAAAAAAAAAGTTTGCTGGGCCCAGGAATAGGCCTGGGAAATGAGCAGCCTGAGCCACCAGAAACTGTGGAAGCAAGAGGTCTCTTCTTGAGATCTTCAACGAGGACAAAAAGGGACTCCGTTTAGCTGATGAAGGATGTTGCATCTAGGTAGACCCCCCAAATGTTCTGACCACATCGGCATTGGACTGAAATCTCCTTTGCTTGTTTCAGTGAAGAATAAAAGGGAAAGGACTGACAAACAGTTACAACCCTTTGTCACAAGACTACTGAGTGATTTCAAAGATACAAAACACCTAAATAAAGTTAATAAACTAAGCATGTTTAAATCGGAGGAGGAGGATCATCTGTGGATTACTTGTGATGTTGAAAGTCCCCATTTATGTATCCCTCATTCTGCGAGTTTAACCATTTGCCTACTGGGCACTTTTGCCCCCTTCCTGCCCAGGCCAATTTTCAGCTTTCCATGTTGTCACAGTTTGAACGACAATTGCAACACTGTGATGCAACACTGTACCCAAATAAAATTATAATTTTTTCACACAAATAGAACTTTCTTTTGGTGGTATTTAAATACTGCTGGGTTTTTCATTTTTTTGCTAAAACAATGAAAAAAAGACAGAAAAGATTAAAAAAAAAAAAAATCTTAGTTTCTTTCAGGAAATTTTGTAAATAAGTAGTTTTTCTCCTTTCCTGATGTGTGCTGATGAGGCTGCATTGATTAGGTAGCACTGATGAGGCGGCACCAATATGCCACACTGATGGGCACTGATATGCAGCACTGATGAGCAATGGTAGGTGGCACTCATGGCCAGGCACTGAAAGGCAGCACTGATTGGCACTGCTGGGGCTGTTCTGTAATCAGGGCACTGATGATCAGTGCCCTGATTACCTATACACATCCCCTCTGTGAGAAGATGCCGCCGATCACATGGGTAAAGAGCCATGTCATTGGCTCTTTACCAAGATCGGGGTCAGGGCCGCAATGATGTTGCCCCAGAATGAGATTGCACCCCGCTGTCATTTTACTATATGGCGGGCGGGAAGTAGTTACATGCAATTTCCAGGGTTTTGGAGAGATCTGACCACGGATTATTATAAATCACTTGACCCCCTGGGCCAAGTCTAACACTACTCACAAGTAAAAAAAAAAAAAAAAAAAAAAAAAAATCAGCATTATTTTGCTAGGAAATTACTTAGAACTCCCAAATATTATCTAAGAGTAGACCCTGGAGAATAAAATGGTGGTTGTTGCAATTTTTTTTATTGCAAACTATATTTGCACGGCCCTTTTTAAAACGCAAATTCAGGGGGAAAAAAAAAAACACAACACTTGAATGAATTTTCATGCACACAAACACGGCATAATACACAAATTTTTGCTAAAATATTAAAAGATAATGTTAAGCCAAGTAAATAGATTCCCAACATGTCATGCTTTAGCCATGGAATCGTAACAAACTAGAGTACCTAAAAAATTTCATAGATAATGTTTTAAAAGCCTTTAAAGATTACTACTTTAGATTTAAACAGAAGATCTGGTGCTAAAATGATTGCTCACACTCTGGCGTTCAAAGTGATACCTCACATGTGTGGTACGATCACCGTTTACATATTAATATGCATTCACATTTGCACGCTAGCACTGGAAGACAGGGGTGCTTTAACATTTATTTAAAACTTTTTTTTATACTGTCCCTTTATTTATTTTTTTAGATGAACTTTATGCTATAACATGGTATGAACAACATTCCTTGCAATATTATGGCCATCGACAGGCGGGGATGCAGATGATATTGTGACATGCAGTTCCAGGCTTTGGGCAGGTTTAAAAAAAAAAAAAAATTACTATTAGCCCTGCTGTGGGAAAGCAGCAGGCCTTACTTTACATGGAGTGATTTTCATGTCAGTCTTCAGCGCAACTATCAAAAGGTAGTTGTTCAGCGGTTTCAGGTGCAATTCAGATGTGAGTCTGATACAAGGATGTGATTGTGAATACCCAATTTCTTCAATGCAAATTTACAACTGCTGCAATTTTCTTTTTCTGCATTTTTTTTTAGAATATATATATATATATATATATATATATATATATATATATATATATATATATATATATTTTTTTTTTTATCAATCTTATACCCATTACAATCTTATACCCATAAACGCATGCTTTTTCCTTCTAGTTAAAGTGATTGTAAAGGCTCGTTTTTTTTTTTTTCGTTTTTGGATATGGCGCCCAGCTCAAGCAGCCAAAACGATATGGCGCCCAGCTCAAGCAGCCAATACGATATGGCGCCCAGCTCAAGCAGCCAATACGATATGGCGCCCAGCTCAAGCAGCCAATACGATATGGCGCCCAGCTCAAGCAGCCAATACGATATGGCGCCCAGCTCAAGCAGCCAATACGATATGGCGCCCAGCTCAAGCAGCCAATACGATATGGCGCCCAGCTCAAGCAGCAGGACGATATGGCGCCCAGCTCAAGCAGCAGGACGATATGGCGCCCAGCTCAAGCAGCAGGACGATATGGCGCCCAACTCAGGCCACAGTATAGTAAAGAAGTCTTGATTGAAGTCACAGAGGAAAATACTAGCAGTGTAAAAAAAATCTTGATTAAAAAGGAGAAAAATTGACAAAGATAGGAAGCTGGCAAAAAGATCTAGCAGAGCTGAAGAAAAGACATCCCATCTTCCTAGGACACAAGCATAAGAGTGAGGAAGAACCGGATAGAGGTTATATGGGGGGCTATCAACTATTCTTGGTTTTTCATTGCCCCAACCTCCCATAAGTGGCAGTATAACCAAACTGTATTAGAATTCCTATGTCCCTCAACGGACGACAAAGAAATCAATATATGTAAGATACACAATGGTTTTTATCCAGTACTAGTACTTACTTTTCCCAGGTCAGAAAGGTCACCTGTCTTGACTTTCACATCCTGTCCAGTATCCTCAAAAGTAATATCAGTATCATCCTCTAATCCCATTCCAGATATTCCTTTTTGGTCACATGATTTCAGAACATTAGGTTTCAGTGTTTGAAGCTGTCCTTGAGGTAGTTTAATGGGAGACGTTTTACTCATGGCCTTAGACTCCGACACAGAGCTTAATGCAGGATCAGGCTCTGGGGTGATTTCCTGCACAGGGCTCAAAGATGTGGAGAAAGCTTCTTTAATTGGAATACAAGAATCTTGAACAGTGGCAAAATCAAGGCACGTGTCCTTGTGTGTAGACATGTCTTCTTGTTCTTCACGCTAAAAAATAAACACAAAAATTTACACCAAGCTTAGTTAGCCAAGACAAAAATCACAGAGGGATGATGGTTCTGCTGTTTACAAAGTGACTGAATCAAAAAATAGGGCTTCAATGCCATCACTAAATGGCCAATTTATTACAGAAAGAACCCACTACCACTTTGTGAACTGACAAGGCGTGTGATCGGGCTCACCTTCTGATTTTTTGTTTCCTTTATTTTTATTGAACCCTTAAGAGTGGTCTTCTACAAGCACTCAACAATGGGGGACAATGTGAAGTTTGCCTGCCCAGGCTCAATATGGGTGCCCCAGAGGGCAGCACTGATCTCTCAACTTGGCAAACAAGCAGTAAACAGATAAATCCCTTTCACTCATACAAAATGGAATGATCACCAATAGGTTAGAGAGATTTTTCAAATCCATATATATTTTGCATTATTCTGTTCATTGTGGCATGAAAGTTTGGATGATTCTAACATGCTCAATGGATGTTATTGTCCTCATTTTATTTGTTTATGAAAAAATAATATTCAATTAATGTAAAAACTTACGTTTTCAAGCACAGCGTCACTTGGACTGGCCGTGACATCTTCAGATGATACTTTATCACATTTCTCTGAGCCTTCCATGTCTTCATATTTTTCTTTCCTAGATGTCTTCGTAGTATTGGGCTTTGGTCTTTGTAAGTATCCACGAACAAGTGGTGCAGGTTTTATGGTAGATTTTGCACTCTGTTCCTGGGAGCTAGTAGAGGATTCAGCTCTAAAACAAAAAATGATCAACATTGATCTTGTGAAAGTTCTAATAAATGTTCACTTTCTGGACAGTCAAAAGGTAAACCTTCAATTCTGAATGGTCAGTTCAATGTCAATCGCATACATATATTACATTTCTGTGTCATCATAAACAGTGGCTTTATTCAGGTTAGGAAGGATGACGATACCCTTGGTTCCTTGAATAAGGCATTAGTGCATTTTGATGGGGTAATTGGAAACTATATGTAGTTTTGTGTGCGTTCATGTAAGAGCCGGTTCACACAGCGGGCGAACTTGCGGTTCACTCTCGCAAGTCGCCCCCGTTCTGTACAATGGAACCGTTCTGAGAGGAGCGACTCGAGTCGCTCCGACTCAGAAAAAAGGTTCCTGTACTACTTTTGGGCGACCTCGGGGCGACTTGCATTGACTTCTATACAGAAGTCATTTGCAAGTCGCCGCCGAGGCCGCTGCAGGTCGCGGCGAGGCAAGTCGGAGTTGCCTCGCCTCGCCTGCAGTGTGAACCGGCCCTTAGTGTGTTGTCATAGCAAGATTAGCAGGTAAGGTTGCAGGAGTTATGTGCAAAGGGATCACTGCTATAATTTTAGTACTTTAACAGCAAAAACAATAGCACACCCTGCAATCAAAGTCAGGTGTTCCCAGCACTGGGATCTGAGTGGTACTATGCACAGCATTTCTTTCCCGAAGCTGATACTCTAAGTAGAGAACACTGGATGTTCTACAAATTTAGATTTTTAGTTTACTTGTAAATTCCTTTTCTTAAAGTACATCACCAGGAAAGAGAGAACATGATATTCATGACTACATGGGATATGCTACCACCTCTTCAGCTGAAGGGACACTGGTATAAAAAGCATGAATCCCCCCTCTAGACATAATAACCCCTACTAGCTTAGTTAGGCCTTAGTTCTGTAGCAAGAAACAAGGAAACACAAAAGGGATCCGTGTCCTGTGATGTACTCCATGAAAAGGATTTTACAGGTAAACCAAAAATGTGATTTTTACACACGTATTTAAATGCCTTTTCCTGGAGTACAGTACAGGACACAAGCTTTCAATCATAATGAATGGGTTATATGCTGTGCATTCAGGTGATGAACTGAATAATGGCAAAGCCACTCAAAACTTTAACATTCCCTTGTAGAACCCCTCCCACCATATGATCCTCCGTTTTCTAGCAAACAATGATGGGGCCAACAAAATACAGAGGGATGGGGTCCTGTGTCTTGGGTTCTTATCCTGCAAAAAGGATTTCACAGGTTTTCAGCACCAAGTTGGTGTGATGAGAATCACAGGAATTCTCTCCACCTTCATCATGTGCAACAGGCAAGGAAGAAGGGTAGGAATAGATCGGGGGTAAACTGATCCCAAGGAGTTACCAGGTCATCCATCGCAAATGGCCCAGTGATGTTTGGTTTGTTGTTGAAGCTGAATGCCAGAAGATCCACATCTGGCGTCTCCCACAGAATACAAATCTCTGCAATCACTTCTGGGGGAGGAGCCCATTCTCTAGGATTTAGATGCTGAAAGCCAAGAAAGTTTTCTTCCTGCTCAGCAGTGCAACTTTTTGTTCCTTAACGGTTGATGTATACCATAGCTATGGCACTGTCTGACTGCACTCCAACAGGGTACTCCAAATGTAAACAGAGTGTAAGAGAGCCACCCAAATCGCCCAGAACCTTGAATAGGTTGGTAAGGCAAACCTTTTCTTTGCCACCGTGGGACATTCTTCTTTCCACAGCCTAAGGAAAATGCTCTTTTTTTGTATCCGAAAATGCCCTATAAGTGTATAAAGCGTTGAGAAAGAAAGCAACAAAACCCCTGCTTGTAGCCTCTAGCCACTACACTGTAGACCTAGTCGCCTGTGACTTCTTGAGCCTAGGTGGCTGCAAACTCCATAAAACCTCCCCCTCAACACCTGCATACTTAAAGGGCCCTTCAACTTTTAGGAAGATTTGCCTCTGGAAACAAAGAACTTGGGGGACCAGTTTTTCTTACAGAAATGGAGTATAATCTTTTGCTTAGAGCCTGAGGCTGGTTGATTCTTGGAATCCAAAGGTATCACCGGTTTCTGACTTGTTACTTTCTTTAGGGGTAAGAGCAAGCTTTTCTCTACAGCCACCTCCTGGATCAAGGCATCCAAGGATGGTCTAAAAAAACAAAACAAAAAAAACCCATGTGCCCTCAAAAGGACAGCCTCTCAATTTGCTTCTTGCAGAGAAGTTCAGTTGACCAAAACTTAATACATAGGAGCCTTTAATGTGGACAGACATGCACACCCTTGAAAACTGACATATGGACTCTATCAAAACTAGAAACTAAGTTCTCAGATGCTTTTGGGTCTATCAATCTGGAATGGAGCACACACTTTTGCCCAGACTTTAAGTTCACAGCTTAGCAAACTACCACCGCAGCCTGCAAAGCTGCTCATCTTAGAGAGAAAGCCTTAAAGAAGGTCTCTAACCTCTTATCCGTTGTACCTTTAAAAGATCAGTATCACATCCTCTTGGACCACCAGGGCCTTGTATAACCTGTTAAGGACCGTCCAAAGCAGATATACTGTGGCAGGGTGGCCCTCCTGTGCGAAATCACATACTTGTACTTGATTTTGTGCACTGGGTCTGGGGTTGCGTGCCGCCGTCGACCCGCTTCCACTGTGATTGGACCAAGCGGGAGCCAATCAGCGTGTCTGGCAGACATGATGCCTGCCAGGACACATTGATCATTCTAAGGAGAGTCAGAACAGCATTCTGCCTATGTAATCAAGGTAGATCACCATTTTGTGAGAGGGGAGGATGGAGATCTTGTGTTCCTGCCAAGCAGGGACACAGATCTCTGTCTTCCCCCCATCAAAGCATCCCCCACACAGTTAGAAAGCACTCCCTAGGACAGGGATTACGAACCTTGGCACCCCAGATGTTTTGGACCTACATTTCCCATGATGCTCATCTACACTGCACAGTGCATGAGCATCATGGGAAATGCAGTTCCAAAACATCTGGGGTGTGAAGGTTCGCCATCACTTCCCTAGGAGCAAATGTAACCCTTTGATTGACCCTTTAACCCCTTCCCTGCTAGTGTCATTAGTACAGTGACAGTGCATTTTTTTATCACTGATCACTGCATTAGTGTCACTGGTCCCCAAAAAGTGTCACTTAATGTTTGATTCGTCTGCAAAAAAAAAATCACTGATCTCCATTACTAGTAATAATAAAAAATAAAAATTCAATAACTATATCCCATAGTTTGTAGAAGCTATAAAACTTTTGCATAAACCAATCAATGTACGTTTTTGGGAATTTTTTTTACCATAAATATGTAGCAGAATATATTTTGGCCTAAACTGATGAAGAAATTAGATTTTTAAAAAAAAATTTTATTGGGTATGTTTTATAGCAGAAAGTAAAACATTTTCTTTTTTCAAAATGATTGGTCTTTTTTTGTTTCTAACACAAAAAAGAAAATACCACCAAAAGAAAGCTCAATTCATGGGGAAAAAAGGACATACATTTTATTTGGGTATGGCACCGCATGACCGCACAATTGTCAGTTAGAATAACGCAGTGCCATATCATAAAAAAATGGCCTGGTCCTGAAGGGGGGCTAAAGGGGGCTGAAGTAGTTAAATATGAAACAGCTGGTGAACACCATTTCTTGTAGAATTCCTCACCCAAGGGCTACGTATGAGAAAAAAAGCTTTTGTAGTGAAAACACCTTAACTGGATGAGCTCAATTGGCATGCGTCCCTTCTTGGAAATAGGGATGCACTGGAAAGGACTTAGGATTTTTTGGCAGCTGCCAGGGTCCAAACCAGTGATCGCTACTTTATACTTCCTCAAAAAGAGAGCAGGGTAAGAAAAATGCACAAGTTTGTTTCCCATGTGTTCCACACCAATGAGAACCTAGGAGAGCGGATCACACAGCCAAGATATAGCTGAAGAAAATTCCAATCTTGACATAAGGTTAGTGTAGAAATGTTCCCCTTAAATAGCAAAAATACCAGTTAAGAGTCCTTTTAAAACCCAGGGGGAAGCTGCCACCTAGCTAAAAGGAGTACTGGCCAATACCTTCCTATTAAACATTTATGGTGAAATTTAACCTGTATGATTCTGTTCATTCCTTAACCCTTCCACCCCCCTCCCCGCTAATAAGTGACCCATTAGTGCCTCAACACTCCTTAAAACTATTACATCCATTTATACATTCAATGTTGCTAATTAATAAAATATTCCACGTGCAAATATTGTGCAGTTCTCATTCTGAAAGACAAAAACCCCCAAAAAAAAAAAAATCAAAAAAGTAAAAACAAAAAAAATCTTTCCTTTTTTTTTTTTTTTTTCCCTTTCCTTTAAAGGGGGGGGGGGGGGAAACAAGGGGGGAGAGGAGAGACCTCTCCAAAAACGAGTTTTCCCAACATGATGATTCTAGGGGGAGCTAGAGATCTTTTTTATGTTCCTCCATCCACTTTTCCACCTCATGTGGAGTGCCAAAAAAAAAGGTTGAACCCAGAGCAGTTATACGTAACCGAGCAGGATACAACAGTGCGTAGCTTAGCTTATATTTTTGAAGAATTCGCTTAATAGGGATAAACTCAGCTCTCTGCTTCTGTAGGTCTGGAGAAAAGTCTGGGTAAAACGATACTCTGGTCCCCTTATAAAAGATGTCCCTCAATTCCCTAATCCTACGCATCAAAATAGTACGATCATTATAGTTCACGAATTTCAAAATCAATGGCCTGGTGCGTTCCTCTGATGCCCGAGATCTTAAGGGGACTCTATGAGCCCTTTCTATGGCAAAAAGTGGAGTAAGAGGGATGTCACCCAGAAGTTCTTTAAACCAGTTTTCCAGAAAAATTATAGGGTTGGGGCCCTCACTCCCCTCTGGAAGACCAATCAGGCGAACGTTATTTCTGCGACTTCTATTTTCCATTTCGTCTAATTTTAATGCCTGCGTAGCTATTTGTTTCTGTAACCCGGACATTTTTTGCTGTAATGGGAGGAGATCGTCTTCAACTATGCTTAATCTTCCTTCTAGTACCGTGGTTCTTTCCATTGTATTACTCAATAATTGGCTCATGGAGTGTAATTCAGTTTTAATACTGCTCAGCTGGTTATCGAGCCCACAAATAGAAACTTTGCATTCGTTAACTGCTTGCAGTATGTCGCGTAGTGTAGGTTCATCACTCCCTAGCATAGGGGGTTCCGCTAAAGCTGTTATATTATGTACTGTCTTACTTGCTGCCAGAGCCGAGTCGTTCACCTTACTTCCAATGGGTGATCGAACTGGATTTGGTGCTAATTGACTGGAGCTTCTCCTATCCGGAGCAGCCCCCTGCGGTCTTGTTTGCCCAGTTGGCTGATGGATTCCCCTTCTGGTAGGAGAGGTTGCGTGGGCAAAGCGTTCCAGTTTAGCTGCTGCTACAGCAGATGCCTGGCTCGCTTTTTCTTTGGCGGCCCGGGTTTTCTGATTCCCCTCGCTAAGCAATCCGTCCTCCGTGGCCCTTTTGCTAAGCATGGTATAACAGGCAGAGTTAATATATGCTTAGCTAATAATATTGTAGAGATATCGCAAATTGCCCCTCCAAAAAAAAAAAAAAAAGAAAAAAAGAAAAAAAAAAGAGGGGGGTGAGTATGGCCAGTGGGGTAAGGAGGGGCCCAGCTTACTATCAGAAGAAGGGGGGGTGCACAATGGCAGCTCTATTTCCTTGCAACTTGTCTTTTTAAATGGTCCGTATAGTTAATTGCTAAACAGAGCAGTGCAATGCAGTTTGATGTAGTTTAATGTAGTACAATGTCCTCAGTTCAGGAGCACAACAAGCTAGCCATGCAAAGAGAAGAAGAGTTTTTGCCAGAGCTACCGATGGAGGGAATGGAGGAGATGTTATATTAGCTTATAAGAGCAGCAGTGACTATGGACATTTCCCAACTCTCATTCCCAACTCGCACTTGTCTTCTCCACCATTATAGTGAAGAGCTATGCAATTGCTGTGTCTCAATTCCTCAGTCCAAGGACACGACAGGCTATATATAGGGGGGAGAGAAAGGGAGAGAATTTCAACCAGTTCCACCGAGAGGGACAAGGCTACTAAACCTCTCTGAGAGCCTCAGCTGCACACAAGCCTGCTTGCTGCATCCTCCTGGCAAGTTATATTTAGCAAATGGCAAAGCTGGTACAGTTCATTTGACATTTGCTTTTACATTCCCCAGCTCTTGCCCCCTCCTCCTTTCTCCTCTCTCCCCCACGTCTCTCTCCCGTGTTACCGTCGGCCTAGGCGGTTGCCTTAGGCTACCCAGAAGCTCCTCCACTGGCCCTCTGCTCACTCAATCACTTCCTTCAGTTTTAATTTTCAAGCGGCCCGCCCTGCTGAGTTGTCTGACGTAACTCGCGATATCCCGCAGCCGCTGAGTAGCTCCCTCGGGTTCCTTCGGTTCACTCCTTCTATTACATCGCTGTCAAGCCGAGCCAGGGACTCGCGATGATACGACCGCCCGCGAGATCTCCCTCGGCTCACTCCAGCGTCACGAACAATACGCGCTCGGGTCGGCTATTTTCCGCAGACTCAGACGGAGAAAGGATGGGACCGCTGTGTTGGGCTCAGCGCATAGCTAGACGCCACTATCGTTTCCAGGCTAATTTCTTCCCATCGAGGGGAAGCGAAGGGAGACAGGCACAGCGCGCCCTGGATTCACACTCTCTCACTCCCGCATCCGGCCATTTTTTTTTTTTTTTTTTTTTTTAAGGAAGAGAAGAGGGTAAAGGGGTAAAGGGGCAAGGGGGAAGGAGGAAGCAAGGGAAGGGAAAGGAAAAAGTAATAAGAATCTAAATAGCTGTGGGTGGGGAGGTATATAGATTTCCTCTCCATGAGACTGGCACACGACTTGGACATTTACTGGGGGGGGGGGAGGTGAGGAAATATGGGCCCTTATATTGCACAAATGATAATATATAAGTTTATACAAGTTTAATGGTAAGGCACCCTTTTTTTTTTTTTTTTTTTTTTTGAGAAAGTGGTTAAGTAGCTCGTACATTTATTGAGAGGCGTCATGATTTCCTCTCTACGAGATTGGCACAAGATTTGAACATCTATTGGGGGAGGGGAGGTTATGAAATACACGAACGGGCGCATTGCACAAAATACAATATATAAGTTCAATGGCAAAGCACTATTTTTGAGTTTCTAGGTAAATCGGGGGAGTAGGGGGGGCGGGGCTGGGCGCTTTGGGTTCTGAGTGTATGGAAAGTCGGGCTACAATAGTGACCCCCAGGGGATGCCCTGATGGGCATGGGGGGGTGGGGGGAAGGGAAGGGAGGGAGGGTGGGAGGGCGGGGGGTGAGTGGGAGGGAAGAGGGGACGGAGGGGTACTTCGAGCACGCACTGTGGGTATGGGAGGTTCGGGTGGGGGTGGGTGGGTGGGGACGGGTCCCCTTCCCCCCCTCCCCCCTCCCCCGGCCGATTTAGCAACTATCGACGCTCATGGGTAATGTACATATTATTTCATGGAATGTGAGGGGGCTGGGGGATCCAAAAAAGAGAGCAGCGGTTATGTTGGAAACAGAGAGGGGAGTTCCTGGTTTCCTTTTTCTCCAAGAGACGCATTTAACCCCTAGTACAGCCCCACTGTTAAATAACCGGAAATTTCTGACATACTACCATTCCTTTCATACATCATATTCTAGGGGTGTGAGCGTCTTGGTCAGAAGGGGCACACATTTCCTGTGTAAGGAGTCCTCTATTGACGAGGAGGGGAGATTTTTTTTTTTTATATGGACTGTTGGGTGGGCAGCAATATATCTTAGCCAATATTTATATACCTCCTCCCTTCAAGTTGGAGGTGATGTATAAATTACTGGGGTTTTGCTTAGACAAACCAGGCGTTCCGTGGATAATATTAGGTGACTTTAACGAAACGTTGGACGGGCGCTTGGATAGGTTTCCTAAACCAGATGGGGTCAGAATAGGGCGTCTACAGGGTTTCTTATCCGAAATAGGATTAAATGATCTGTGGCGAATACGACATCCTCAGGAAAGGCAGTATTCTTGTTTTTCTAGGACCTACCACACATTATCAAGAATCGATATGGTTTTCGGGAATAAAGAGGCGACGGAGGTGGTCCAGGATATAGAATATGGGGCAAGGGGGATCTCAGATCATTCCCCCCTGTCCATGATAGTGTCTTTGGGAGCTAGACCAGGCTTAGGGGAATGGAGGATAAACCCTGGCTGGTTGGAATTAATGGGCAGCACAAGTCCCCTCCAGGATAAGATAAGGGAATTTCTCCAAATAAATAAGGGCACAGCCCCACCTGGTATAGTCTGGGATTCCCTAAAAGCCTACATCAGAGGCACATTAATACAGCAAATAGCAATAATTAAGAGAAAAGACCGTGAACAGGAGCTAGCTATAAGAAATGAAGTCATTTTGGCGGAGAAATCATACATAGAAGCCCCATAGCCCGTAAGCCAGAAAGTATGGCTTGATAGCCAACAAGTGTACAAAATGGCTCTTTTAAAAAAGGCAGAGAACAGGCGTATATTTCAACGCCAGCATTATTTTGGCGAAGGGGAGAGGGTGGGTAGAGCCCTCTCCCTTTTGGTCCAAACTAACAGCTCCCCAACAGTAGTTCAGGTGATTAAGTCACCAAATGGCGATCTTGTTTCTAGCCCCCCTGCGATCATGAGGGTACTTCATGATTATTATAAAAACTTATACAAATCAGTTACGCAGGGTCAAGGCAGCCTTGTCCCTGACTTCTTACTTCAACCAGCAATTCCAACATTACCAGAACAGGACAAATTGTCCCTTGAATTACCACTTACATTGGAGGAGTTAAAAAAAGCAGTAGCTGAAATGCCCAACTGCAAATCCCCAGGCCCAGACGGGTTACCATCAGAAATTTACAAGCGTTATGGGGAAGTGCTATTGCCGGAACTCCTGGAGACATTGAACCAGGCATTAGAGGTGGGTGAACTTCCCGCCTCGATGCAAGAGGCTAATATTATCTTAACACTTAAGGAGGGGAAGGATCAACAGGAAGTCTCATCATATCGGCCAATATCCCTGCTGTGCTCGGATGTTAAAATACTAGCCAAGGCCCTAGCAATCCGCCTAAACAAATATATCCATAAACTAGTACATCCAGACCAGTCGGGCTTTATCCCGGGTAGGGCAACCAGTACTAACATCAGAAGAGTTTTCCTCAATGTTCAAATACCCAGGGATAACGCTGGGCTGGGAGCAATTCTAGCTCTGGATGCTACTAAGGCCTTTGACAGCCTGGAATGGGGCTACCTGTGGAGAGTGTTGGAGAGGTTTGGTTTTGGCCCCTCATTTATCCAATGGATAAAACTGCTGTACAATAAACCTAGGGCCAAAATCAAGATGGCATCTGAATTTTCCGAAGCATTTCAGTTGGAGAGGGGAACAAGACAGGGGTGCCCGTTGTCCCCCCTTTTATTTGTATTAGCTATGGAGCCCCTGGCGGTCCTGGCAAGGTCCCGCCCGGACATCCAGGGATTCCGACGCGGAACAGTAGAAGATAAAATTGCCCTATTCGCGGACGATGTCCTGTTTTTTATTGGAGATACAGACTCTACCCTGAATAGAGTTGTGCAGTTGATGGGGGAGTTTGGTCAACAATCCGGTTTAGAAATTAACTGGAGTAAATCAGCCCTCCTACCACTGCCCAGACCCGGTGATCAAATGGTGTTGCCAACGATAGCGGGCCTGGAGACGGTGGCTAGGCTGAAGTACTTGGGTATTTGGATCTCTGGGGAAGTAGACCAATATGTCAACGAGAATCTAGCACCATTATTGGCGAAAATGAAGCTGAAACTAAACAGATGGTGTGGCCTCCCTCTCTCTGTGGCGGGCCGCTGCAACCTAATAAAAATGATTTGGCAGCCACAAATATTATATATTCTACATAATTCCCCAATTTGGATTAACCAGAAATGGTTCCAAAGAATGGATTCACTTATCCGTGATTTAATTTGGAAAAAGGGACATGCTCGGATAGGATTACATACGTTGCAGCTCCCCGTCACGGAGGGAGGATTGGCCATACCTCATCTGGGTGCATATTTCTTGGCTTCCCAACTCCAGCATTTAGCAGGGGCGGGGCTCCAAGAGGGAGGGTCCCCAAACCATAAACTGATGATGGTGGGGGTACCCCATAAGTTATTACCTGAAGTCTTGGAGGCTAATTCATTCGCCCATAGATGCCCCACCAACGTTTTAATGAGGAAGGTATGGCAGAAAGCAAAGCAAAAGTTGGGTTATGTGGGAGTAACCGATTACACTCCCTTATGGCATAACCGCCATCTGAGTGAAGTAAACAAGATAGATAGATCTCTAGAATGGGATAGACAGGGGATTAACAGACTGGTGCACTTATATGAAGGGAATGTAATGAAATCTTTTGAAGATATTAGACAGGAATTTAATATTTCAAATAGGACGTTTTATAAATATCTACAGTTGAGACATGGAATTCAAGCCCAATATGGGTCATTCGCTATTGAGCGGACTGAAATCCCCTTGCTTCAGGGACTTATGGCCCGAAGGCAAGCAAAAGGCCAGATCTCGCGGTTATATACGAAGATCAGAGGAAGGATCTTGAAAGGTGAGGGCCCAGCTAAGAGCAGACAGGGCTGGATAGGGAATGTAGGCCCGATAACCCAAGAACAATGGGATGAGACGCTGGAGCAGGGGAACTTGGTCTCTATATCTCCATCCCAGCGAGTGTCCCATTTGTTCCTTATATATAGGGTATATTATACCCCCTATAAGCTGTGGAAAATGGGTAGGAAACCTAGAGACGAATGCCCCAGATGTGGGGCATCGGGAGATCTCTTCCATATGGTATGGAAATGTCCAAAATTGTATAGCTACTGGTTAGAAATAGTTCTCAAAATAAACAGGGTTTTTAAGACCACCCTAAAACCTGAGGCCAGGATTTGTCTATTGGGGATATTTGAGGAGGATAGAATTTCCCCTCTAACTAAACAGTCCGTTCTGAGGTGTTTGTACCAGGCCAGACGGCTGATAGCAATAAATTGGCAAGCCAAAAATCCCCCGGTATTTAGACAATGGGTCAACGCAATCAATTCTACAGTATGGTGTGAAAGAGCAATGTTTATAAAACAAAACAACATAAAAAATGTGGGATATTATGGAACCCCTGGCTGACCAGCATGGGCTACCCCCTGTATAGGTCTACTGAGAAGGCGGACTAGCACCTGCTTGGTGGGCAGGAGGTGGGGGGCCCCCTTCCCCCTCCCTCCGAATGGGCTCTCTTGGGGGGAGCCCTTGGGAGGGGTGGGGGGCCTCTTTGCCTGTTTCTTCTCTTTACTTTTTTTTCCCCTCCATGTTGTTTGGTGCCCATCACTATCCAGTTGAGACCGGCATGATAGGTGCCAGCAGTGTGTGCTCGAAGAGAGGTGGGGGGGGAGGGTGGTTGGGATGGGGGGGGGGGGGGTTGAAAAGGAGCATGGCGCGCTTATGGTAACGGGTGTGTTGGACGCAGCTTCGCCACTGAATTACCTTGTATGAAACAAAGATCTTTTTGTATTGTATATAATATTGTTACAACGTTACTTTGTATTTGAAAAATCTTTAATAAAGTAGTATCAAGTGAAAAAAAAAAAAAAAAAAAAAGGAGTACTGGCATTTCCAGAACACCTATGTGGTAAGTCACCCCCAACAGACAAGCCTTTCAATACTTGCTGATCCTGGTGTTGAAGTAGCTGCAACAACAGTTGTGCAGGGCTGAAGAATGGGGACAAATCAAAAAGAATTCCAGTGAATTCCTTAGGCCCAATCTTCGCCAATCTTGGCGGGCATGTCAATTAAGGCCTTCGTAGTCATGAATCCCCTCCTAGAGAATTATCCTGGACCAGTATAGCACCCTGCAAGCGTGGCGTTAGTCACAATTTCCTGGCTTCTGCCAAAGCATTTATATAGAAAATCTTTAGGTACTTCTATCACCTAGGGACACTATCTAAAAACTGGGATGGGTTATACCTAGGCAGGGATTTTGTTCCCTATTGGTCAGTGTCTATTCACCTGAAGTTTGGCAGCATAATCCAAGTAGTCGTAAATATCAAGTCATCAATGTACCGTGATGTACGATAAAGAAATCAACATTGGCAGTCAACTTTTCTTTTGTGTAAAAGTGTCAGAGTCATTACTCCCATAATCTTAAATCGGACTAAATCCTATCAGTGGTGTCAACTGTTAGTGGTGGCTGTTTTTTGCTAAGATCAAGCCCTAAGTAAACTCTATTTTGTTTTCCGATATGAACGGAGCTCTCTGCAAAAGTAAATTAGTAACCCTGAGAAACACTCTAAAGGCCTGTACACATGATCTGACTTTTTCACAACAAACATGCAAATTAGCTGTTTTAAGGCAACATCTGACCGTGTGTACGTTCCATTGGACAAACTTTTTTGGTTTTCATCAGACTTTTGTTGGCTGTGCGAACGGACAAACTTTTCGACAACATAAGTCCGATGGAGCAAAGTCTGATCGTGTGTACAGAAAACCATTGGCCTTTACAAACATGCATGCTCAGAACCAATGCACAAGATCAAACAATACAGACGTTGACCAAAAATGGCAGTAAAGAGCAGAAAACCACATGATTTGGTGAAAGTTGGCTGAAAAAGTCCAATAGTGTGTATGCTTAACAAGTTCAAGGGGCAACACCCTTTGTACAGAAAGTGTGTATGAGGCTTTAAAGTGATTGTAAAAGCAGGTGTTTTTTTATCCTAATGCATTCTATACATATATATATATATATATATAAAAAGCCTTCTGTGTGCAGCACCCCCCCCCCCAATACTTACCTGAGGTCCATCTAGATAAAGGGATGTTGCACCAGGGACTCTGCTGTCCAGGACTCCCTTTCTCATTGGCTGAGACTGTGTGCCAATGAGAAGAGAAAGGGAGCAGGGTTGGACTGTGGCTCTGTGTCTAAATGAACACAGGGAGCTGCAGCTCGGCTTGGGTGCCCCTATAGCAAGCCGTTTACTGTGATGGCACTCAACAGGAGAGAGGGGCCAGGAGCACAGAAGAGGGAGCCGAGAAGAGGAGGATCTCGGCTGCTCTGTGCAAATCAACTGCAAGTATAGACATGTTTGTTATTTTTAATAAAAAAATAAAAAATAAAAAAAGAACAAGACTTTAGTATCACTTTAAAGTGGTTGTATACCGCTGGAAGTAATTTTTTTTTCTTCCTGCACGGCAAAGGCATAATGTGTTCGTATACATCGCATACTAGCACATTATGTGAAACTTACCTTAAAACGAAGCTGTTCCAGCGCCGCAATGTCAGCGCTGCAGTCGCTTCCATTTTTACCCATCTTGCTTCTGGGTTCGCCGGAGCCGTGATGACGTCACTCCCATGCATGCGTGTGGGAGCTGCCGTTCACAGGACAGGGCATGGAAGGAAAGGCACCCATGGCCGTTCCTTCAGATCGCATGCGCCAGTGACGTCACTGGCTGCATGCAATGTAAATGTCTCCTACACAGTACACGTTTAGGAGACATTTACACTACCTATAGGTAAGCCTTATTACAGGCTTTACCTATAGGTCAATGTCAGCAGAGGTAGTTTACTTCTTCTTTAATCATATCATTTTGTGCTTCAATTAAAACTTAAGCAAACACAGCACCACTCTGAACAGACTTCTCTATGAAAACTGCTTGTGGTAAAGTGTTACTAAACCCCCAACAGTAAAATCAGTCTGTATATGTAGTAAAGCATGCTTGTTATGCTCACTGTGGAACTTAAGGGGTTAATCCTCTGCATTGTGTAAAAAGGCTGTTTGATCCTGTTTCACCCCTTCTTCCACAGTCCCCTATCCCCTGATAAGACAGAGGCTAGGGGACCAACTGCACATGCTCAGTTTGGTGTGTATTGCTAGAGATTATTTTTTTGTTCTTGGGAGAATGCATGTGATCAGCACAGAGCCAATCAGTACTGTCCAGACAGAAGGTCAAAGGTCCTGCAGCCTTATATGACAGTAAGTGCAGAATGAAAACTCCTACAAGTTTTATCAAAACACTGATAGAAGTCACAAGACTGCTATATACTGCTGATGAAGATACTTAGCAGTTTATATTTACTAAAACTATTGCATTTCCATGTTCTGTGCACTGTAGGAGACCAGATATAGTGAATGCCGGGTCCTGGGTTTAGAAACACTTTAAAGATGAAGTAAACAATTCCAAAAATAGCTTACTTGGTTAGAGTGTCCATCTCATTATTGGATAAAGGTGTCAGGACAACGGTGCAGGGTACCTTTAAAAAGCACACAAATGAAAACTGAAATTAGACAGGAAGACACATCATGCTCCTCAGTAAGAATTAACCAGTTGCCGACCGCCGCACGCCGATGTACGTCGGTACAATGGCACGGGCAGGCATAAGGACATACATGTACGTCCCTTGCCTCCCGCGGGTCGGGGGCCCGATCGGGCCCCCGCCCGGTGCCTGCGGCGGTCGGTATTCGTACGGGAGCGATCCCGGACGAGGGGACGGGCATTCATTCATGGCCACCCCCTCGCGATCGCTCCCGACGAATAGAAATCCCCGGTGACATCACTTCCTCTCCTGTAATGTAAACACAGGAGAGGAAGTGATGTATTCTCTCCTCCGTGTCGATATTTTTCGTTCCGACACGGAGGAGAGCGGATCAGTAAGTTGCACCAACACTCTACACACACAGTAGAACATGCCAGGCACACTCACACCCCCCCTTTACCCCCCGATCACCCCCCCAATTACCCCTGCCCCCCAGTCACAGTGACACCAATGTCATTTTTTTTTTTTTTTTTTTTTTTTTTTTGCATTGGTGTCATTTGTGACTGTAATAACTGTTAGGGCAGTTAGAGTTAGCCCCCTTTAGTTCTAATGTACCCCCCTAACCCCCCCAATAAAGGTTTAACCCCGTGATCACCCCCCGTCGCCAGTGTCACTAAGGCTGGGTTCACATTGCAGCGGTTTATGAGAACGAATGTGATTCGCACCGCACTGCAGTGCAAATCACATCCGATCTCTGTGCGATTCGAGTTCAGCCATTCGCCGCACCCGCCGCACCCGCCGCACCCGCCGCAAATTCGCACGGGACCCTTTTTTTGGCCCGCAGCAGAATCGGATCGCATGGGTGTTCACACCATGCGATCCGAGTTTGCAGATCGCACTGCGATATGCGAACTGATCTGGGGGTGTCAGTAACATTTCAGTGACACTCCCAGCAGTTCGCATAGGGCAGTGTGAACTGCCGCCGGGAGGCATGCGATGCGGGAACCCGCCGCGGATTCGCGGCGTTTCCGCATCGCTCCAGTGTGAACCCAGCCTAATAAGCGATCATTTTTCTGATCGCCGTATTAGTGTCACAGGTGACGCTAGTTAGGCAGGTAGGTATTTAGGTTCGCCGCAGCTTTTTATAGCGCCAGGGACCCCCATATACTACCGCATAAAGCCCCCTGATTGCCCCCTAGTTAACCCTTTCACCAGTGATCACCATATAACTGTTACAGGTGACGCTGGTTGGTTAGTTATTTTTTTATAGTTTCAGGGCACCCGCCATTTATTACCTAATAAAGGTTTAACCCCCTGATCACCCGGCGGGTGTCATTTGTGACTAATAACTGTTAGGGCAGTTAGGGTTAGCCCCCTTTAGTTCTAAGGTACCCCCCTAACCCCCCCAATAAAGGTTTAACCCCGTGATCACCCCCCGTCGCCAGTGTCACTAAGGCTGGGTTCACATTGCAGCGGTTTATGAGAACGGATGTGATTCGCACCGCACTGCAGTGCAAATCACATCCGATCTCTGTGCGATTCGAGTTCAGCCATTCGCCGCACCCGCCGCAAATTCGCACGGGACCCTTTTTTTGGCCCGCAGCAGAATCGGATCGCATGGGTGTTCACACCATGCGATCCGAGTTTGCAGATCGCACTGCGATATGCGAACTGATCTGGGGGTGTCAGTAACATTTCACTGACACTCCCAGCAGTTCGCATAGGGCAGTGTGAACTGCCGCCGGGAGGCATGCGATGCGGGAACCCGCCGCGCATTCGTGGCGTTCCCGCATCGCTCCAGTGTGAACCCAGCCTAATAAGCGATCGTTTTTCTGATCGCTGTATTAGTGTCACAGGTGACGCTAGTTAGGCAGGTAGGTATTTAGGTTCGCTGCAGCTTTTTATAGCGCCAGGGACCCCCATATACTACCGCATAAAGCCCCCTAATTGCCCCCTAGTTAACCCTTTCACCAGTGATCACCATATAACTGTTACAGGTGACGCTGGTTGGTTAGTTATTTTTTTATAGTTTCAGGGCACCCGCCATTTATTACCTAGTCTCACTAGTGTACCCCTAAATTTAGGGGTGTCTACTTTCCAAAATGGGGTCATTTGGGGGGGGTTTGTGCCATCTTGGCATTTTATGGCCTTCAAAACTGTAACGCCCTTAGAAAGCCTGAAGGCGGTGCTTGGTTTTCGGGGCCCCGTACGCGGCTAGGCTCCCAAAAAGTCCCACATATGTGGTATCCCCATACTCAGGAGAAGCAGCAGAATTTATTTTGGGGTGTCATTTCACATATGCCCATGGCATGCGTGAGCAATATATCATTTAGTGACAACTTTGTGAAAAAAAAAAAAAAAAAAAAAAAGTTTGTAATTTTCCCGCAACTTGTGGCAAAATATAAAATATTCCATGAACTCAACATGCCTCTCAGCAAATAGCTTGGGGTGTCTACTTTCTAAAATGGGGTCATTTGTGGGGGTTTTGTGCCATCTTGGCATTTTATGGCCTTCAAAACTGTAATAGGTAGTGAGAAGTGAACTCAAAAATTTACGCCCTTAGAAAGCCTGAAGGCGGTGCTTGGTTTTCGGGGCCCCGTACGCGGCTAGGCTCCCAAAAAGTCCCACATATGTGGTATCCCCATACTCAGGAGAAGCAGCAGAATTTATTTTGGGGTGTCATTTCACATACGCCCATAGCATGTGTGAGCAATATATCATTTAGTGACAACTTTGTGTAAAAAAAAAAAAAAAATTTTTTTTTTTGTCATTATTCAATCGCTTGAGGCAAAAAAATAAAATATTCAATGGGCTCAACATGCCTCTTATCAATTTCCTTAGGGGGTCTACTTTCCAAAATGGGGTCATTTGGGGGGGTTTTGTACTGCCCTGCCATTTTAGCACCTCAAGAAATGAGATAGGCAGTCGTAAACTAAAAGCTGCGTAAATTCCAGAAAACGTACCTTAGTTTGTAGATGTGACAACTTTTGCGCAAACCAATAAATATACAATTATTGACTTTTTTTTTACCAAAGACATGTGGCTGAATACATTTTGGCCTAAATGTATGACTAAAATTGAGTTTATTGGATTTTTCTAATAACAAAAAGTAGAAAATATCATTTTTTTTCAAAATTTGCGGTCTTTTTACGTTTATATCGCAAAAAATAAAAATCGCAGAGGCAATCAAATACCATCAAAAGAAAGCTCTATTTGTGGGAAGAAAAGGACGCAAATTTTGTTTGGGTACAACATTGCATGACCGCGCAATTACCAGTTAAAGCAGCGCAGTGCCAAAGTGTAAAAAGACCTCTGGTCATTTACCAGCAAAATGGTCCGGTCTGAAAGTGGTTAAATACCTGCAAATTTAAAATTCATAAAAAAGCATTCATAGAATATGGGTCTATAATTACTTTTAGTACTACTCTATATGAGAGTCAATCATCATTTATTAATATTTTTTTCACAGACCCCTTTGGATCCAACACATCTCTCTGTGTTTTTTTACATCATGGAGATTTCTCTTTTTTTGGGGGATGTTCTGTGGGTGTCCGTCCCACATGCAGTTTTGTTACCTCAGTTCCTGGAACAAACAACAATCCCAGTGGCCCTTGGGCTGAAGTATTGCATACTTGTTAACTGTAACTCCATGTAATCAGTACCCAACATATTTTCTTTTTGGTCCAATTTCTTTTTTTCTTTTTTTTTTTTTTTTTTTGCCAAAATCAGAGCCTATTGGTGTTTATATATTACATTTTTTTTAAAAAAAACTCAGATACGTGGATGCATCATCTCCTGAAGAAGTGGTTTCTACCATGAAACACACAGAGCATTTTAAGATGCAACCATACATTCTCTACACATCATGTTTTTATGCATACCATAAGGGATAATTTTCCCAAATGGAGTTTTATATATCTTACTGGCCAAATCAATTTCCCTTGTATGGAATTCTTTATATTTTCTCATTCACCGACGTGCGCTGGTGAGGCTGCACTGATGGGAATTGATAGGTGGCGCTGACAATGAGGCACTGATGATCACAGCAAACACTGAGTGTGCCGGATGTGTGCTGGGGGGCGTGGCTTTGGGTTGACGTCAACGGACGCCCTCCCAGAACTGGACGAAAGCGTTGTAGCTGTTTTAGATATAGCGTGGTCGGGAAGAGGTTACATCTATTTACAGTTATCACTTTCTGGGGCTTTACTACTTAAAGTCAGTTTGCTGGAGAGTCGTATTGATGTTGAACATATTTGTAAATTTGATATAGTAAACAAACCATTGCAATTTCTTCAGAGTCCTGGGAATCAGATTTAGGAGGAGATCTCAGGAGGTCAGGAGAATGTGGCTTATCCTTCACTGGAGCTTTTTTAAGGTTAGGTTTTGGCCTTACCAGACGTCCTCTAATTGGCAGAGGTTTCTCTTTCCTGTAGAAAAAATATACATCAAATATATGGTGAAACTCAATTCAATAAGCAGTATATTATCCAGCTCTATGATCACTTAACATAAAACACATGCACGGTCTCTTCCTAGAACTTTGCAGCCTGCATCACCATCTTAAATAGGAATTCCAGGTATGAATTTTTTATACATAATTATATTGGTCCAGCTTGGACTGATGTAACTATGCATATACCATACCTGGCTGATATCCCCAGAAGCTTGAAACCATATGACGCAGACACCACTACTCCAATGATCTCCACATGCTTCCCAGCCCCATGCTAAGCAGCTGCCCTGCTGTAAGATTGACAGGGGCGCCGTTCAGCAAATGCTTTGCCTTTTTTAAATGAGCTCAACGTTTTCCCTGATTGGACAAGGTGCAGAAGCAGGGTAATGAAATCATTTATCAAATGATTAACCAAACAGGTTTTCACCATGGAAAGACATGTGTAAAAGATGCTTTTTACAAGCAGGTTTAGAAGACAAAGGCTTCAACCACAATACTCTGCACAAGAGCACAGAAAGCAATGTAATCCTAGGGACCTAGAGAAAAAAATTCTCCACAACATCAACACAACAGCAGTGCCATAGGCACGAGCTGCAATTGTCTCATAAGAACAGGGTCCTCAAGGGCAAGATTGTATTGTTTGTCCAGTCCAGTTAGCTACATCTGACAAATGGACACAATGGCCGGTTGTAAGGCAATACCCCCAAAGAGGTCTTCAGGGACTAGGTGCTTCACAAAATAAGGCTATCAAGCTCAGACACTCGCCTCGCAAAGGTGATGGCAACACACACAACCTTGTGAATAAGAGTGGAAAGGGGACTACAACTTATCGTTTCAAAGAGAGGCTTTTTTTTTTTTAGGTGCCAAGAGAAAATTCAGAGTCATGGGGGAGCCACATAGGAGACACCCTGCACAAAGGTCTTAATCAAAGAATGAGAAGCCAGAAGTCCATGGCACAAGAATGCAAGTGCAGAGAGAGCTAAGGGCAAATGGCTGGTCCAGAACCCATCCACAAGATGGCAAGGGATTCATCATGCTGAGAATTTCTTGGAGTTAAGGTATCTCACGTTGCTCCAAGCTAAAATATGCCTTCCACATACGGTGACAGATCGTACAACAAGTAGACTACTTAGCTTTTTTCCCAAAAGTCTGATGATAGAACCTGGCCTATTCAAGAGCTTGGCTAATCTGGGCTAATTCAGATTTATGAGGATTACTGGAATGCTCTCCATGATTCTACAAAGTATTCAAGGTAAGAGCTGCAGGGAGAGAAGGTGTAGAACAGATTGTATTGATCCCACAGAGTTTCTTCTTAAGGTTCCCCATACCTGGAGATAACCCTCTAAAACCTGGAGAACAGATGTCCACATCCATCATCCCCTACCAACACAGGCCCCAGAACACCTCCAGGTAGAGGGACTATATACCCTGGGCCCAGGCACAACCACAGTTAAGGAAGTCTGCGAGCAAATTGTCCATGCCTGGGAAGTAAAAGGTGAACAAGGCTTGAAAAGTAAAGTTTTGTCAAAGACAGGATCCACTATAACTCTATTGCCACAGTGAGGCTGGGTTCTCACTTATGCAAATTGGATGCAGGTTTCCCTACATCCATTTCACATGACAGGAGACCGTGACCATCTCTCAATGGAGCCAGGTCACATACCTCCGGGACAGCCGCAGTCCGCACTGGAAAAGGACCTTGTGCATCTTTGGCTCAAAATCAGGTCTGAATTTAGGCAAAAATTGGGACCAGATTGGCCTCTGAAAATGGAGAACAAGGACGCATCGGACCCCCTGTTGCGAGCAGAGGCTAATGTGAACCCGGCCTCTGTCTTCTGGTTCCTCCCTGATGGAAAACACAATGGCATAATTCAACCAACCAAATCTGTATCAGATGACCCTCCTGCCAGGCCGATCATTGCAGACAACCAATACACCTAAAGTTCAAAAACGTTGAATGAAAAAACAAGATTCCTTTGACGTACAATTTCCCTGCACAGTCAGTGTGCAGGACTCCTCCTCAGCCCATGAGTTTTGCATCCTTGGTGAGGATCTTCCATAGGCCTGGAAGAAAGGACTTTCCAGAGCAGTATTCCTGAGCCATCAGGCCAGGGACAGCTAGACACATTGGTCTGTCAAAGGAGGTGTTTAGAACTAGACCCAGATATCTCAGGTGATGAGGCGAATCCAGTGGGGATTTCTGATGGTTCAGAGTCCAGCCAAACTTCCACAAGGTCAGGAGGGCCATGGCAATACTAGCTTCTAGAAGCTGTGCTGACTATTCCCTCAGCAGGAAATCGTCTAGATATCATACAGCAGGAATTTTCACAGCGCAGTTAAGCTAGCAAAAGAGACAGCACCTTGGTGAATGCCAGAGGCGAAGAAGATAGGCCAAATGGCAAAACTGGAAATACAGAGGACCCACAGCAAAGTGTATGATTCGATGATGAGCTGTAAAAATGGGGGCATGCAGATACCTGTCCTTGGTGTCAACAGAGACCAGAAAGTCTCCCTTGATGAAGAGAAGCTAGGAGGGACCTAGTGAATTACAGAATTTCTGAGCCAGAATGAAAACATTTAGGGCCTTGAAATCCAAGATGAGGTGGGAGTCCCCTTTTGTTTTGGAAAAATTTACAAGTTAAAGTAAAACACCATTCTGCAACAGGGAAAAGGGTACAAAGTGCCAATTTCTGCAGTCGCATCGGGTACAGAAGTTCACAGCAGTGAAGTTATGGCAGATGCATATAATACATTGGCAGAAGGTGAGTCAGTGCAGTGGCAGCTGGTACCAAAGTGTGTGTGGCAGTGGATGCAGAAGTGAGTGTTGGTGTATGCGCAGTGAGCGCAGAACATAAAAAGGAGTAAAATTATTTTAAAAAGCTTATAATAGCAGAAAATAATGGGGGAGGAAAAGATGCACTTAAAGTTCAGACTAATGCCACTGTTCCACAAACTTACTTTATATCTTCCTTTTCAGCAGCACATTTTGGTGGAACAATATCAGAGTCTCCTGGTTGAAGCTGGGGTGACTCCAAGGAAGAATTTGCCTGGACAGGACAAGCAATGTCTTCTTTTGTGGGAGAGCTTGTTATTGAGAACTCAGATTCTTCACTTTCAAGCTAAAAGACAAAAATACAATTTCTGTGTAAACTTTACAGTTATTAAAGCTGGTTAAGTCACTGGAATTTCCACAATTTCATAGCAAACAAGCGGACTGTTAAAAGATAATATATATGCCTAACGTGAACACACATTTCCACATTATTATATGAGCATGCCTTGGCTTCAGGAACATACTGTAAGCTGGTAGTTACAGAAGAGAAGCCAAGTATTTTCAATCTGACCATGACATTGGTCACTGCCCTCGTATGTAATGTAAAAAAACAGTGACAGAAAGGTTTTAGAATCCATGCAGCTGGATCAATGGGTAAGTCTGTTAATGTATGTCCTGAAAAGCTTAACTTAAGTGCCTAAATGCATTATGTAAACTGAAGCAGCCATTTATTATAACATTGAATTTCTAGAACTTTTAGAACATTAACACTACACCTTGTTACGAGCAACTGCAAGTTTCTGAAAATGAAACTAAGCTCAATAAGCAATGCATCCAAATTACTATATGGAGTTTCAAATATATGCCATTTTTAGAGTGGCACACCAAAATAAGTATTAGGAAGATCATTTTACCCAAGCTTTGGTTCTTCTCTGCAATTAAAGCTAAAAAGATTCATTTTGATTTACCTGTTTATGCTATATCTTGGAGTACAGTATAGGACACAGACTGGATATTCATGGACCCTGGGTTATTGGCTGTTACCTTCAGGTGATTGGATAATGGCAAAGCTCTTGGACACGTATCCCTAGAACCCTAACCCTCTCTGTGAGACCTGCTTTTTCTAAAAAAGCAATGCACAGTAACACGGGACGATAGGGGAGGGTGGCATGTGTCCTGTACTCTACTCCAATATATGGAATGGAATTGACAGGCAAGTCAAAATACCTTTTAATATACAGAATAAACTTGCACTAATTTTGCTGCTTCAATTTAAATACATCCAAGCAGTTAGGTAAAATGACCCCCCCCCCCCCCCCCCCTCAGAAAATAAATAAAAATATGTACTGTATGAAAATACCCAGCACTATATGCTCCCTCAAAATACCATATACCTTACGTGCATCAAATACTAATAAAATAAATACTATTAAATGGGAAAAATTATTTTGTGTTCACCACATCCTTGTGACAAACAAGCTTTCTGCCACCATTATATAATATTACAGTCCAAAATTTTACTGTGTACATAGGGGAGAGTGAAATAATTGAATTTCCAAGTAGAAAAGCAGTTTGGCTATACCATTAAGAAGGGTGCTGTACAGATCATATTTATTTTGGGATGTCTTCAGTGTGATGCATATTATATAAGAAAGACTCTTAGAACCCTGTGGAAAAGGACTTAAGCGTTAATACAAATGTTGAATTTGGGTAATTTGCACTGTTAAAGACACTTTATTTTACTGCATAGAGTTACATCGGAGGACTTCTTTGTACAAGTGTTGGCTCATTTACATATAAACTCCAGAGGAGAAGATTACAATATGGATCTGTTAAAATTGGAACATAGATGGATATATAATTTAGGAAATGCATCACCAGGCCCAAATGAAAAAAAGGAATTTTGACTTACCGGTCAATTCAATCTCTTGAAGTACAGTACAGGACACAGGCAACGTATTCATACACCACAGGTTATAGGCTCGTACCTCAGGTGATTTGACACTGGCAAGCTTTTCAGAACACGCACCCCACAAACCCCAGGAACACCAATCTTATAACCCTACCCCCACTACATGAGTTCTCAGTTTTGTATAAAAACAAGGTTAGGGAGAGTGGCTCGTACTGTATTTCAAGACATAGAATTTACAGGTAAGTGAAAATCACTTGTGTAGAAACAGAACGAAACTCTGGATAGCCGCACTCCGGATTGTGTAAAAATTAGATGCCTTTATTTCTTCAAAATGCAAGTGCAAAACTTCATTGAACAAAACGTCACAGCAAAAAGGGAACAAAAAAGGATTTTTGAATAAAATAGCTAACGCGTTTCACGCTACAAACAGCGCTTACTCATAGCTAGTGATAGTGAAAATCACTATCTTAAATCATACAGTACAGACACCAACAACTTTTTCATACACCTTGGGAAGTCCCAAAGCAGTGAACAAAGTTCCTGATCTGCTGTGCAATAGTGCATTTTGAAGAAAAGTGCCCCTTGCGAGGTCCTGAGAAAAGAGCACACACAGGGTTTACCTAATGGAAGTAGTAGCTTTTGGGTACACTCTAATGGTTCTATGTCCAGTCATTGTAGAGAGCATTCCTTTGAATGCTTCGGAGCAGGGCACAAGGATTGTAAAACAATGTCTTCTTTGAGATGGAACACTGAAATCTTCTTTAAAAGAAAGGGTGGCATTGGGTATAAGACAACTTTACTGCTGTAATGGCTTACACACCTTACAGATGCAATGACTACCATAAAGGCTATTTTTCTGGCAAGAATCCCCAAGGGAATGCCCCTGATGTACATTTTTGCAGGGCAAAGAGAACCAAACTAAGGGGTGTTAAGGATACACAGATACACAGGGTGCTATAGGGTGGGCCTAACATGAGAAACCTTGAACAATATATATTTATATTTATTTTTTGTTTGTTTTTTATTTGCACAAGAGAGTGCGAATCTAAGGGCCAGTAAAGCCAATACGCGTCCTTTTAGGCCCCTTTCACACCTGCGGACCATTCAGATCCGTCTGTCAGTTTTTCAGGCGGATCTGAACGGGAGCTCCATGTACCTCTATGGAACGTCAGATGTCAGCGGAGACATGTCCGCTGACATCCGATCAGCACCGATCCGATCCTCTCCGCTAAAACCAGACGGATACAAACCCTATTTTTCATCCGTCTGGTGGATTGAATGAAAACGGACAGACAGTCTGTAATCATCTGATCCCCCATAGGGGAGAGCGGGGCTTGGACAGGTCCGTCCCTGCACAGAGTGCAGAGGTGGACTTGTCATCCGCTGCCTCAGCGGGGATCAACTGAGCGATCCCCACTGAGCTATTTACTTGCTCAATGGGGACAGCCCCGTGTGAAAGGGGCCTTAGGGTTATAGGAGCTAGATTCTGGTCAAGACTTGTTTGTAGGACTAAAGGCTGCATTCACAGAAGATTGGACATCCACCTGGTAAATTATTTAGATTGATGTGGACATTCCGTATTAACTATCCAATCTAAGCGGTATTTCAGCCTGAAATAATAGTATCTTATTACCATTCAGGCTAGTTGATCATTATTTTGCCTGCTTATCCTATCCCCTCCTCTTAGCTTGCTGTAGACTACTGGATAACCGTATAGTGACTAATTGGGAATTTTTGAATCATGCTCACCAAGATTATATATAATTAAGATATTCAATCAATGGTTACAGTAGTCCATAGAAATTGGTCCGGACCTGTGTTGTTTTGTGTATTGTTGTAAATGTTATCTATGTGTGTCCTGTGAGTTATATTTGTCTGTGGCAAATTCAGTGTCTATTTGTATAAACTATCTTTATGAATTGCACTTGTTTTTAATTAAATTAATTAAATATTTATGGTAAATTATTGAATATAATATCCATAACAATAAATAAAATATAGTAACTACATTGATCTACTTTATATTGAACTATTTATTGGTGCCTATAGTATCCTCTTTACAGTCCGGGTCTGTCGATCTGCAACCCCTTCCTTTTTCCTATATGCTAATTGGTTACGGCGTCAACACCTTAATAAGGATGAATGATTCAATTTTTGGTCCAATATAGTGACCTAGTACTAGTGGGTAACCTTGCATTCCTTTTCCCTTTCCTTAAATTTTGTTACAAGAACTAGAGGATCCCTGGTTCTTGATACAGAGGTAATTTGTTGTATCTAGGAGCAGGGATCCTCAAACTACGGCCCTCCAGCTGTTGTGGAACTACATATGCCATGAGGCATTGTAAAACTCTGACATTCACAGACATGACTAGGCATGATGGGAATTGTAGTTCTGGAACAACTGGAGGGCCATAGTTTGAAGATCCCCTGATCTAGAGGCTATAATGTCCACATCCTGAGTCCCCCATTTTTGACATATCAGACTGAACACATCTGAAAGAAGAGGCCATTCCCTTTGGTGCAAGCAGTGACGGCTCCGATAATCTTACTGCCAATTGTCCACTCCTGGGGTGTGGACCACAGAAATCCCTGTCAATGAAAGAATCTGGTTTGCTTCATTCAAGGCAGCCAAGCTTCTTGCATGCCCTGGTTGATTGATGTACAGTATGCCACTGTGGTGTGCACACAAATTGGATGCCTCTTTAGAAGAGGATCCAGTGTCGGATGGATAACCTGACTACTCAGAACTCCAAGATAATGACAGAGTTTGGTTTCCACTCCTGACCATGCTTTCTAAACTGTCAAAGATTGGAATACCCCTCCCCAGTCTGACAGACTTCTGTTTATTGCAAGAACTTTTTAAATTGTAAGGTGGTTGTAAAGGAACAAGTCTTTTTACTTTAATGCATTCTATGCATTAAAGTATAACTAAAGACAAAAGGTTTTTTTAAGTTTTGGATAGAGTGGAGAGGGATTAGAATGATTGTCAGTTTTTATTGGCGTCTGTGTCCCCATCAATAGGAGTGTCACCCTCTTGATTTGTACTGTTTATCATTGTAAAAGAAAATCCCAAATTTGGGCAAATAACATATTTTGGGTTGTCCCCAGAAAAGTAATAGAGGGGAAAACCCCCAATGGGGACACACATTCTGATGACCAGGGGGTCCCCAAGGAATTCCCCTAAAAAGGAGGTCAACTCAGATCTTTTTTTTTGTTCCCTGCAAAGTAAAGGCATAATGTGCTAGTATGGATCTTCTTTTAGCACATTATGTGACACTTGCCTGCAAACGAAGCCCGTGTCATCCCCGCTGGAGGCTGCATCCATCTTCACCAGTCTTCCTTCCAGGTCTGCGGACTCCGGGTCTGTGACTGGCCCAAGCTGCATGACGTCACTCCCGCAAATGCATGTGGGAGCCAACGGACACGGCACATGCTTCTAAAGAAATGGCACGGGAGGACGTTTCTTCAGAGCTCATGCGCCAATGACATCTGCGCAGTATACAGTAAATATCTCCTAAACTGCAAACGTTTAGGAGATATTTACAGTACCTATAGGGAAGACTTTTAGGCTTACCTATAGGTACAAAGTATACAGGGGAGTTTATTTACTACATTTTATTTAGTGACAGGAGCTTTGACTGGCATTCAGAGAGCTTTAAAAAACCCTTTAGGGCTCATTTACACTTGCTTTGGCCTCAACACAAATTTAAGTACCTAACGCTTCAACATGCTTTTGTGATGTGTTTTTGATGCTTCAGTGGTGCTTCGATCAGGCTTTGGTGGTTTAGTGACAGGAGCTTTGACTGGCGTTCAGAGAGTTTTAACAAAGCCTGTCTGAAGTCTCGTTTTGAAGCAAGTGTAAACTAGCCCTTACAGACCATACCCACAGTGTGGGGTTTCGATACGGATCCCAAGATTTTACAGAGGTCACACTGATCCGTATACACTATACACATTTTAAGACTGAGGTTTTCATTGAAGACTTAAGAAAATAATAAAGAAAAATAAACTAGTGAAGCTGATTTCTCTGAGGAGATGAGGTTCATCGCTTTCAGACACTTTTTAGCAACAAATGGAGAACTCACATAGTGGGGAAGGATTATAGGGAAGCCGTGACCTCAATAGTTTGCCAGTGTGCCAAATACCTAAAAGCACAAGCCTATAACCCATAGTGTATGAATACGTTGCCTGTGTTCTGTAATGGATGATTAAGAGAAATATCAGCCCCTTTTTCATAAAAAAAAAAGTATTTGTTTTTAGGTTTAAAGAGTTAAAAACTAGAACAAGGTATTAGGGCAGTTTTAAACCAATGACAAAGAGTTTACTTACATTTTGAGTTATACTTTTGTCCTTCTGATGGCTTGGTGATGAAGAATTATCAGCAGGAAGATCATTTCTTTCCTCTGTAATATCCTCTCTCTCCGATATCAAAACGTTCTCCTGTCTGGGTAATGCCCGCGCTGGTAGGTTTGGTCGTGGCCTCTGGAATCTACTTCTTGCGAGAGTTGGAGGTCTAGACAATTCTTTCTGTGACTCAGTAGATCCTTCAGCCCTAGGATAAAAGGTATTGAATGAATGAATGACTTGTATAGTGCTACCTATGCAAACCGAATCGCCTCAGGCTTTTTGCCACCAGTGTCCATCTGCAGTATAGTAAAGTATATGCGGTATATGATAAGTAAAATGCAATTAACAACTCTGGCCTAATAAAAAAGAAAAATACTTTAAAATGAGAAGATGATACAATCAATTAAAGTGTAACTTCACTCTCTCAATCACCATTAACTATGTTTAATCTTCATGTTACTAGCATTAGTAAATAGATAGGAATCTATTTCTTATTTGCTTGTTTTAAACTTTTTATTTATTATTTCTTTCTAGTTACTTTCCGGTTCCAAGGCCTAGGAAATTATGTCATACCTCCCAGAAGTCTTCTGGAGGAGGGATTTTCTCAGCTAAGCACACCCTTCTGCCTGTGTAACGACATATTCCAATTTCTATACTATTTCTATTTTCTATTTCTATACTATTTTCAAAGTGATCGCTCAACAAAATAAAGCATGGAGACATGGATGTATGGGGGAGTTTGCAATGAATATCAAAAATGAAATAAGTAGCGTTGTCGGTTTGTGGTGCTCAGATGCAGTGAATACCTGTTTTCCTTCAACACAATAAATCTAAGAAACACCCAGAACAGCTGTGTCTATGCCCACTGCTATCACTGCTTTTTATCAAAAATGCTATTACACAGCATAATAGAAAAAAAAAATCCCCAATTCCACCTTAAAAGGAAAACTTTTTCCCCATTTCATGCATCTTCTATGACCCGAAAAGAGGCCATACACAGATGTGAACATTTTGAAGTCTTCCACATGTGCCTAGTTGCTCCAGAAACCTGGTCCAATTGAACAGTAAAAGTGTTCCTCATTTTAAAACATTAAAGTGGTAGTAAACACTTGCTGATCTGATCAGTCACACGCCTCCTGTATTGGGGTGCCGACATTTTGAATGAAGGAGTGAGGGAGACACCTCTGGACAGCAGCACTGTTAGTCTGGGGGAAGTGTAGTATTAGATGCACTAGTAAATTGAGATACACTAACAAATTGAAGCCCAACTCCAGCTCAGTTTTAAGCAGTTACAGCAATTTTATTCCTTTTGCAAAGGTTTCCCATAAATAAATAAAACCTGATCATTGTAAGCACCCGTCAGGGGTAAATAATTTGCCGCAGCCCTCTAACCACTGCATCTGCTGGACAGCTTGTTCTGTTGAAAAACAGACTTACTGGCTATATCAGGTGAAAAATCATAAAAACGAAAACTAATGCAGCCATCACATCCAATAATTGGTGAGTGCAATATAATATAGGTTTGCTTTTGGGTTTAATACTGCTTTAAACTTTACAAATAAACCCTTTTAAACCTATTATGGAGTTTGAGTATTTAGACTACTGTACACACTTACTCAGTTCCTGTGTGACTATCCTTATCCATGTCTTCGTCAAGAGGTGCTTCTTTAGGACTGTCAGAAGTCTACAAAATCAAATATACAAAATATTCAACAGAAAAGAAAGGATAAATAGAACTAATACATACCATAAAACAATGTATACCCAGAGAGCAAAGCGTTGGAGTTTTAAGGTGCAGAAAAATCAAAGTCAAATTTACAAAAAATATATAAAAATGTTTTATATATTTTTTGTAAATTTGATTTTGATTGATTTTTCTGCACCTTAACCACTTCAGCCCCGGAACGATTTACCCTCTTCCTGACCAGAGCACTTTTTTGCGATTTGGCACTGCATCGCTTTAACTGGCAATTGCGCAGTCGTGCGACATTGCTCTAAAACAAAATTGACTTCCTTTTTTTCCCCCACAAATAGATATTTCTTTTGGTGGTATTTTATCACCTCTGTGGTTTTTATTTTGTACGCTATAAACAAAAAAATAAATAAATAAAAAGCATTATTTTTTACTTTTTGCTATAATAAATATTCCCCCCCCCAAAAAAAATAATAAATAAATTATATATATATTTTTTTTTTCCTCAGTTTAGGCAGATACATATTCTACATATTTTTGGTAAAAAAAAAAAAAATCGCAATAAGCATTTATTGGTTTGCGTAAAAGTTATAGCATCTACAAAATAGGGGATAGTTTTATGGCATTTTTAGAAAAAAAATTATTTTTTTTAACTAGTAATGGCGGCGATCTGTGATTTTTATCGTGACTGACATTATGGTGGACAGATCGGACAATTTTGACACTTTTTTGGGACCATTGTCATTTTTACAGCGATCAGTGCTATAAGATTGCACTGTTTACTATAAAAATTACACTAGCGGTGAAGGGTTTAACCACTAGGGGGCCAGGGAGGGGTTAAGTGTGTCCTGGGGAGTGATTCTAAATGTTAGGGGGCATGGCTACGAATGACACTTCACTGATCTCTGCTCACAATCACAGGGAGCTATGATCAGTGACACTGTCACAAGGCAGAACGGGGAGATGCTTGTTTACATTAGTATCTCCCCATTCTTCAGCTCCGTGAGACGATCGTGGGTATCCACATGGCGATCAAGTCCATCCGTGGGACCCGCGATCCTACTCACAGAGCTGCCGGCAGCGTGCACATGACCACACGGGGGCAAATTTAAAAGGGACGTACCTGTACGCCCATTTGCCCAGCCGTGCCATTCTGCCGACGTATATGTAAATGCATCCATAGGCAAGTGGTTAAAACTCCAATCCTTTGCTCTCTGGGTATAAATTGTTTTGTCGTATTTAAAGCAGGTGGTGCATTTATTAAAGTCTCCCAGATCCAATACTAATTTAATACACATCATACTTATCCGAATCATGCCCATCCCCTATTTCAGCAATAAGTCCCAAATGCAGCATAGATTAAGCATTGGAGTAAAATCTTTTTCCCTGTGCCATCATTTAGTTAAGACCTTTCCGACAGCTACTGATATATATTATGTTCTTGGTGCAGTGAATACCCCTTTCTTCAAAAGCTGTCATTCAGTAACCACAAGTAAAAAATAAATGCTCAGGGGCCCCCATTTAGGCTGACACAGTCCGCTGAATTGGACTGGATACATAGAGAGAAATCATGGATTTTTCTTAGGCACCAATATATTGAAAGACTATAATTTTTATTAAAACACATTTACAAAATATCTTAAAAGCATATACAAATTGAATACAGACTTTTATAAACAATAATCAACACAACCAAGTCTAACAGCTGTATTGGGGTCAGTAAATCTAACATCTACTGGGAATATCCCTTAGTAGAGGGGAGGCAGAACAGCGTTTTGGAGATGCAAGCTCTGCATGTTTCGCGATACGTTTCTTCAGGAGCTTATCAATATTTTACACATGGGTAAGTATGTAACAGACACCTCTTTCATCAGACTCATACTATCCAGCCAGCAGCTTTGTTCCAGTGACACAGAAAGGATTGCCCCGAGACACTTGTACCTATGCATATTCAAGATCACTGATCACTATAGCTTATAAATACTACTATTAAACCATCCAGAACTGTATCTCTATAATTACCATTATTGGGCATGAATAACTGATACATGCTCATTATTTGAGATTAAACATCACAATTGTGCAAGCTTATTACAAGCCATTGTTAGTATCCACCTCTTGTGTGTCTGCTGGACTGCTAATACTGAGGAACCAATCCTTGGGCTGCTAGACATATACATACTTACCCATGTGTAAAATATTGCTAAGCTCTGGAAGAAGCATTGCTTCGCGAAACATGCAGAGCTCGCATCTGCAAAACACTATTCTGCTTCCACTCTGCTAAGGGATATTCCCAGTGGTTGTAACATTTACTGACCCTGGCCCAGCCGTTAAGAGTTGGTTGTGTTCATTATTGTTTGTAAAAGTCTGTATTCCATTTTTATATGCTTTTAAGATAATTTGTAAATGTGTTATAATAAAATATTTTTTTTTATATTGGTGCCTAAAAAATCCATGATTTCTCTTTATGTATCCAATCTCAGTTAATACAATGTGGCCCTTTTTACCACTGTCTATATACCCACAGTTCTATCCTGTGGTGGTGTATTACTAGTCTATTCATTGAATTGGATCCCACTGACTAGTGAGGGTGCAGACTGGGGAAGATTGGTCCAGACCCAAAGCACGCTGTAGAAATGGGAAGCGACAGCACACCTAGTGTTTAGCAGGTAAAAGCAACCACGGTTCGATTTAAGTCAAGTCCAAGCCCCAACATGTTTCACCCCGCCCCCTGGGCTTAATCATGGAAGTCAGCAGGGCAAAACATATTGGGAGTGTGGCCTGGATGAATGGAACGGAGGATGCTTTTACCTGCTAACCACTCGGGCCGCGGCAGCCGGGCTATCTTCCGATTTCTACAGCACAGAAAAAATTAACTTTCAGCCCAATTTAATATAACCACAGCAAGGTGAATGTGAACGTTTACAATAATTTTACATACTTCTTTTTGTAAAGATTTGGTTATTGGTTGAAAGCAGTATAGGCTTCACTGAAGAGATGAGTTTTCAGGGATCACCTAAAAGTGGACAGCGTAGGAGATAGCCAGACAGATCAGGGTAGGGAGTTCCAGAGGATGGGAGAGGCTCTGGGGAAGTCCTGGAGACAAGCATGGGAGGAGGAACCAAGGGAGCTAGAGAGCAGGAGTTCTCGATGAAGGTCATGATGTAGCTTGGGGCAGAGTGGCAAATGGCTTTGTATGTTATTGTTAGTGCTTTGAATTCTACTAGTTGGGCAATGGGAAGCCAGTGGAGGGATTTGCAGAGAGGGGTGGCGGACAATGAATGGATGGTAAGGTAGAGGAGTCTGGCAGCAACATTTGATAGCCGGAAGAGGGGGGCAGCCTGCAAAGAGGTGGGCCAATGAGGAGGGAGTTGCAATAGTCAAGGCTAGAGATGACAAGGACGTGAATCAGTTGCTTAGTGGTATTGGAGATATTATAGAGGTGAAGTCTGCAAGATTTGGACAGTGATTGGATTTGGGGCTGAAAGGACAGGCCAGAGTCCAAGATTACACCTAGTACCCTGGCATGAAGTGAGGGGCTGACGATTGTAATATTGATCTTGGAGGAGGCACGGGCCGGAGGAAATATTATGAGCTTAGTTTTAGAAAGATTAAAGTTATAGGAAGTGGTGTGACATCCGTGCAGATGTCAGTTTGTAATGTGAGAGAAGACTGAAGAAGTGAGATGAGGAGAAGATATAGATTTGCGTGTCGTCAGCATACAAGTCATCGGCCCTGGATGCAGGCTGCCTGTGTGTCGGGCCGATTTTCCCATTGCCATTTAATGGGGCTGCCTCCCACAGCTAATCTCCGTAAATCCCCACAGAGTTTTGCATGTGATCACTGTATAGTTGTCAGAGATGTCTATGCCAATAAATTCTTGATAATAATTAAGATTAGATAAGATCCATATCCAGAAAAAGTAAAACATTCTCCCTTGTAGTGGGCGGGGCTGTGCCTGCACTGCAAAGTGTTAAATGCTGGTTTCTGTCTAGTGGATGGCAAAAGCACTTCTACTTACCCAATCCTTTACAGCCCTGGCACACAGCACGCCCCCCTCCCCCACACTCCGGTGATGTATGGTTTCTCAGTGGGCCCTGCATTGGTCTTAATGATATCAGAGAACCTTCCATCATGGGAATGCAAGGGAATGGGGCTGCAAGGAGCAGCCTAGCAGCACAGAGAAGCCAGCTGAAGGTCATCAGGTAAGTAAAATTGCATTTCCCAGTCCCCCGGACAGATACGAGCGTAGAACTCATACAGCGCAGGTGCAGCCACACTGTAAAGTTAGATTTTTTTTTTTACGTCTGGGGTTCAGGTATAATTTACTACATGAGTTAACATACCAAGTGGCAACTAGTTTCAAAGACAGAATCCTCCTGACTGGTCTCCATCAGAACATTGTCAAAGGAGCCAGTTTGATCCGCCAATGTCTGCGAGCCGGGTATCACGCTCAAACTTTCCTGTAAACTAAATACAAAAGAAAAATAAAATACAAACACCTGCTAGAATTTTTCAACTGCTCAGTTATGTCTGTCAAAACAGGCCTGTGTAGTGCAGTGTAGATCTTCTGCCAATCAAATGCGTTTTAATCCTCTATTTTTCTCTTATAAGTGATATTTGTTTCCATGTCAATTTTAGCACTTGTTCACAGGTGTCCACTCCTCAGTAGATCACTATCCCTTGTAAATACAGTTGGTTTAAAAAGTATTTGCCCCCTTTCAGATTTTTTATTTTTATGCATATTTGTCACACTTAAATGCCTCAGATAATCAAACAAATTTTATCATTACACATAAAGATAAGAGTAAATACAAAATGCAGTTTTTGAATGATGGTTTCATTTATTAAGGCAAAAAGCTGTCCAAACCTGCCTAGCTTTATGTGAAAAGGTAATTGCCCCCTAAACCTAATAACTGGTTGTGCCACCCTTGGCGGCAACAACTGCAATCAAGTGTTTGCAATAACTGGCAATGAGTCTTTCACATTGTTGTGGAGCAATTTTGGCCCACTCTTCTTTGCAGAATTGTTTTAATTCAGCCACATTGGAGGGTTTTCCAGCATAAACGGCCTGTGTAAGGTCATGATACAGCATTTCAATTGGATTTAAGTCCAGGCTTTGACTAGGCCACTCCAAAACCTAAATTTTGCTTTGTTTGAACCATTTGGAGGTGGACTTGCTGTTGTGTTTTGGATCATTGTCCTGCTGCATAACCAAAGTAAACTTGAGCTTGATGTCACAAACTGATGGCCGGACATTCTCTTTTAGGATTTTCTGGTAGAGCTCAGAATTCATGGTCCCATTATGGTCATCCAGGTCCTGAAGCTGCAAAACAGTCTCAGACCATCACGTTACTACCATGTGTGACTGTTGGTATGATGTTCTTGTTATGAAATGCTGTATTAGTTTTATGCCAGATGTAATGGGACGCACATCTTCCAAAAAGTTACATTTTTGTCTCATCAGTCCACAGAATATTTGCCTAAAAGTCTTGGGGATAATCAAGATTTTTTTTGGTAAATGTGAGATGAGCCTTTGTGTTCTTTTTGGTCAGCAGTGGCTTTGGCCTTGGAACTCTCCCATGGATGCCATTTTTGCCCAGTCTCTTTCTTATCATTGAATCATGAACACTGATATTACCTGAGACAAGTGAGGCCTGCAGTTCTTTAGATGTTGTTCTGGGTTCTTTTATGACCTCATAGATGATTTGTCGTCAAGCTCTTGGAGTTATTTTTGCAGGCCGGCCACTCCTGGGAAGGTTCACCACTGTTCAAAGTTATCTTCATCTGTGGATAATGGCTCTCCCCGTGGTTCACTGGAGCTCCAAAGCCTTAGAAATGGCCCTGAAAACCTTCCTAGACCGATAAATGTACATTATTTTGTTTCTAATCTGTTCTTGAACTTTTTTAGATTGTGGCATGATGTGTGGCTTTTTGTGATCTGTTTGCGCGCTTGACTTTGTCAGACAGCTTCTATTTATGCAATTTCTTGATTCAACAGGTCTGGCCGTAATCAGGCCTGGGTGTGGCAAGTGAAATTTAACTCAGCTTTCCAAAAAAATGTGGTTAATCACAGTTAATTCACAATTCAGCATGGGAGGGGGCAACTACTTTTTCACATAGGGCCAGGCAGGTTTGAAGCTTTTTTACCTTAAAGGGGTTTGGTACCTAAAAATTAAACTTCATATTATTAAAATCACAAGATAGAATACTTACCTAAATGAACCCTGAAAAAAAAATATTCTTTACTTACCTTTTATTTCAGATGTTTCTGCTGACTTCCTGGTTGTCCTCCCGTGGGAGTAGGCGTGGTTATCGTCCTCGCAATGGTCCCTGGGAAATTTCCCAAGAATCCATGGGGGGACAATGAAATTGCGAAATCTCGTGAGATTTCGTTAGGATGCCGGTCACGTGACGAGGCCGTGTCCGAATTTGCCATTTTTAAAGTGGGCAGGCAGCTGTATCTGCCATTACCACCATTGCACACTGAGCATGTGCGAGATGGAGTGGAGCATGCTGGGAGCCGAGCGTCATCGATATACAGGAAGTAAATGCCTGTGGGCTTCAGACGCCCACACTTAAAATGGAAAATGCCAGAGCATTTTTTTAAAAGTCATCCCGAGGAAAAGAATCGTCGAGCCGGGGGTCAAAAAAACGCCGGACGTGGATGCTAAGCGAAGGTAGCAGTCGCCCACCTGTAACACAGGTAAGAAAAAAAAAAAAAAAGAGCGGAATCCCGCTTTAATAAATTAAATTATAATTTAAAAACTGCATTTTGGATTTACTCGGGTTATCTTTGTGTAATATTAAAATTTGTTTGATGATCTGAATCATTTAAGTGTGAGAAATATGCAACAAAATAGAAAATCAGGAAGGGGGCAAATATTTATTCACCCAACTGTACACAGCAATCCAATACATTTGGCGGCAATCGTTCACGTGCCTTGTCACACACAAACATGGCTTTGGAGGCAGAGCTCACTGGGCCCTGTGGGGATATAAATTGAGGGCTAGTCATGGCTGGGATCTGTTTTTCACTTCCTATTTCCTTTTTCACTCACACGCAGCAGTTTCAATTCATTCAAGATGAGTCCACACTCCTTGATGGATGCCAATCATCCACTCCCTTCACATTTGAGCACTTAACTTCAGCATGGTCTGCCATATATATTGTCTCACACACCATTATGTTCACTCATGCACACACCATTACACATTCATCAAATTTATTTCACTGAACATTGGTTCATCATATGGTATATATATTTTTTTCATTACATTGTATACTTCATGGTTACTCTGTTGGTATAGAACCATATATTCATATCTTAGCTGACATATACAATGGACTTGGATACATGCTACGTCATTTTTTTATTTACACATTTTATTTATTATTTTTATTTTTTCTCTGTTGGCCCCTAGATTCTAAGCCCATACCATTATTGAACCAGATTGGTTCATGCATATACATACTTATATCATATACTACTTTACTCCTATGCTGTTTTAAACTGCATCTATTGATACATATGCATTTATGTTTCAGTTAACATTAATGGATACTGGGAGATCTTTGGTGACACACACACACACACACACACACACACACACACACACACACACACACACACACACACACACACCCCAGCCATGTCGGCCCCCTGTTTGTGCTCTATTGGGTTGGTTTTTCCTCTGCCTCCTCAGTTCCTGAGCCAGATGCTCATTACTGCCGCTTCTGGCTATTCAGTATTTGGTGGTCTGATCCAGCCTCTGGTGAGTATAGGGCCATGCATTTTGGACCCTCTTGGCCAATTGTCACAATACCATCTCTGTGTTGATATGTATTTGGTTCATTATGCCCCCTACAGATATACTACACACGCATCGATCCCTGATGAAGCGAGCATGGTCTTGCGAAACACGTTGAAACACTTTTCATGCCTGTGTACTTTGCAATTTACATTTTATACCATGATACGTGTAATGACATTTTTTACTCTATGTATCATATCGGTGGCTTGGCTATGATACATGTTTGTTTGCATGACAATTTTAATAACATTTTGAGACTGCATTTACTCAATTTTTGGCGAACCGCATTCGCCTAATTTAAAGTCCCGGGGCGATTTCCTGTTTTTTGTGTGCATATATTGGGATGGATTTTTTCTTTGTTCTTTTCATAACCTGGTAACCCACTACCCCCTGCCCTCAAAAAGCACTAAAGGAGGAGGGGGGGTTTGCAAACAAGCAGAACTTCTGCTTTAACTAAAGTGTCCTTTGCCTATGCAGAGGCAGAAGCCCCGCAAGGAAAAGAGAACGGAAAACCTCCAGCAGCCTCTCAATACTGTAGCTTAAAAGCTGCAACCATTTGCTCCAAAGCGTTCTATAACCAAGAGATACACCACAGCAGTGGCTGGATCTCTTTTAAAGTAACGTTTACCAATCAAAAGTTTGGCAAAATGTAAGGTCTTAGCCAAAATCGGGTGAGGAGTAGGGCCTGCCAGTAGGAAGAGAGAGAAGCTTCCAATCACTTATTGGTTGGGACCTAAAAGACAAGTGTATTCTCCACTGGTATGGTATTTGCTTTATTAAAGCCCAACTCCAAAAAAAATGTAAAACTTTTTTATTATCTCTACCCTCACTATAAAGGTTAACTCTAGGAACATGAAGAATGAGATGTAATGCTAGTTGCTATCGCCTGTGGGCAGTCCCTTGCAATTCTTTCATACAATGCAGAGCTATTGGAATTTCTAGGAGCAGTATACCGAAGAATCTTGACCGAAGAAATCTAATTTGGAAAGTGGTGCTTCTACACAACAGTGCTGAAAAAAAGATGATGTTCATCTTCCTAGTTTAATAGCAAAAAAATAAAGGCCAGCTATAGACGGTTTGAATCGCTTTCAAACCATGTATGGGTAGGGTGAATGTACCAAAGTTGATCAATCAACCAGTCTGACAGATTTTACATACAGTTATCACTATATGGCTGGTATAGCCACTGGCAAAAATGACGGCAATAATTCTGGCTTCCCCCACTTGTGGTTGAAGGAAAGAAATTAGCTCTGTGTATGTATGGCCTGGCCTTAGGCATGGTGGGCTTTTCTTAGGCTGGCCTTGTTTTTTGTATTCCAGTCTCCAAACACTCGATTCCTTCTCGGTGAATCCCCCACCCCATAAAATGAGGCCTTAAAAGCTTGCTTGGTCTAAACGGATAGAACAAATAGGAATACCCAATTCCTCGCTCCTCCAAAGGCCTGAACTCTCCTCCGCTCCAGCCCATGAATGTGAGCGGGCCCTCAAGAACCTATTTTACAAATGTTGAACCACTACACCAGGGGTGCCCAACCTTTTGAAGAGCGAGGGCCACCTAAGCAACTTGGTAACCGGTCGCGGGCCACAATGAGCGGAGCGGGTGCATGGCAGCCCACTCTACTCTATAGAGCCCACTCTATTTTATTCTTTTTGCGGATCGGTTTGGAGGTAGGCATTTGTAAATGGACACAAGTTCATTTACATCTGCTACTCAGAGGGGAATGGAGGGTCCAATTGGGTCGGACTGACCGTGTGAAAGGCGCTTATGGCTCAGTGCAGGTAACCCTCAGGTGCAGGTACACTGTGATTTTAGTAATAAACGTACTATTAATAACAGTATTCTATTCCATCACAGAGCAGGAGGTTGTGGGCCACATCAGAGGGCTCTGTGGGCCACATGTGGTCCCCGGACCACTGGTTGGGCACCCCTGCACTACACAATGAAGTCCGTGAGTGGGCAGCAGCAACAATGGTTGAGGGGGCGGAAGCTTTGTTCTTTTTGCTGACAGGAGTTTTAATGCAGCTTTAATAAGTGTTTACTTTAAAACATCTTTTAAAAACAGTTACAAATAAAACTATTTGTTGCATCAAGGTCAGCAGAAGTGTCAAAGCTCGCTACCCTTAGACCCCTTTCACACTTGGGTGGGTTTCAGGTGCTTTAGCGCTAGAAATAGCTTCTGCAAAGCACCTGAAAACCGCCTCCCATTCATTACAGTTCGACTTTTCACACTCGGGCGGCGTTTGCGGGATGTTCCGAAAAGTCCTGCAAGCAGCATCTTTGGGGCGGGTTGGGAGCCCTGTATTTACCGCTCCCAAAACGCCCTGCCCATGAATGGGCAGCATTTTCAAAATCGCCTTAAAAGGGATTTGAAAGCGCCACAAAACTGGAGTTTTTTTTGCCCTTTTTTGGGGTTAAAAGTGCCCTGCTAGTGGCTAAAATGAGTGGCGCTTTAGTGAAAAGCAGCCTTAAGGCAAAAATAACTTTGCATCCTACCAATGGCTACAAAAATTACTTCTGTGAAATGACATATGAAACTAACCTGGATATGTCATCAGGCTCTGAAAAGCACTCGCTTTCTTCAGTAAACAGAATCAGTGAGGACTCTTCTGCACATGTAAGAACCTCTGATTGTGTGAAGCTAGGTTCTCCAGATTCAATACACATCAGCGAGTCAGCATCATCTGGGAAAGCAGAACCTGTAGCTATAAAAGAAACATTAAGACAAAAAAAGACATTATTATACATCAATTCAATGTACAAAATACCAGAAACTACAAAAACGAAAGAAACTCAAATTAATAAAAATGACAACATTGCATAACCCCAAGCCAATTTCAGCAAAACCCAAACCCTCTCTGTTGAATTGCTATGAAGGAAAACATGTGAATTGTATATGACTAGTATCAAAAAGCATCCATGAGACATTCCCACCAGCACCTTATGTTAAAAGTTGCTCTATGTTTTATCCTGGCCTTACATTTTTCAACAACTGCATCCTTCTGAAGACTTGACACATCAATGTTACCATCTTCAGTATCTTCTGGCTCCACTTCTTTATCGGTAGACTTTTTTTTACGCGATTTTTTCTTCTTCTCTCGTGCGGTGTTTGGAGCTTCCTGAACATCTTCAAGGTTCTTGTCATTCACTGCCAACTCAGAACCTTTAACTTGGTCAGCAGCTCTTTCTGTATTACCAAGATAGAAATACAACCAGCACAATAAAAAAGGAGCGCAATGAAATGGCTCACTCACATACAGAACAGGTAAAATAAAAGGACATCTTCTGACTAGCATAAAGATTCTTCAATATTGCATTTGAAGTGCCTTGAAAAAATATTCATACCCCTCGAAATGTTCCAAATTTTTTCATGCTGCAAGGGGGGGGGGGGGGGGTGCGTATATACCATAACAATGGAGTTTAAGCATCTACAGCAGGGATATGCAATTAGTGTACCTGCAGCTGTTGCAAAACTACAAGTCCCATCATGCCTCTGCGTGCCATGCTTGTGGCTGTCAGAGTCTTGCTATGCCTCATGGGCCTCTGCAACAGCTGGAGGTCCACTAATTGCATATCCCTGATCTACAGTATCAATTTCTGTACAAGTGGCATCCAACCAGTTGTCCCATATTTTGTGGCATTTAGGTGACAGCCCCTGTGAGTATATAGGACTTTTTTGTATGGTAACGACATATTTACCGCTATTTTTTGTTCATTTAAAGTGGGGGGTAAAGCTCGCTACCACTTCCTTGTGATCAGCCGTCTAGCTGTGAAGAGGGATTCTTGTAGGAAGATATGAAGGAATTTGTCTGCACCTGGATCAGGGAATGGGCCTAATGTAAATGCATTTTATTGGGGTTATGTGATAGACCAACACAAAGTAGCACTTAATTGTAAACTCGAAGGAAGGTTTTCAATTATGTGCCACTTTGTGTTAGTCTATCACATAAAATCCCATAAAATACATTTACGTTTTTGGTTGTAACATGAAAAAAATGTTCAAAGGGTTAACACCAAAATGTCAATGGTTATGAAAACTTTTTCAAGGCACTGTACACTTAGAGACTAAAAACAGAAGAGGTCTACAGTAGAATCCGTAGCTGTTATTTCAAGATCACTAACCAGTTTGTTAGTGGACCTTACTTGGTTTGAAAAACTGTATGTTACATTATCAATAATCCTACAAATATAAAAATGTATCAGTTCTTTGGTGCGTGTGCGAATCTGTGTAGTATATAGAAGACAAACAGAACATGGACTTGAAATAAGCCACATCACAGTAGAACAGGGGTTCTTACTCAAAGTCCAACTCCAGGTTTCATATAACTTTAAAATCATTTGTTTGGGACAAGCTGGTCCAAAAAAACCATTTCCTTCACAAACGCATGTAGCCCATTCGCTCTGTATAAAGTGTAAGTAGCTTCAGCTACATGCAGTATACAACACTTTGTTACGACAGAGGTAGGGGAGGGACTTCCCTTCCTATCCCTGGAACAAAACTGAGTTGGGCCGAGTGCTGCTCAGCCATTCACAGGAAGCCTTGTCTTATAAAACACAAGGCTTCCTCTGATTGGCTGAGGTAGAGATCATGACATTTGCCCACCTCTCCACTTCAGCCAATCAGAAGTCTTGTAGTCACTCCTAAAATATAACATTTCATGTAAATGTCTTGATTTTGTTCCTGAAATGTGATTAAGTCCCCGTGCCACTGCTGGAACACAGGACTGTATATTGTATGCAGCTGAGGCTACATATTCAGTTTATATAGCGCTGACAACGGCCCCCGCATGTATGCTTAACAGATTAAAAGCTTAAATGAATCCTGGAGTTTGGCTTTAAGCTCAAATTCTTAAGACTTTAGAGAAAAAAAAATAAACAGACCACACATTTGTGAAGGTTCTCATTTATCCAAGTCATGGTATAACTACTAGTAGGAGTAAGTTAATTTCAATTGGAATTGTTCTGTAATGTTGCAGACATTCTGCAACATGTCCAAGTCGCTTCCTCAGCTCACGAATGTCAAGAACATGACCCAGTATTTCTGGACACACAGGCAACTCCATCACTTTAATAAAATCGATATGGTACATATCAAGACAGATGCTGATCGTCAAACAACATGATGGAAGGTGTGAAGGCTTGTGTTCTACTTTTATAATGCAATCATCATGGTGCCATAAAATTGGTTCCTGATGCTCATCTGCACTAAGGAATTTTCTTTGATAAGTACCAAAATATCTTTAACATTACAAGTCCAGATGAATGTGATTACTACCATCTATAGAGTGTATTATAGTCTATGGCTTCAGCAGCCTTAGCAGAGTAAGAAAACAGAAGTGGGTCCGTAGCCTCTCTGGCACAAATTCTGCACTCCAATCTGTTTTGGTTAGTTCACCAAGATACCTCTACTTGGCCTATGGTTGGGAGATGAACTTGGTGAAATTGAGTGAGGCTCTTTTTATTCAAAAGAAAAAAAAATTAAGCGTTAGGCCGCGTACACACGCGGGGACTGTTCGCTCAACTTTGTCCGTCAAACAGTTTCAGCGGACAGTCCGCTCAAAATTAGCATGGACGGACTTGCCCACACACGACGAACGAACAGTCCGCTGAAACCGTGAACGGCACGTACGACGGGACTAGAAAACGACGTCCTATACACTGCAATGCAAACTTCGGCGTGTAAATCCTTTCTGAGCATGCGCGGAACTTAGTTTAACGAACAAGCCTACACACGAGGGAACTGTTCGCTGAAACAAAGTTTCAGCGGACAGTTTTTCGGAATTTCCGAAAAACTTTGTTCAGCAGACTGTCCGCTAAAACTGTCCGCTGAAAGCCCACACACGAGCGGACTGTCCGTCGAAACACTGTTCAGCGGACAAAGTTGAGCGAACAGTCCCCGCGTGTGTACGCGGCCTTAGACGGGGTTATTGCTATCACTTCCGGTTCCTTGCTTACATCACGTCTGGGTTAATTCCAGGTTTTGAAGCACACACCACCCTGGCAAGAGTGGAAGAGGCGCCATTCCACCCCATACAAGCCAAGACTGCTTATATTGGTGCCTTGTTGTGGCACATACAGATGTGAGTCCATTATTGACCTTTATGTGATGCAATTAGATTTAGAATAAATACTACACTATATTAGCGTTTCTCTTGGCAGCTGCTTACTTACACTTTGGGGGGGAGGGAAGCCAATGAACTACCCAGGCTATCCAGAAGAGCAGTGGCATACCTATGCTATGGGGGCTCAGAACCAAAAGGTGTTGCTTGACTTTCCTGTAAAAAAGAGGCCAAAAAGATTTCACATTGCACTCTTCACTTATGTGGTGACACCTTCCTGTCTGAGCTTACAGAGGATTGCGAAGAACTGTTTAAATTTAGGACTTAACCTTAGCGATGTGTAGACACCTTCTACTATGGACTCACTATAGCACAAATTATTTTTGCACAATCGTTTGTTATACGTGAAGCGCAATTTATTTTATATTTTATTTTCAATTAGAGCTTAAATTGCAGATCAGATTTTCATTTTTGTCTTCACCCACTGGAGAGATTTGTCTTCAAGAATAAAAGTCCTAACCTTTCATTACTTTTACTAACAAAAAAAATGGACACAGAAAGCATAAAAAAAAAACAAATAAATAGACTCCCTATCCTCTTGCTATGATACACAACACTTATTAAAAAGTTTTGGCTGGAGTTTTAAAGTGTTACTAAACTCACAAGTAAAATCAGTCTGTATATGCAGTAAAGCATGCTTGTTATAATCACTGTGAAATATAAGGGGTTAGTCCTCTGCACTGTGTAAAAATGCTGTTTGAGACACAGTCTTATCTTACCCCCCCCCCCTTCTTTCATTGTCCCCAATCTACCTGCTGATAGAACAGAGGCTAGAGAACAAGCTGCACATGCTCAGTTTGGTGTCTATTGCTAGAGAGTCTTTTTTTCTTTGGGATTGTGTAGGTGGGCCTATCAGCACTGTCCAGATAGAGGGCCAGGGGTCCTGCAGCCTGTTAGAACAGTCAGTGCAGTATGAAAACGCCTCCTACAAGCTTTAAACCAACACTGATAGAAGTCACAAGACAGCTCCAACTGCTGATGAGAAAAGGTATTTAGCAGTCTATATTTACTAAAATAATTGCATTTCCATGATCTGTGAGAGACCAGATATAGTAAATGCAGGGTCCTGGGTTTAGTAACACTTTAAGAGTGGCGATACACTGCAGCCAAGCTTCAAACTTTCAGCCAGAAATGACAGACATACATATGCTGACTCCTGTATGCAAAGAAAACATTTTCCCAACCTGCCAAAAATAAATTAAGCATTTAAATCCTTATTACAGAGTTTAATCCCTGCTGTTTGATAGAGTCACTCTTCTCCTAGAGCTCAGCACAGGCATATTTTTCATTTAAGTATATAACTTTGGCATATTACCCACCTCAGAAGTGCTAGCTACCAGACAGTTGGATTATAATCAATAGCAGGACTAGTCGCTGGTCCACTCCCAGCAGCAAGTTTCCTTTTTTTCTGAAAAAAATCAGACACAACAGAATAGCACTCACTTTTCCTTGGCTTCTTTGGCAATGTAGTGGTATCTTCGGGTGAGGACTCGTGTGGTTCTTCTTCTGGCTCTTTAGTGTCTTTTTTCTTTCGGTTTCTCCTCTTTTTCCCAGGGACATTTTCTGATTGCAACAAGCTGTCCTTAATGCTCACAGAGCCTTCATTCTCTTTCTCTTCTGTCCTGGTATCAGCACCTTCACCATCTGACAGCATAGCCATCTCCTCATCACTAAGAACATGTTCTGCTGTAGCTTTATCTGCACATAAGAATTCATACTTTTCGTACAAGTAACTTTGAAAGTTTACACACATTAGCTGACAACCAGAGGTCTGCTCGTGGTTTGTAATATTCAATAGGAAGAAAGTTATACCTCAAGGGGAGACAAAAGTACACTTTTTTCTGCAGGCACCAGGTGCCGGGTAGGTCTCATTTCAACCAAAATAGCATGCTATGTATTCTGAAGGATTATCACATAACTAGGCTGCAGAAAAACATCTTATAATTATCATAGTAACAAGACACGTGCTCTTGAGAAAGTGTTTTATGTAGCAAAAAATTCACATAAGCATTACTTGTTAGCTTTTCAGTTTTCCTGATCTGGTGATCATTCTGTTTATATTGCTTGAATACTTCCAAACCAACAGCAAGATCAACTTGCTGTAATTCCAGGACTCAGTCCCTATTCACCTGGGAGCTTTGAGTGACCTCTTCCACCTTTGTGTCTTCCACGTATATATATACAGTGGTGTGAAAAATTGTTTGCCCCCTTCCTCATTTCCTGTTCCTTTGCATGTTTGTCACACTTAAGTGTTTCGGAACATCAAACCAATTTAAACAATAGTCAAGGACAACACAAGTAAACACAAAATGCAATTTGTAAATGAAGGTGTTTATTATTAAAGGTGAAAAAAAATCCAAACCATCATGGCCCTGTGTGAAAAAGTGATTGCCCCCCTTGTTAAAACATACTATAACTGTGGTTGTCCACACCTGAGTTCAATTTCTATAGCCACACCCAGGCCTGATTATTGCCACACCTGTTCACAATCAAGGCATCACTTAAATAGGAGCTGCTTGACACAGTAAGGTCCACCAGAAGATCCTTAAAAGCTACACATCATGCCGAGACCCAAAGAAATTCAGGAACAATTGAGAAAGAAAGTAATTGAGATCTATCAGTCTGGAAAGGGTTATAAAGCCATTTCCAAAGCTTTGGGAATCCAGCGAACCACAGTGAGAGCCATTATCCACAAATGGCGAAGACATGGAACAGTGGTGAACCTTCCCAGGAGTGGCCGGCCGCCCAAAATTACCCCAAGAGCGCAGCGACGACTCATCCAAGAGGTCACAAAAGACCCCACAACAACGTCCAAGGAACTGCAGGCCTCACTTGCCTCAGTTAAGGTCAGCGTTCATGCCTCCGCCATCAGGAAAAGACTGGGCAAAAATGGCCTGTATGGCAGAGTTCCAAAGAGAAAACCACTGCTGAGCAAAAAGAACATCAAAGCTCGTCTCAATTTCTCCACAACACATCTTGATGATCCCCAAGACTTTTGGGACAACATTCTGTGGACCGATGAGACAAAAGTGGAACTCTTTGGAAGGTGTGTGTCCAAGTATATCTGGCGTAGAAGGAACACTGCATTTCATAAAAAGAACATTATACCAACAGTAAAATATGGTGGTGGTAGTGTGATGGTCTGGGGCTGTTTTGCTGCTTCAGGACCTGGAAGACTTGCCGTGATAAAAGGAACTATGAATTCTGCTGTCTACCAAGAGATCCTGAAGGAGAATGTCCGACCATCTGTTCGTGTACTCAAGCTGAAACGAACTTGGGTTCTGCAGCAGGACAATGATCCTAAACACACCAGCAAGTCCACCACCGAATGGCTGAAGAAAAACAAAATGAAGACTTTGGAGTGGCCTAGCCAAAGTCCTGACCTGAATCCTATTGAGATGTTGTGGTATGACCTTAAAAAGGCCGTTCATGCTCGAAAACCCTCTAATGTAACTGAATTAGGACAATTCTGCAAAGATGAGTGGGCCAAAATTCTTCCAGGACGCTGTAAAAGCCTCATTGCACGTTATCGCAAACGCTTGGTTGCAGTTGTTGCTGCTAAGGGTGGCCCAACCAGTTATTAGGTTTAGGGGGCAATCACTTTTTCACACAGGGCCATGATGGTTTGGATTTTTTTTCACCTTTAATAATAAACACCTTCATTTACAAATTGCATTTTGTGTTTACTTGTGTTGTCCTTGACTATTGTTTAAATTGGTTTGATGTTCCGAAACACTTAAGTGTGACAAACATGCAAAGGAACAGGAAATGAGGAAGGGGGCAAACACTTTTTCACACCACTGTATATCGTGGAAGACACAAACCTAGGTAAAAACCATGACATTTTATAGATTGGTAAGCTGCAATATAAGATGTATATATATATCTCTATCTATCATATATATATATATATATATATATATATATATATATATATATGATAGATAGAGATATATATATACATCTTATATTGCAGCTTACCAATCTATAAAATGTCATGGTTTTTACCTAGGTTTTCTTTCTTGTTTATATTCACCTGGTGATTTGGCCATTAACAACCTTATGCCGCGTACACACGAGCGGACTGTATGGCGTACTTAGTCCGTCGAAACACATTTCAGCGGACAATCCGCTTGTGTGTGGGCTTCAGCGGACTTTTTCAGCGTGCAGTCCGGCGTACTAAGAATTTCGGTTTTTTCGAAATTCTGTCCGTCGTACTTTGGTTTCAGCGGACAGTACGGTCGTCAGTATGCTAGTTCGACGGACTAAGAATGGCGCATGCCCAGAAAGGATTTACACGGCGGAAGGGTGCTTTGCTGTGTCTTGGACTTCCTATTTCTAGTCCCGTCATACGTGCTGTACACGTCATCGCGCAAGCTTTCGACGGACTGTTTGTGCATCCGTCTGTGGTCAAGTCCGTTCAGTGGAAAGTACGACGGACTGTCCGTCGGATTGTATGACGAACTAAGTACGCCATACAGTCCGCTCGTGTGTACGCGGCATTACTTTCTCAAGGTGTCTCCACTCTGGCAGGAGGAACAATGGAAACACCTTTGGACAGCAGCACTGTTAGCCCTTGTACACACGGTCAGACATTCCGACGGAAAATGTCCGATTGGACCGTGTTGTCGGATAATCCGACCATGTGTGGGCTCCATCGGACTGTTTCCGTCGGAATATCCGACCGACAAAGTTTTAGAGCTGGGCTATAAAATTTTCCCACAACATGATCCGATCAGACTTTGTCCCATCGTTTGTAGACAAAGTGCCACGCATGCTCAGATCAAATTCCTAGACCAAAGCTATTGGCTACTAGCCTGAACGTAGTCCCGTCGTAACGAAAAAACGTCATCACGTTCAGAACGATCGGAACGATCGGATTTTCCCACAACTTTGTCTGACCGTGTGTATGCAACACCGGTTTCGGACAAAATCAGACGGATTTTGTTGTCTGAATGTCCGACCGTGTGTACAAGGGCTTAGTCTGGGGAGACGGTAGTGTTAGGCCACTTTCACACTGAGGCCCTTGTAAAACACTGAGCACTTTTGAAGAGATTTTCAAGCACTTTTGAAAAGCTTTTCAGGTGCTTTTACATAGTTACATAGTTAGCAAGGTTGAATAAAGACACCAGACCATCCAGTTCAACCTGAGTGAGTGTGCGTGTCTACAATTATCCCTATCCTTGTACACTGCATCTCATTAAGATGCTCATCTATTATATTATTATATTTTATTTAAGGTACCCATATAGCGCCATCAATTTACACATACATCGCACACTCACATCAGTCCCTACCCTCAAGGAGCCCCCAACCCACATTCATACACTAGGGCCAATTAAACTACCAGCATGTATTTGGTGTATGGGAGGAAACCGAAGTACCCGGAGGAAACCCATGCAGGCACAGGGAGAACATGCAAACTCCAGGCAGGTAGTGTAATGGTTGGGATTCGAACCAGGGACCCTTTATACTGCTAGGCAAGAGTGCTAACCTGTACACCACTGTGGTGCTTTTGAAGCGCTTTTCATTTATTTCAAGAGAGGGAAGTTTTTTCACCACCCTGCCAGCACACTGCCCCAGTGTGAAAGCATTCATTGATTTTAATGAAAATAGGCTTCCGTGAGCTTTTCAGGTTCTTTTTTTTTTTTTTTTTTTTTTTTTTTTGCGGTAGAGCCTGAAAAGTGCCTCAGTGTGAAAGGGATCTCAGATGCACTTGGCCAACATTAAACCTGAACTCCTATAAGACCCCTTTCAAACAAAGCATTTTTCAGGCGATTTATCACTAAAATAGAGCCTGTAAAGCGCTTGAAAAAAAAAAAAAAAAAAAACAGGATGGTAAAGCACTGCTAAAACTAGCGGTGCTTTACCACCGACGCCCGGGCGCTGGCAGTGTGAAAGGGCTCGTGACCCTCTTATCCCCTCAATATATTTTATTAGAAAGACCAGGTGTACAGGTGATACATCAAGCACATTGTTAATTTGTTGGTATATAGAGTTATAGCATGGTCTGATTAGGTCACTAATAGTGGTAATAGTAACATCTGAAAAACCCAACATCAGGACAGAGCTGTACAAAATGAAGTAGTCCAAACCTAACTGAGTCTGCAATCGTCATCCATCAGTAGCACAAACCATTAGATGGCCTAGCCAGTCCCATCCGGCGGTGCCATCAAGGACCAGTCATGTGTGATTTCTGAGCACTGCAGCACAACTCAGATGCGAATTCCAGGCTCATTGCCCGTTTTATTTTTATTTTTTGGCGTTTTTTCACCATTAAAATCCATACCAGACCACCCTCCTGTCCCTAATCCCCTCTCAACTCCCATTCCCATTTACGCCTCTAGCGGGTACACCTTAAGACACCAGCTGGTCTGGTTACCTAGTAGCCCTTACCGCACATAAGACTCAAAAGACACACATGACGATTGAATGATCTCCAGACAAATATCTACTCACCCTAACTCTCGAAACTCACATTGCTGACTTTCGTGATGCTTGCTTCTAAACAAGACTCTGTATTGGAACCTTGGTGTCACTCACGATTCCATATGTACGGAATTCGAAAATCTCCTTTTGCTATGTGTTTACACCCATTATCTAAGGTTGTTCAAGAAAAGCTTCTCCTGTAAACCTTGTCTTATATTTTCTGCAGCTCACAGTCATTCATGCTAAGGTACTCTTTTGTATTGACTTTCTTTTTGGAACCTGTATGACTTGTTTGTACTTCCGTCATTATACCCTTTTGTTTGTAGGGTTGTACCCCAACGATATGTATATTCATTTATGTCCAATAAAAATCTTGAATGGAAAAAAAAAAAAATCCATACCAGACCTGAAGGGCCTGGTATAGATTGGACAATTTTTTCTCAAATTTTATCGCCAGCAATTCTTTGGTTTACATTCAGGTTAAACCCGCTGACAGCTGATGAGTCTTCGATTGTTAAGGATGTGGCCCACTCCTTAACAACCTGCAATTGTTAGGGACACCTGGGGGCCGCCTTATTCTAAAACTTACATCTGAACTGTAGCTGAACAACTACTTTGGAAATTTGCTGTGAAATTGTACCTGAAATTCACACCGCACATGTGTGAACCTGGCCTAAATGAAGATTTGACAATCTTCATCCAAACATTCTATTGGTACCTTAGCAATTTTTAATCAATAAGATTTACTTATTACCTTTAGGTTTCTTGCGTGGCTTTGCAGGCTTTTTCTCACGTGGCTGCCTGACTTTTGGTGCTGTTCGTCTTTTCTTTGCTGCCTCAAGAGCTCTTTCAAGACGCTTACTAAAAAATACCAAGTCAAAAGCCTTCTTCTCTTCTGGTAACAGAAAAACAAATACAAACAAATATTTGGTTTAAATACAAAAACACATTCCAAGACAATTCATGAAAATTTCTGTACTAAGGACATTCAATATTTTGGTAGAGCATAAAAAGATGAGGTCCACTTTGGCGATTGAGCCACTGGCGGTAGCTATGCGAAAAGACCCTACTATAGTAGGTTTTAAAAGAGAAGATCCGAGGTGAAATTCTATATGTGGACAATGCCTTATTTTTGGGCGATACTTCTCTCTCACTTGAGAGATTGATGGGTCTATGAGGAATTCCAGATCTATTTGGGCTTCGCATTTAACTGGAATAATTACACTTTACTACCTACTGACTCCATCCCAGGACTTATCCTGCCTTCTGCCTCCCAAATACAGGGTTTATAACCGTCCAAGGTTTTTTACCTTAATGCATTCTAGAGTTTAGGATTTTGAAAGAAGCATGTGGTCAAAGAGTTGGTTTTAGAAGACAAAGAGGCAAAACGTGGCTGCTTTAACCCTTTCATGACTAAGCCTATTTTTGGAATTTGGTGTTTACAAGTTAAAATCCATATTTTTTGCTAGAAAATTACTTGGAACCCCCAAACATTATATATATTTTTTTAGCAGAGACTCTAGTGAATAAAATGGCGATTGTTGCAATATTTTATGTCACACGGTATTTGCGCAGTGGTGTTTTAAACGCAACTTTTTGGGAAAAGGGACACTTTCATGAATAAAAAAAAACAAAAAAAAACTTAAAATTAGCCCAATTTTTTTGCGTAATGTGAAAGATAATGTTACACCGAGTAAATAGATACCAAACATGTCACACTTTATAATTGCGCGCACTTGTAGATTGATGACAAAGTACGGTACCTAAAAATCTCAATAGGCGACGCTTTACATTTTTTTTACGGTTACCAGGTTAGCGTTACAGAGGAGGTCTAGTGCTAGAATTATTGCTCTCGCTCTGACGATCGTGGTGATACCTCACATGTGTAATTTAAACACCGTTTACATACGCGGGCGCGACTTCCGTATGCGTTTTCTTTGCTTCGCGAGCTCGCGGGGACGGCGGGCGCTTTAAAAAATTTTATTTAAATTTTTTTATTTATTTTAAAATTACTAAATTGTTTTAAAAAAATAAATAAAAAATTGATCACTTTTATTGCTGTCACAAGGAATGTAAACATCCCTTGTGACAGTAATAGGTGGTGACAGGTCCTCTTTATGGAGGGATCGGGGGTCTAAAAGACCCCCCACCCCTCCTTTACACTTCAATGTATTCAGATCGCCGAAAACGGCGATTCTGAATACCGGATATTTTTTTTAAACCGGCGCCATTGGCAGCCGAGCAAACGGGAAGTGACGTCATGACGTCGCTTCCGTGTTTACGATGAGGAGACTGGAACGAAGCTGATTACGGCTTCGTTCCAGTTCCCCCGCAGCAGCCGGAGGCGTCGGATCTCTGATCGGTGCTCCCGATCGAGCGGGAGCACCGGTAACAGCGGCGAGAAGCGGCGGCGTCCCCTCCCGCTCCTCCGGCATAACAGCCGAGCGGCTTTTAGCCGCATCAGTTGTTATGCCTGGATAGCCAATCGCCCGCTGAACAAAACGGTACCGGGATGATGCCTGCAGGTGCGGGCATCATCCCGGTATACCCCCCGGAAGCCATATCTGCGTACGCTCGGCGGGAAAGGGTTAAAGCTGGAGGACATTGGAGAAAGTTGTTGGACTGAGCAAAGGACCATGAAGACATACACACGCACGCACGCACGCACATGCTTATTCTGCTAGAAAGGATAATCAGCAGTGTGCATGTTGTAGGCATATTTTGTAACCTATGAATTGTGTTTTGCACAGTTGTATGTGCGGCTTTTCTGTTTAGTAAAGCACATTGATACATTACAGAAGTCTAAGATTCCTTGGTTTTTACTGCAAGAACCTTTAAAAAAAAAAAAAAGACACAAGCAAAACATGCTGCCCCCATAGCAAGAGGCATGCTATTGGGGACATTCAGCAGGTGGGAGGAGCCAGGACCACTAAAATGAAGAGGATTAGGGCTGCTCTGTGCAAAACCATGGCACAGAGCAGGTAAATATAACATGATTGTTATTTTAAAAAAAAATAAAAAATCCTTTAGAATCACTTTAAATTAATGGACTCTTGTCTATTTAGGCATTACTGTACCGGTGGATATCTCCATCTACGTTCTCCAAAAGATCATGCCCCTACTCAACTTAAACTTGAATCAGCTGGTTGATGCAAATGAAAACTCCCAGTAACTCCAAGTAAATCGTGTTAAAATAATAAGCATTCTAAAACACACCCAATTGTTGATCCATTTTATATTTTTATCGGTTCAGATATTGATTGCTATGGCCTACAAGAGCTATATCATCATTGACCCATCTTTGCTAAAATGTAAACTTATTGGATCATGCTTAATGAAAAGATATGTAGTATGCTCAGAGATAAACAATTGTTCTTTTAAGTCTGGAATCCCTGTCTCTCGAATCTGAAACTGCCATTGGACTAGTGGTGGGTGCATGGCTGGATGAGGGCGGGCTCCTGGATAGATTACTTTCCTTTCCTCTTTTTCTTCCTTATTTCTCAGTCCCTAGATTTCACATTACCTTTGTTTCGCTACTCTTCTTACACCAATTAATCTTCTCTTAATAGTTTGATGTCGTGGAGCATGGTGCTCACATTCTTATATTTTTATATGGCTAAGTACAGAAAATTCTTCTGTTTATACATATACAGTAAAACCTTGGATTGCGAGCATAATTTGTTCCGGAAACATGCTTGTAATA